>NC_135803.1:133764552-134136643 GCF_964213995.1 Mustelus asterias | reverse complement strand
ACCTGCCTCAACCACTTTCTCTGGCAGCTCATTCCAAGTTATTGAATGAGTTATGCCAAAAGAAATGCTACCCCCCATGGGCACACACTTGGCAGAAAGAGTTGGTGTTTGCGGAGACCCAAGACGAATGATTCAAAAATGTCTTGGGTCTGTGGCTGGAAAAAGTGTTATATTAATTATAAATACCATAAATGGTTTTAATAAGCCAATAATAATGACTTTCCTTCCAGCTGAAACTGCATGTTAGAAAAATATCTGTTTCCTATGACTATTTTGTCAATTCGTGATGGATTGTTTAATCAAACCTGTGTGTCAGTTGTGGCTCAATTGGGAGCACTCTCTCCTTGAGTCATTCCCCACTTCTTAAAGCTGACACTCCCATCCACTACTGAAGCAGTGCTGCACTGTTGGAAGTGCTACTTTTCAAATGAGATATTAAACCGAGGCCCCATGTGTCTGCTCAGGTGAATCCCATGGATTCTGAAGAAGAGCAGGCGATTTATCCTCAATGTCCTGGTCGATATTTATCCCTCAATCAACAACAGGTTTTCTGGTCATTATCCCATTGCCGTTTGTGGTGGCTTGTTGTGTGCAAAATTGGCTGCTGCTTTTCCTGTATACAAAGTTTAAGTTTATTTATTAGTGTCACAAGTAGGCTTCCATTAACACTGCAATGAAGTTACTGTGAAAATCCCCTAGTAGCCACATTCCGGCGCCTGTTCGGGTACACTGAAGGAGAATTTAGCATGGCCAATGCACCTCACCAGCACGTCTTTCGGACTGTGGGAGGAAACCGGAGCACCCAGAGGAAACCCATGCAGACACGGGGGAGAATGTGCAAACTCCGCACAGTGATCCAAGCTGGGAATTGAACCTGGGTCCCTGGTGCTGTGAGGCAGCAGTGCTAACCACTGTGCCACCCTGCCGCTCATACAGTGACTACAGTACAAAAAGTACTTCATTGGCTCTAAAGAACTTTGAGACATCTGCTGGTTGTAAAAAGCATATATAAATGTTTCTTTCCAGACCTGTGAAACATGGAAAATATGAAATAACACTTTACTGACCAGCATCGCGTGTAGAGCACCACACCATGTTGAATAAACTGCTAATAATAGCAGACCTGATGTAATGCATCAAGTAGATGTGATACTGTAACATATGAATGAAATGTTGGTTTATGTTCAGTTGAGAGATGCCAAGAAGAACATGCTTTGAGACTGTTCTTTAGTTTCTGTTTAATTGGTTCCATCAATTTTAATTACACTAACCAATAGCTGACACTCGGCATCGTGGCTTTCTCCGTCTTATGTTGGAAATTTCAACCTTTAACAGACTTTTCTTTCATAAATTCAAGGTTTTAAGAAGAGAAGGCAAAGAATTAATCTACAGCTTGGAACTGGGCCTGCAGTTTCTGTAAAAACAAAAAGTCAAAAGAGGATTTAAATCTCCCCCTGAAAGTCAAAACCAAAGCTGCTTCTGTGAAAATCGATTGCCTGTGAGGTCCCTCCAGAAATGATGGCTGCACAGAGACTGGAAATATTTGGATTATTGGACCTCAGGATTTGGTTCTGCCTGCTAATGTGCTGTGGCAGTTGTCTGGCCCAGAAGGACTGTACTGGCATCACTTGCCCTTTGCTAGAAAACTGCATCGAAGAGGTGCTGGAGCCTCAGGCTTGTTGTGCATCCTGCATGCAGGCCGGTTGTGAATGTAAGGGCTACCAGTATTATGACTGTGTTAATGGCGGCTTCAAGGATGGGAAAGTTCCTGAAGGATCTTCATACTTTGTTGATTTTGGAAGTACAGAGTGCGCGTGTCCCAGCGGAGGAGGCAAGATAAGTTGTTACTTCATCCCTTGCCCCGAGCTTCCGCAGAACTGCGTTGAAGTTTTGGAACCGGTTGAAGGCTGCCAGCAGTGTGCCAGGGTAGGGTGTCTCCACAAGAGTCAGAAATACACAGCAGGGCACACATTTCACATGCCACCGTGTAAATTTTGCTATTGTCCAAGTTCCGGTGGTGATTTAATGTGCTATGCTCTTCCAGACTGTGATCCCGCTCAGGAGATGAAGACTATCTATCCAATAATTGGTGACAATGAAGAATCAGTGCGGCATTACGAAGACCAATATAGCTATGACCAAGAGCCTCCAGACAATGTGCATTTTCTTAAGGAATCTTCTAAACAGTCCAAAGAGTATGGACCATTTAATAGCAGGCAACAAAAGTCTGCCATTCGGAACTTAGACATTGATGATGCTGAAAATGAAGATTATGATTCCAAAGAAAACCGTGTGATTCCTCATAGTCCCCAAGGTCCATTTTATACCACAATGATACCAGATCTCGTCAGCATCACTCCAATGACTACAACTTTTGAATCCATTACATTGGAAAAGGAAGGGAAAGATACATGGGAAGGAGGAGCACCCCAAAGGGAACAGAACACAAAGAAAAGAATGTTACAAGAAAACATAGAAAGCACGGAAAATAAAGAGGAACCGACAGACCATACGTTTCCTAAAGTTAAATTTAGTCTCACAAAACAACCCCCTATTGCTGTTAAGGAAGATGATAATGCAGTACCAAACAAACAGCCTCAAACACTGTTCTTTTATCCCTTTGATGAAAACCAAGACACTAATAGCATTAAGCTGAGCTCAGATTTGAATGAAGGTAAGATTACAGAACAAACCTTCTTTAATAGCGACAGTCTCTTAGAAATATTTAGGTAACTTGAGAACTGATGCATTAGCTCCCAATAGGCAAATCTAAATTGAGCTTTGACCATCAGTGGAACTCATTCTTTTGAGTTCCACTATTCTTATTGGCGTGTGGTAGAAATTAATGAGGGAAGGAAGAGATTCCTTTCTCAAACTTTTCAAGTTTTCTTGAGCAGTGTTGATGTGTTGAGGGTGTGCTAGATGGACAAGGCAATTCTTCAATGTCCAAACTTAAGATGTTTGGAGAGAGCTAACTAAAGAGTGAGAAAATAGGTAAAATACCACGATTTTCTTTTAAAGAAAAGGAGAACATATTGTTCCCAAGCAAAAGCATGACGACAGTAAATCAATTACAAATACTTTTTCCTTATGATTCCTTGTGCTTTGTTGGGAAATTGTCACAGGTAACAATGCAGAAAACAGCATTCATCATGTAGTTTGTTATCGATTTCATGATCATTATAGCAGGCCTGAAATCTGGAGTTTTGCTGAAATATGCTGTATGGCTCTGATCCAGGGTAAACTTTAGTTTTGTACAGGAGAGCAACAGCCTCACCCTTTCCTAAAAACCTGGGAACCCATGGAATTTTATTTCTCATGTTTATTTATCATAGGAGCAGAAGGAGAAGAAAATGGCATTCCTGAAATGTTAACTGATAAAATAGCCATTAAACGTTATCCTGTTAATGACAGATAAAAGCATGACCACAACACAAGTACCAGGTGATAGATAACAGGGCGACATGGTGGCACACTGGTTAGCACTGCTGCCTCACAGCGCCAGGGACCCAGGTTCGATTCCTGGCTTAGGTCACTGTCTGTACGGAGTCTACACGTTCTCCCCGTGTCCGTGTGGGTTTCCTCTGGGTGCTCTGGTTTCCTTCCACAGTACGAAAGATGTGCTGGTTAGGTGCATTGGCCATGCTAAATTCTCCCTCAGTGTACCCGAACAGGCGCCGGAGTGTGGCGACTAAGATTTTCACTGTAACTTCATTGCAATGTTAATGTAAGCCTACTTGTGACACTAATAAATAAACTTAAAAAAGAACAAATACGATATTGAATACACTGCTGTTTTGGGCACTATAAAACGTAACCCATGACTTTATAGAAGATCGTAGAAGGAGGCTACTCAGCCCATTGAGTCTGCATCAACCACAATCCCACCCAGGCCCTATTCCCATAACCCCACATATTTACCCTGCTAATCCCCGACACAAGGGTCAATTTATCATGGCCAATCAACCTAACCTGCACATCTTTGCACTTGTATTGACATTGTTGGTGTTCATTTGGAAGTGTAATATTTACCATTGTAAAGACTGTAAAGATTAAACTCATTTCCCGTCATTATTTTGTCAAAGCTAATAGACCCAAACAGGTAACAAATGAAAATCTTCTTCCTATTCTACTCATTCAAATTCATGGCAATTCACTGGAGCTGTAACTTCGCCATCAGAATGCCTTGAATTTTAAGATGTACTTTCTTAAAGTTGATTTATTAGTGTCACAAGCAGGCTTACATTAACACTGCAATTAAGTTACTGTGAAAATCCGCTAGTCGCCACACTCCGGCGCCTGTTCGGGTACTTTGAGGGAGAATTTAGCATGGTCAATGCACTAACCAGCACGTCTTTTGGACTGTGGGAGGAAACCAGAGCACCCGGAGGAAACCCACACAGACATGGGGAGAACGTGGAGACTCCACACAGACAGTGACCCAAACCCAGAATCAAACCCGGAGTCCCTGGCGCTGTGAGGCAGCAATGCTAATCACTGTGCCACCATGCCATAGCTGAAGATTTGAACTGAAAGAGTCTTGATCACTAGTTGGTTATGCTGTCTGCAGTTACAAAAAATACAGCTGTTATATTATTTTTAAGCATTTAAATTGCTTTTATAGTAGTCTTTACGAGGCGTTAAAAGGTGCAAGAGTTCCACTGGAAAATTGGTAGGTGTTTGAAACTCTTTTCCCCAAATGGCAAATGGTGCGAGAGCAAATGAACCTGGCACTGATAGAATTTGTTATCCAAAGTTGCTAAGGGGTAGGGGGTAAAGGCATGTGTATGCAGATAGGTTACAAATCAACCATGATCTGATTGAATGTTGGTGCATATTTGAAAAGCTAAGTGACTTATTCCTGTTCCTATGTTCTGAAATACTTAAAAACATGCCAAGCAGCATTGCTCTATCAAACGGTACTTGCACAATGTGAAATAAAATACTTTTACAAAGTTATATTGTCAGTCAACACCAATGATGAGCAGTCATGCAGCAATGTAACATTTAAAATTGGCAACCAACCAAGTGCTGGGAAATAGAATTAGAATAGTTACAAAAACAGCAAATGCTGGAAAATCTCAGCAGGTCTGACAACATCTGTGAGGAGAGAGCAGAGCCCCAATGTTTCGAGTCTCGATGACCCTTCATCAGAGCTCTGTTGAAGGGTCATCTAGACTCGAAATGTTGGCTCTATTCTCTCTCCACAGATGCTGTCAGACCTGCTGAGATTTTCCAGCATTTTCTGTTTTTGTTTCAGATTCCAGCATCCGCAGTATTTTGCTTTTATCACAGAATAGATAGGTGCTTGATGGCTGGCAGACATGATGGGCTGAAGGGCCTCTTGCTGCACTGTAAAACTCTATGACCAGAATTCTCCGTACTCGTCCGTGGCTGGAATTCTCCAGTTCCGCTGCTGAGAGTGGAGATTTGGCTGAGCGTCAAATTCTCTTTCCTTGCTGGACGTGGGGCATGTGCGACCAGAGAATTCTGGCCCATGACTCTTATTTGTCAGTGTGTGAAATTGTGAGTATTATAGTACATACATTCATTTGAGACTGTTACCTGTTCAGAGTGAGGGAGAGTCAGCAGACCAAAGTCATACTGTTTAATGGCTGTATGGGGAAAATTGAACATTGCAAGCCTTGGTGATAAGGAACTTGGAAGTATTGTGTGCCATGAGGTGGATGGTGTAGATCTTCAAAAGGACAGAGGCAGGGTGTGTGGAATGGGGAGACAGATGGGATTTAATAGAAAAGTATGAAGTGATTCATTTTGATTGGAAGAATGCAGAGGGACAGTATAAAATAAAGGGGGTGCAGGAGCAAAGGGTGTGGATGTGCATAAGTCATTGAAGGTGCCAGGACAGGTTGAGAGAGCTGTTAATAAAGCATTCGCCTTTTTGGGTTTTATCAATAGAGGCAGAGAGTACAGAAGCAAGGAAGTTGTGTTAAAAACTGTATATGAGCCTGGTTTAGCCTCAACTGTGTCCAGTTCTGAGCACCACACTTTAGGAATGATGTGGAGATGCCGGCATTGGACTCTGGTGGGCACAGTAAGAAGCCTCTTAATACCAGGTTAAAGCCCAACAGGTTTATTTGGAATCACGAGCTTTCGGAGCGCTGCTCCTTCATCTCACCTAATGAAGGAGCAGCGCTCTGAAAGCTCGTGATTCCAGCTAAACTTGTTGGACTTTAACCTGGCGTTGAGAGACTCCTGACTTTGCTTACACTTTAGGAAGGATTTTGTAGGCTTTTGAGAAGACAGAGAAAAGATACACAGGAATGGTTCCAGGGATGAGGAACTTCAGTTATTTCAAAAGATTGGAGAAGGTGGGACTGTTCTCCTTGGAGAAGGGAAGGTTGAGAGGAGATCTGATAGAGGTATTCAAACCAATGAGAGGTCTGGACAGAGTAGATAGAGAAAAATTGTTCCCATTGGAGGAAGGAGTGAGAACCAAGAGGCAGAGGTAATTGGGAAATGAAGCAAGGGCGACATGAGGAAAAAACATTTCACGCAGCGAGCGGCTAGGATCTGGAGTGCGCTACCCAAGATAATGTGGAGGAGGCAGGGTCAGCCAAGGCTTTCAAACAGGAATTAGATAATTGCCTGAAAAGGGGAAAAAATGCAGGGCTACCAGGAAAAGGGCGAGTAGCACTCGGTGAATTGTTCCTTCAGAGGACCTGCACAGACCAGACAGGCCAAGTGGCCTCCTTCTGTGCTGTTACCATTTTGTGATTCACTGTACTGCGTTGGCCATTTAAATCCAATGTTTGCAGTGCGCCTGCTACTAAAATTAAACAAAAAAAACAATCAACTGCCTCACAGCCTGGGAATTTCTTCAATTTCTGAACTTTTGTGTTCCTCACGGCAAAACCGATGCGGTGTGATCTTTAATTCTTCTTCCGTGTTGGCAGTCATGGTCTAACACTGCTTACTTAAATGTATCTTTGCGCATGAAGTACACTGAACAGTTTGTACTTCATCATTTGTACAGTCAGTATCAGCTACCTGCATAACTGATCCAAGCAACGTAAGATACGATGACACAAAACCAAAATACCACGGATGCTGGGAATCTGAGATAAAGACACAAACGCTGGAATTTTACTACCTTGTTCGCCCAAGGCTCGTAAGATCTCACCCGAGGCCGACGCAGAATGCCGTTCTGCGAACCTCGCCTGCCCCAATTGTGGGGTGGGCGTGGCAGTAAAAGTCTGGCCAAAGTGATGGAAATATTTGGCATTTCTGGTGGAAACAGTGGCAAGAGAAAGAAAGTTAACGGGCTGGGATTCTCCAACCTCGCCTGCAGCTGGGATTCCCCGTTCCCGCTGCAATGACTAGAGATTTGGCTGAATGCCAAATTCTCCATTCTCGCTGGTGGGGTGTATGTCGTCAGGGAATTTTGGCCAACATTTTAGTTTCAGAATGATGACCATCAAAAGGTGACCAGCCTTAAAAGTCATCTCTATAATTCTCTCCAAGGATGATACAATATGATGACCGATTCATTCCCATTGTTTCACTTTTCTTGTTCAAGAACAAATTATTCCCCAGTTACCACTATAGCCAACTGGTTCCAGGGCAGAGTAAATGTATCCAATCCATTCCACAATGTCACAGAGAGGAGAAGAGATTTTTTAAAAAGGCATAAATATGGAATTCTGAATTAAGGCCAGTAAGAATCCGATGAGATTTCTTTCAAAAAAACAGAGTACAAGTTTGCTTTTGTTTATGTTGCACTGGTGTGTAAACAATTAGAATTTGGGGTGACACGATGGCACAGTGATTAGCACTGCTGCCTCACAACTCCAGGGACGGCTTGGGTCACTGTGTGGAGTTTGCATGTTCTCCCCGTGTCTGCGTGGGTTTCCTCCAGGTGCTCCGGTTTCCTCCCACAGTGAAAAGATGTATGGGTTAGGTTGATTGGCCATGGGGGGGGCGGATTAGCAGGGTAAACATGAGGGCTTACGGGAATATGGCCTGGGTGGGATTGTGGTCAGTGCAGACTCGATGGGCCAAATGGCCTCCTTCTGCACTGTAGGGACTTTTAAAAAAAATGTTCTATGATAGCCCATAAGTGGTTTATTTGCACATATCTTGTTAGAATTTGAAGATAGAATTCAATATGTGTTTATACTTTGTATCATACAGTTCATTTACTATATTGCTGCACATGTGTCTGCAAGATGCATTTCAAACTCCAACAAAAATGTTTCCCTCTGACAGGAAATGTAGGACGTAATATCAGTTACCAGCTTGTACAGACTATCCGTCCCAGTGATCCATCATCGCTCACCAGTGCAACTACCCTCCCCAGAGCAAGTGAGGATGTGCATCCTCCTACAGGTTAGTAGCATTCAGTCCTTAAATATGACAAATGGCGGTGCTAATCCAATTAATCCATGTTGACAAATAATTCTAAATTTGTGCAATTCCGCCTGCCAGTTAAAGACTTTTGGGATTGATTTGCTAGTAGAGAACTTGAATATTGCTGAAAAGAGTGACATGTTGCTGAAGGTTTTTGTCTTGCACTCATGAAGACAAATGCAAGAATGCCAAATTTCAAATGATCACTATTATGTATACTACAGGAGAAAAGGGCGCTGATTGGTTGGCTAGTCGACACTGATTGGCTGAGACATTGCCATGGGGAAAACAATGGGGAACTATAGTCTTCCCAAGCTCCTGGGTAATTAAAAGAAATGTAAGGATTGAACCTATTCCTTTTGCTTGCAGAGAGCTGAACCCTGTGTATGAATGAATGTATTTCGAGCAAGCATAAATGAGCAACATTATGGGTGGGATTTAATGGCCTCGCCCAAACGAGACCGAAAATTCCCACCGGAGGTCAATGGGCATTTCCTTTGTTGGCCCCTAGCCCACTCTGATTCCGTGGTGTGCGAGGCGGTAGAGTTCTGGCATCTGAGCATGTCTGATTATCTTAATTTGGTTGTTAGTGTAGCTATTAGCACACTCTGGATTTTCGGCAAGTGCTGCCCAATTGCAGAATCGCATCTAACACTTGACGCTTTGTCTAAATGCTTGTTTGGCAATGTGAGCTAATTCATGAACATGCCACTGAAAGAAGCCAGCAACAGGGTGGCACAGTGGCACAGTATCAGCACTGCTGCCTCACAGCACCAGGGACCCGGGTTCGATTCCCGGCTTGAGTCGCTGTGTGGAGTCTGCATGTTCTCCCTGTATCTGTGTGGGTTTCCTCCCACAGTCCAAAAGACGTACTGGTTAGGTGGATTGGCCTTGATCAATTCTCCCTCAGTGTACCCGAATAGGTGCCAGAGTGTGGCGACTAGGAGATTTTCACAGTAACTTCATTGCAGTCTTAATGTAAGACTACTTGTGACATAAATGAATAAACTTAAACTTATTTATGTCGCAACTTTCTATTACAAGAATATAAATGTGCGGACATCTTTTGATTCTGTATACATTGATCTTATGAACTTAACAATTTGCACAGTTGAGTTCAGTTTTAATGCCCAGATATATGGTGTAGCCACGGGATCCCCTCTACGTGTTCCCTGACATTTTTGTCAGTTTCCATGAAAGATGCCTTTGATAGAATTAGCCCTACCATCCCACCCCCCTCTATATTTCTGATACATGGACAATACATTTATGATCTTTGAATCTGCAGCTATATGTAAAGGTTTCCTCACACACCTTAATCCACTCCATGCCATACTCAAATTCACCTTTGAGATGGACCAGTCAAACTCACCCCCTTTCCTCAATGTAATAGTTGAGAAATCTGCTAATGGGTTCTCACTACTATCTACCACATGCCTACCCTCACCAGTCAATATGCACATTAGGATTTGTATAGCTTTAGATGCTATAAGATTGGCCTCATTGCCAATCTTCTAAATGGGGCCCTACCCATTTGCTCATTTTGCAAGCTTGACATGGAAATAGAATGTATCACAGCTACCTGGCAGATCAATGGCAATCCTGGTCAGTCATTCTTTCTTGTGTATCGCACAAACTCTCAAATGGACCAAAGGTAACCACTTTAGGATTTGAAAAGTGCCCTGGCTATCTGAAATTGCCTTGGAAAGGCAAAGTATCCCATGAATTTAAACAACAGCTTAATTGAACAACAGGTTAATCAAGCTGTTTCATGTTGCCACAATGCAGTTTCTATGTGAGTGGTATTTTCCACTAACAGGATGCTGCCATCAGCCCATAACGGCATTTTGCCCATTGCATAATTGATATACATTTCAGTGTCGGTGTGATGCTTGGTTGTATGTCTAATGTCGCAGTGACTGGCTGATTAAATCTAACAGCATGTCTCTTCAATAGGTGCAGGGGACAGATTGTACTCAACTAGCCCATGCTAACACCCAAAACAAAAGGCTTACTGTTATATGTGATTTTGTGATTGGGCAGCACTGGCTGAACAATTCTGAGTGTGCCAGTAACTACATTAACAACCAATTTAAGATAATCTCTCGAGCTCATATTGTGGCTCGTTTACACTTGCCAGAAGCAGCATTGATTGATACACGGGGGCTTGTTCTTTGCAAACAAAAGGAATATGTCCAAGCCTTGCACGTTTTTGGGAACTTGAGGAGCCTATCGTTCCCTGTCATTTTCTCCATGTCAGTGCCTCAGCCAATCAGAATCAGCTAGCTAATCAATCATCCTCCTGTCACATAAGTTGTTGTAATCAGTTAAAATGTGACATCCTTGTGTTTTCCATGATGAGTGAATGACAAAAGGCTTTGGCGAAGTGTTTCTCTTTACAGCATTACTTTTTGGGATCATGAAAGAGAGACAAGTATTGTGCTGTCAGTCTTTGTTGCCCAATTAAAACTACAGTTAGATGGAAGCTCAAATCAGAAATGAAGTTTGACCTTTGACACGTGCTAATGTTTTTAAATAGTTAGCCTTTTGTTATGTTAAATACCATACTGCAGTGTACTCAAAAGGTCAGTTTGGAATTCAGGCAACTGAACACTGGAGAGCTTGTGCAATTCCAACTAACAAAGCACCCTATGGAGGTACTGCTTTTATTGTAGTTCACTTTTTATGCTATTTTCAGTTATTTCCTGCGATTTATGTAACTTAATCCTGCCAAGACTCCAATTCTATTAAATGCAGCCACAGTGAGAATGAACAAAATTGCCCCCAAATACTGTCTAAGAAATGACAGAAGTTGAAAAGTTGTATTATTTGAACAATGCTGGTTTATGTAATGGCATTGTCTGATCATGGAAATCTTTGATCAGATGGGTCTGCTGGCTTTGCAGTGTAATGGCTAACTGTTTTAACTCTATACTCCTCAGAATGCTTTTCATCATTTAATTACTTTGAAGGGGTATAAATGAAATGAACCTCATAGGGACCCACATTCGCTGGTAACTCAAGAGAATTTAACAGGATCAAACATAGAATCACAGTATCCCGACAGTGCAGAAGGAGGCCATTCAGCCCATTGAGTCTGCACTGGCCACAATCCCACCCAGGCCCTATTCCTGTAACCCCTCATATTTACCCTGCTAATCCTCTGACACTAGGGTCAATTTAGCATGGCCAATCAACCTAACCCACACATCTTTGGACTGTGGGAGGAAACCGGAGCATCCAGAGGAAATCCACGCAGGCACGGGCAAAGTGTGCAAATTCCACACAGTGACCCGAGGCCGGAATTGAACCCGGGTCCCTGGCGCTGTGAGGCAGCAGTGCTAACCACTGTGCCAGTATATGCATTATACTTGTTAATCTAATTAACAAAACCAAATGTAACAATGCATGTAGTTTACATGTTAAGTACATTTAGCAGAATCGAGCATGTATGTCAAATTCAAGGCTCTCCGATAACGGCAGTTGTGAACTGAAATGTCTTCAGTTGTACATCAACAAATCTATACAAGGAAGGGTCATCATCAAATCGACCTTGGATTGAGTCTGCAATTTCAACAGCTTATCTAAATAGGTACTTCTGCTTGTCCAGCATTGCTGAAGAATGAAGTGTTTTCTGGATTCAATTCCAAATCCCTGCTGTCAATGTAAGTAGCATCAGTTAAATGGGATTTACAGAGTATTTGGTGGAACAACAAAGGGCATATTGGATCGGCTTACTAATCATTGGTCATTAAATGACAGCATTGTGAGTACAGAGGGAGGAAAGCTATTGACTGAAGTATATGCCTGCATTCTTCTGAAGCTTTCGAGGTCCAGGTAAATCAAAATTGTTTGCCCAGACATAAAAAAGCTCAATTTGAGTAGGATGGAGATAATTTATTTAAAGTGAAACTACTGTGATCTCTCCTCTAAATGATTTATTATTGTCACATGTATTGGGATACAGTGAAAGATATTGTTTCTTGTCTACTATACAGACAAAGCATACCATTCATAGAGTACATAGGGGAGAAGGAAAGGAGAGCATGCAGAATGTAGTGTTACTGCTAGGATGTAGAGAAAGATCAGCTTAATATAAGGTAGGTCCATTCAAAAGGCAGCAGGGAAGAAGCTATTCTTGAGTCTGTTGGTACGTGATCTCAGACTTATGTGTCTTTTTCCCGATGGAAAAAGGTGGAAGAGAGTACGTCTGGGGTGCGTGGGGTCCTTGATTATGCTGGCTGCTTTTCCAAGGCAGTGAGAAGTGTAGACAGAGTCAATGGATGGGAGGCTGCTTTGAGTGATGGACTGGGCTATGTTCACAACCCCCTGTAGTTTCTTGCGGTCTTGATCAGAGCAGGAGCCATACCAAGCTGTGATACATCCAGAGAGATTGCTTTCTATGGGACATCTGTAAAAACTGGTGAGAGTCATAGCACACATGCCAAATTTCCTTAGATTCCTGAGAAAGTAGAGGCGAATGAATGTTATTTCCATTAGTTTCAGAAGTTTCACACCCTTTGGGTTCAATCTTTATATGTGAATGCAACTTGATTTTTCACTGCCCGAAGTAGCTGACAAGAATGGTGGGTGGGAGTTCAGGGTAATTGAAACTCCAGCATATTGTGCCGTGGCATAGTGCCCAGTGAGTGTGGTACAGAGGTGTTTCATTTAGATTTGAAGTGTATCCATTATGCATGCTATTTCTCAGTGTCACTTATAAATGGGCTGGAGAGGAGTAGGCAATTTCAAGGAATAATTAAATAGCTCACAAATTAAATAACTCACATCTTTCATACTTCAGTAATTTGTTGACTATGTTTTGCTGCTTTTCACCAATTCTGAAGTTAGGATCTTAACTTTCCATGTCCCATTTCTCCTTAAGTTTCATTCACTTGCAACTTTCTGTTCTCTGCAGTGAATGGATTTACCCCAAAGCCATAAGATAAGCTAAATTTGCAAACAGGTGCAGGCAAGATGGAGAATGGTACTCCCTGCCCACAGGCTAATTCTGCTTCTTGTGGTCAATTAAACAGTAGTCAATCTTCCCACTGATGCTGGCATTCTACCAGTGCGGGAGTGGAGGGGTGGTGTGCTCCATTTGGTGGACAGACTGCCTCATAAACCCTGGCAGCTTCCCCACCAACTCAGTGGGGAGGAACCCTCCTAATTGGACTCAAGGCAGGATCCTCCCTCCTTGCCTCCCAAAGCCAATGGCAATGGAACCCTGCAGCAGCAATAGGCTGCCCCGCAAATCAAAACTCCCCTTGCCAGTTCCGGTGACCTCCTGCCAGTCTCAGTTAGCTTGTTCTGAGGGTGGTGTCCATGCCATTTCTCTTCCCATGTGCTTTCCCAGCAATGGCCACTGATCCTGGTGGCGCTGCTGAGACTGAAGAGTTACCAGCCTTGCGATTTGCGGTCAGCTATTGCAGGCGGGTTCTTTTCCCTTAAAGAGACAGTTGTCAAGACAACAGCTTCTCAATTGCAGTGAATCCGAAAAGCCGAGGTGAGGTTGGCCCCGGTTTTCTGCCCATTGTCAGGGCCACTGCCACCTCAATATTACTGTGGCTGATTCACACCCACCAACTATTCACCCTCACCAAATGTGGAAGTTAGCCTTGACGCTTGATGCAATGTACTTGTAGCATCGGAGAATACCCTACCAGTGTGGGCCAGATTCTCCGATCTTGCTCACAGCCGGGATTCTCCCATCCAGCTGCAGTGAACGAAGATCTAGCTGAGCGCCAAATCCTCCGTCCTCGCTTGCAGCAGCAACGGAGCATGAATGGCCGGTAAGATCGTGCCCCATGAGTCAAAATTTAGGAAGGGTTAATATTGAAAGTTATGCTGCATATTAACTCAATAAAACTGACTAAATAAAGAGTTATTGCAGACTGCAGCTTTACAGACATTTGTTTTGGACCAGCTTGTCTTTATTATCTTGTACATTGTTATTACTTTTATAACATTACCAAGTAGAGTGAAATCATAAAGTAATCTTTTTCCAAGGAATATGACCAGAATCCCCATTTTAGACATTCTTTCAGAAATTAAGTTCTACATTTAAGTTTTATTATTTGTCCATGCCACTCAATATTTGAGAGAAACGTTTTGGCCTTTCAAATGTTCATAGATGTACAAGCAATTACTTCTTAAATTGTAAACATGCCGATATATATTATGATGTGGAAATGCCGGTGTTGGACTGGGGTGGGCACAGTAAGAAGTCAAATAACACCAAGTTAAAGGACCTTGGACTTTAACCTGATATATATATCATTACTGTTTCAAAAAGGGTTTGCTATGTGCTTACATTTCCTTTGTAGGAACTAATTCTGAGGACTGGGAAGTCCCTTAGAGTCCAGTTTAAAGGATTTTTGGATTGGGGTTTCGGTTGGGGCTCCCTGCAAGGGTTTGCCATTTTATGATTTCCTCTTCCTTCGTTTCTTGGCCTTTTGGCTAAGATCAAGCGTTAGATCAAGCCTAAGATGGGGGCGCAATGCCTCATCTTGTCAGCTTGGATCTTGTTTGTCTTCCTTGTGGGAACCATGAATTGGATTCAATTGGAATTTGAATTTGGTTTTTGGAGCAAGCAAGGAATGGATTTGCGTTTGCCCGATCCATTCTGAGCATTGGCTTGGTAACTTTAAGAATAGAGCACCCAAAATCATCACCTTCCTCTCTCCTATTAAGGGAGCGAGACCACAAAAACTCAAGATGCAGAATAAGCTTAGAGAAGGCAACATGGTACTACGTAGGATATAGTGATAGGAAAGGAAAGGAAAAGGCTTGAATTAATATAGCACCTTTCACAACTTTAGGACATCCCAAAATGCTTTACAGCCAAGGAAATTCTTTTGAGGCATGGTCACTGCTGCAATGCAGGAAAACGCAGTGGCCAGTTTACACACAGCAAGATTGCACGTTGTCTGTGGAGTACTTTGAAGTCACCAGAGACAACAATTCCTTTCTTCTTTATCCAAGTAAAATATTTCCTCTTATCTGTGACAATAAAGAAGACTAGAATAGGAACTCTTTATGGTTGCTTAATTGGAATGCTGGTGAAGGAAGCAGTGTGGAATTATAGAACTGGGAATGTTTCAAGTCTTTTGAGGGAGTTAAAGAGGCTCAGTGTGTGTGTGTGTTATGACCTCAGTGAATCTAACACAGTCGAACATATGTCATTCCTTGTGGGTGAGACAGTTTTTTGCCAGCTCTGCTTTTCCATCTACTTTCTCATGCCAGTTGTAAGGCAGTGATAAAAGATCCAAGAGAAAACAACAGTTGTTTGCCAAAAATCCTTCGCTCTTGAAATCCCTTACAGCAGTAGTAAATACACCCTTTTGACCCGATAGTTACATGGGGAAGTTGTTCTTCATTCCCTACTGCAACTAGTCATCATGTCAACTTTCTATTTTGCTCATGTGGGAACTGGATTACTGAAGACCTCTTTGTTAACCATTGGCTTTAACTTTTGTAATTTATTCAGGCCTGGGGACTGGCATTTTTAAAAAAGATATACATGCTGTCCTTAAAACTCCCTGGATCTATAGTGCAGAGTGTCCACATGTATATTTTTATAATTTGTCAGGAGGCATATAAATTTCAATACCGTGACTTACTGTTAATAGAAATATATCACCAGGAAAGAAAATGGGGGGCAGGGTGGGACATGTTTCCCAGATATCAGAGAAAAACTCTTGACCTCATGCCAATGCTGGTATTTTATTTGTATTCTTAGAATATTAAAAGCATCACCAAGTTGTGGAACTGGAAAATTTAACTAGCTTCATGACAAGCTAACAACCTGTAAGTATGTTATGCATATTTCCAGCCACAATTTTTACTTAGACCATAAGACCATAAGACAGAGGAGCAGAATTAGGCCATTCGGCCCAGTGCTGATGCTGTTTTCCTTAAGGTGGTCAAAATGCTCTGAAGGGCAACTGATGTGCACTTGACATAAAGCATGTGAGGCATTGAAGTATATCCCATAGCTAAGATTAAAATATTTGTTGATTTGATGACAAAATACATTTAGATTTTCTTGTCAACATGTTTGGTGTCACAACCCAAAAACTGGTTGTCGTTCCCGATGTTGGATGGGTCGCTGTGTATCAATGTAAAGAGAAGAGTTGGGTCAACATGTCATTCACAGTGTACCTTAATCCTAATCTTAGATATCACCACAATTGCACCAGAGAATTTTTTTACTTCCCAAAATAGCCATACATATGACCTCTTTGTAAGAGACTGTCGATCTAGTTTCCATTCATGGTGAATCATACGCGCTTTGCTGTTGTTGAATATGATTCAGTAAGAAATAATTTGACACCGAATACTTGGTAGAGGAATTTGGTGCATTCCCCCATGTCAGGGTCATATTGGAGTGTGGTGCTTTGTGGCAGTACAGGATTTGTAGATGTGCCACAAGGCGAGAACAGGAATTGGTAGGACTTCATTTTTGTGGTGGATCCTTACCCTTTGTCAGCAATTTGCTTGTAATGTCATCATTGAAGAAGTGCAGAAGAGCACTGCGGAGAATTTTAACCCTAATTGAATGACCGCGTTTGAAACGAGGATAAAGGTTAAAGTCTTAAAAATCAGATCCTGATCAAAGTCTACCTCCAACCCTCCGACTTCTGGCTCCAACCGAGATGGGAAGGTGGGGCGGGTGACAAACTCACTGCAGGGAGGTGGATTGGCACCTTAAATATAACAATGAGGCTCTAACTATTACAGAGAGGCTGCAAAGCTCATTGAAAATCAGCTTTTTGAATTTAACTGTGGACGACTTCAGGAAACCCAGCAACTGCCTTCAGGCACGGACCACTGGATCCAGAGCTAAATACCTTCACACCCACCTACTGGATCCAGAGGTAAGTATCTTCAACCCACCCACTGGATCCAGAAGTAAGTACCTTCACACCCACCCACTGGATCAAGAGGTAAGTATCTTCACACCCACCCACTGGATCCAGAGGTAAGTATCTTCAACCCACCCACTGGATCCGGAGGTAAGTACCTTCACACCCACCCACTGGATCCAGAGGTAAGTATCTTCACATCCACCCACTGGATCTAGAATCACTGCCTGGCCAAACTGCATGATCTCCTCCACCTACCGGCTGGATCCAGAGGTAAATACCTTCACATCCACCCACTGGATCTAGAATCACTGCCTGGCCAAACTGCATGATCACCTCCCCCAACCTTTCCTATGAGATCTCCAACTCCTACACCATGCCACCTACTGAGGACTCTGACCTTCCCCATCATCTTCGATCCACCCCTACCCCCCCCCAAACCGATCCCCTTCCCAGGACTGAGAACAGCTATGGGCTCAAATTTTTCATCCCACCCCCTATCCTTTCTAAAGCACCCCTCCCCTCTCCCCCCACCTCCGCCACCTAGAATTGATCTCTCCACCCCACCTCTTTGACAACCCCTTTTCCCCTCAGGACTGAGCTCCCACTTATTACCCCTTCCCTTTGACAACACCCGTTCCCCTACCCTGATGCTATACTCAGTCTTTCCCCCCCACTGGAAGTCAGCAGCCTGCTGTCTGCCGAGCTAAAGCTACAGGTGTGTACTAGTCCAGGCAAAGGCACCTGTAAGACTTGTTCTTCAGGCAAAACCATATGCCTGTTCAGCATGCTTCATTTTAGCTCCAATGAGTACAAAATATTCCCCTCACCTGGGAAATGATCATCGACTCCTCTCAGCAATGGACAGCAAATTGGGTGTTGTGAAAGATACAACAAGCTTGGATCTCGTTGTAATGAAATTCACGGCTGTGGTCACCTTCACAGTAATTGGTAGCTGTGTTCTCACCCTGCTTTTGATGCTGTAGGTCTGCCCGCAACGGCTGACAGATTTCCATGAGCACCTCCTTCGTAAAACAGGGAGAACACGCACACCGTTCCTGGTTTAGGTTGAGTTAAGACAAATGTTCCCTGAAGACGCTGGCTAGACAAGGCCTCTTCCTGCTCTGTCTGTCACAGATTGCTTTCCTCTGTCTCGCCACTGCTCAATCTCTGCCGTGCTGCAGGCCAAGGGTAACCATAGCAACCGTGTCCGGGGTCCAAGTGGCCCGACCAGAACCCTTGAAGTCGGAACCAAGGCAGTCACGTGCAACACTCTCCTTGTTGATTCATCAACTTTGAGCAGCAATAGAAATCTCACACAATTTCTCCAAACTCAGCTAATTCAATCAGACAGCAAGCAATGTGAAAGTAATGGAAGGAGCGATGGTCTGCCCTGCTGCTGAACTGTGCATGTTTTAAAGGGTGTTAACTGGCTGCATTGGTGCCAAATCGACGTTACGCATTTCATGATATGCACACTTCTGGCCCATACTTCTGATGACCGCGCCCACGCCCTCACCAAAATGGCGTACGATGCAGGTCGTACCGGAATTGTGTGTGTCACGGACACCATTCTGGTAACAAAATGGCGCCCAAAGAACTGAAACATTTGGCAGTACGGAAGGGGCGTTTTGTAATTATAATATCAACATTTGCTTATCTCCACATTTTGCCTCTGGGCATCACATTATCGCTTCTGTTTTATTTTGAAGTAATTAAAAAGAAAATGACTTTTCCAACAAGCAAAAGGGTAATTCATAAAATATGCAACCACTAAACAAAGGCCCTGTTTTTGACTCTGTGGATTGTTGTGTTGAGGAAGTGGTTGATAAGCAAAATTTCACTCTAAATAAGTTTCATCTTTCATCAAAATCCATTGTACCCAAATTGTAAGAGGGTTGTTTGACACCTCTTCCTGTTGAGGAAAAGTACAATTATATGTAATGCGTAAAAGGAAAAAACACAGAGATAACAAACTCATTAAGCATTGATGGCCTTTTGACCATTTCCCTTTGAGATACCGTTATCAACTTTAATTTCAGTTTTTCTAAATTCGGAAGCTAAAGTGACAGTTCTGATGTTTTCCTGGTTATGTACTCAATTGAAGGTTGGTGAGGCAATACTTCCCCTTGTCCATATCCATTGTTAACAGTCTAGTTTACAGGATTAACTCAAATGTTGCTGAAAAGAGAGATGTGTTGTGGAAGCTTTTGATCTTGCACTCATCAGACAAATACAAGAATGCCAAATTTCAACGATCGCAATAATTTATACTGCAGTAGAAAAAGGTGCTGATTGGTTGGTAAGTTGACTCTCATTGGCCAAGGCAATGCCATGGAGAAAGCAGTGGGGAACTATAGACTCCGGGTAATTCAAAAAAGGTGCAAGGCTTAAACATATTCCTTTTATTTGCAGAGAACAGATCCCTGTGTATGACACACTGTCTCTTCCAGCAATGAGGCACATTACAAACCTCATAGAATCATAGAATCCCTACAGTGTGGAAGGAGGCCATTTAGCCCATCATGCCTGCACTGACAACAATCCCACCCAGGCCCGATCCCCATAATTCCACATATTTACCCTGCTAATCCGCCTGATGCTAAGGGGCAGTTCAGCATGGCCAATCAACCTAACCCGCACATCTTTGGACTGTGGGAGGAAACCGGAGCACCCGGAGGAAACCCACGCAGACACGGGAGAACATGAAAATTCCACACAGACAGTGACCCGAGGCCGGAATTGAACCTGGGTCCCTGGCGCTGTGAGGCAGCAGTGCTATCTGCTTTGCTGGCGTGCCACCCGTGTTGATTGATTATCTTGAATTGGAGTAGTTTCTCCTGTAATGTAAGTTGTTGTGATCATTTGAAATTTGACATCCGTACATTTATCCTGTTGAATGCAAGACCAAAAGCTTCAGCGCCATGTCTCTCCTTTCAGATATAATTTTGTTAGGCTACATTTTGTAGATTGCATGTTTTTGGTAAATGTAGAATCATAGAATCATAGATTCATAGAATCCTTACAGCGCAGAAAGAGGCCATTTGGCCCATCAAGTCTGCACTGATACAATCCCACCCAGGCCTTATCTCCATAACCCCACTTATTTGCACTACTAACCCCCTAGCGCTAAGGGGCAATTTAGCATGGCCAATCAACCTAACCCGCACATCTTTGGACTGTGGACTTTGGAAACCGTAGCACCCGGAAGAAACCCACGCAGACAAGGGGAGAACATGAAAACTCCTAAAATCTTTCCTTCAGGAGTTAAGGAAAGCACAATTTGACTAACGTCAGGCTTGAGAGGATCCAATATTTCTTAAACATTTTATTCTCAACAAATGTTGGTGAGCCACAAAGTACTTGACATTCTGTTTTTTTCACAAATAATCTAAAAATCAGTCCCATTTTGTTGACCTGGTGGGACCAGCAGAAGGCTGGAGAACCATTAAAAAAATGTGAATTTACTATTTTGTTACTTCATCTAATGATGTTTGTTTCCTGTTCAGGGTATTGCGTTTTTAACCACTTTTATAAACTGGTGACCTGATATGTTTCTTGCATGTTTACCAATGTTATTAGAACCACTTCCAATGGTTCTTAAGGTCTTTCCTCAGATTGCTCTTGTGTAAACTTTGTGTACTGCCTAGGTCAACTATATGTATCACTGGCACAGTGTCTCTTCAATCATTTCTCCGAGTGTTAAACATGTCAATTCGATTCAAGGAATTGATTCTGTGGCATTTTGATGAAAGGTGAAATCTTCATAGGTATACAGTTCTCTGCAATCAACTAATTCATTAAAGTAAGGGAAATAAGAAACTCTTTTTCAGGGAAAGAGATTCCAACGTGATATGTGAGCGGTTGACGGACAGCCTTAACTAGTGTTCAAGGTTAAGTCAGGTCAGTTTGTGAGGCCCCCATCTCGATGAGCTATGTGCCTTCGTTAATTGAACCAAAGAGCGAGTCAATTTTTCATCAGGTAAATCCATTGTAAGTTGCAAGCCTCTAAGTAATACCCTGGCAATAGCAGAGCTGGAAGATTACTTCCAGTCTTTGCAGCTGGTATTGCTAATCTCAAAGGAATACCAAAATAATTACAGATGCTATTGCACAGCTGAAATCATATTAGGCTATTCAACACAGAAGGATCTTGTTTTTTCCAAGTCATATTTGATACTGGTTGTAATACAACACAGTCCCACATCAGTACTACTCCCTTAAGCTCCAAGCCTGGTTCTAATCAAACATTTCATATGTAGAAAACTATTTCTTCCCACTGCATCAAATGTTATCATGATCGGCCATTCTGTAAGCTGAAACCTAAGTCGGGCATGCAGTTTAGTAAATGGTATCTGCGAAAATGCATGTTGGAGTACCACGTGTGTGGCTACACACATGGGATGTTTCTGATTTCCTTTGAAATGGGTGATGTATTATGTGCTTGTAGCTTGAATGTACTTGAGCGCAGACACTGAAAGCTCTGTGTTCTGAAGAAATCTTTGCATATCAGGTGTAACCTGGTCACAATGTGAGTGAGGCATGTCAAAGATTGCAGGTCTTGTGCAAGGGCATAAATTTGCAATAAGCGATGAGGCATAGGCGGTTATTAATGGGCACAAAGCATAAAACAGGGTGCCGGATAGCCATGAAGGCAGCGGAAGAACACAGTGGCTGCGATTTTCCCAAAAAATGGCAAGCGTCATAACGGCGAGGGAGGAAACCGGAGCGATCCGCATCAGTCTGTCCGCTATGGACCGGACTGCAATCATCCCACACTTGGTCATTTTTTGGGAGAGTGGTGAGTTGCGTGGCGGCTCTGGAATGGGCGGGGCCTAAACACGCCGGTGAGCCTGGCTGTAAAGCGGTCAGGCGCCGATTTGGCAAGGCGTCCCAATCTCACAGTGTGCTGGGAGACCTCCTCCTTCCCCCTACAGACATCGGGAAACCCCCATCCCTCATTAGCGGCACGATTCCCCATCCGCTCCCCGACATGGATCGCTGGCATCGGGGCACTGGGGCCCTCTCAATGGGTCCCCCTTCTTGACCCGCAATATGCCCCCCCGCCAACAACTTGACTCCTGACATGCCTCCCCCTCCCCCTTCATGGCTCCTGTCAGGATCCTATTGAATGGTGAAGCAGGCTTGAGGGGCTGAACGACCTACTCTTGTTCCTATTTCTCATGGTCTTATGGTCTTAAATGTAATTGAATTAATTAAATTAAATTAATAATCTATCTCATTTTACTGAAGTACTTCAGCAGCCTGCAAGCAACGAGTCAATAGTCTGCAGCCTGGCCTCATCCCTACATTTCATTTTTCTCTACTGGAACCCAGATTGATTTAGACATTTTTGCTATTGTTACCACTGACATATTATGTCATATATTTGTTGAAGTTCCAAATACAATGTATGCATCGTCCACTTCATAGAATCCCTATAGTACAGAAGGAGGCCATTCGGCCCATCGAGTCTGCACTGACCACAATCCCACCCAAGCGCTATATCCATAACCCCACATATTCACCCTGCTAACCACCCTAACACTAGGGTCAATTTAGCATGGCCAATCAACCTAACCCGCACATCTTTGGACTGTGGGAGGAAATCGAAGTACCCGGAGGATAAATGAGTGGATAAATCCCCAGGACCGGACAGGATATTCCCACGGACCTTGAGGGAAGCTAGTGTTGAACTTGCAGGGGCCCTGGCAGACATATTTAAAATGTCAGTATTCACGGGGGAGGTGCCGGATGATTGGAGGATGGCTCATGTTGTTCCGTTGTTTAAAAAAGGTTCCAAAAGAAATCCGGGAAATTATCGGCCAGTAAGTTTGACGGCGGTGGTGGGCAAGTTATTGGAAGGTGTGATAAGGGATAGGATCTACAAATATTTGGATAGACAGGGACTTATTAGGGAGAGTCAACATGGCTTTGTGCGTGGTAGGTCATGTTTGACCAATCTATTAGAGTTTTTCGAGGAGGTTACCAGGAAAGTGGATGAAGGGAAGGCGGTGGATGTTGTCTACCTGGATTTCAGCAAGGCCTTTGACAAGGTCCCTCACGGGAGGTTAGTTAGGAAGGTTCAGTCGCTCGGTATACATGGGGAGGTAGTAAATTGGATAAGACACTGGCTCAATGGAAGAAGCCAGAGAGTGGTTGTGGAGGATTGCTTCTCTGAGTGGAGGCCTGTGACTAGTGGTGTGCCGCAGGGATCGGTGTTGGGTCCATTGTTGTTTGTCATCTATATCAATGATCTGGATGATAATGTGGTAAATTGGATCAGCAAGTTTGCTGATGATACAAAGATTGGAGGTGTAGTGGACAGTGAGGAAGGTTTTCAAAGCTTGCAGAGGGATTTGGACCAACTAGAAAAATGGGCTGAAAAATGGCAAATGGAATTTAACGCAAACAAGTGTGAGATATTGCACTTTGGAAGGACAAACCAAAGAAGAACGTACAGGGTAAATGGTAGGACTCTGAAGAGTGCAGTTGAACAGAGGGATCTGGGAATACAGGTACAGAATTCCCTAAAAGTGACGTCACAGGTGGATAGGGTCGTAAAGAGTGCCTTTGGTACATTGGCCTTTATAAATCGGAGTATCGAGTATAAAAGTTGGAGTGTTATGGTAAGGTTATATAAGGCATTGGTGAGGCCGAATTTGGAGTATTGTGTACAGTTTTGGTCACCTAGTTACAGGAAGGATGTAAATAAGATTGAAAGAGTGCAGAGAAGGTTCACAAGGATGTTGCTGGGACTTGAGAAGCTGAGTTACAGAGAGAGATTGAATAGGTTGAGACTTTATTCCCTGGAGTGTAGAAGATTGAGGGGAGATTTGATAGAGGTGTATAAGATTTTGATGGGTATAGATAGAGTGAATGCAAGCAGGCTTTTTCCGCTGAGGCTAGGGGAGAAAAAAACCAGAGGGCATGGGTTAAGGGTGAAAGGAGAAAAGTTTAAAGGGAATATTAGGGGCGGCTTCTTCACGCAGAGAGTGGTGGGAGTGTGGAATGAGCTGCCGGATAAAGTGGTAAATGCGGGGTCACTTTTAACATTTAAGAAAAACTTGGACGGGTTCATGGATGAGAGGGGTGTGGAGGGATATGGTCCAAGTGCAGGTCAGTGGGACTAGGCATAAAATGGTTCGGCACAGACAAGAAGGGCCAAAAGGCCTGTTTCTGAGCTGTAATTTTCTATGGTTCTATGGTTCTATGAAACCCGCGCAGACGCGGGGGGAATGTGCGAACTCCACACAGACGGTGACCCAAGACCGGAATTCAACCCGGGTCCCGGACACTGTGAGGCAGCAGTGTTAACCACTGTGCCACCGTGTCACGCCAAAGGGAAAAAGGAAAGTACATTTTGATTACAAATGGTGAATAAACAGAAATGTTCCACTGACTGCAATATTAAATTATAACAAGTCTTATAGACTATTAATTACAAATTACAAATCATGGAATAAATAGCATCAATATTTTATCAAATATCTGTGCATATCGGTAATGGATATGAACTGACATTCTAAGATATGTTTAATAAGGTGTCACATAGAAGGCTTGTTGAGAAAATGAATGCATATATTGTCAAAGGTGAAATGGTGAAGGACAGAAAACAGTTACAGTATCTGGGTGCTTTTTGTATTGGGTACTTCCCAGCCAAGATTGGGACATAAATATGTTTAACTGTTCTGCCCAGGAGTGTACACCATATTAGAATTTGCAGGTAACCCAAAAATAAGTAGTACGGTTAGCTGTGAGTGTACCATTACTATTTCAGAAGGACACAAAAAGCTTGATGGATAACAGAGATAGATGTGGCGAAATGTGATATGATACAATTTTGGAGGAAGAATAGAGCCAACACTTGGTAAAACATTTAAAAAGGAATAGAGGAATAAAGAAACTTAATAGTTCAGATAATAACTCATTTAAGAGTGAGAGGATGAGTTGATAATGCAATGAAAAGCCTACAGGATCCTAGGTTTTATTAATAGGGACATTGAGTATAAAGTAATAAATAATACTGAACCTACACAAATCATTGCTGAGAACTCAATTAGAATATTGCATTCAGGTTGTGGATCTGTTGCTTTAGAAAGGATGCCAGTGTCATGCGGAGATTGCAGAAATTCACTGAGATGATACAAAGAATATGAGGCTTTAAATATGTGGGGGAACGAGAGGACTGGAAGTATTTTCTATCTGAACGAGGATGACTAAGGAAAGAGCTGATAAGAGTTTTGATAAAAAGTACTTCCACTGGTTTGTAAGTCCATGGTTGCAAAAAAAAAGAACTAAAGAATATTTTGCATTTTCAGAATGCCTTTCAAATCCTGTGAATATAGCAAAGCACTTCTTATAGAATTCCTGCAGTGCAGAAGAGGCCATTCAGCCCATCGGGTCTGCACCAACTCTCAGCCAGAGTATCTTACCCGTGCCTTCTTCTCCGCCATATTCCTGTTACCCTACACATTTCCTATGGCTAATCCACCAAACCTGCACATCTTTGAGAGGAAACCAGAGCACCCAGAAGAAACCCAAGTAGACACGGGGAGAATGTGCAAACTCCATACTGAGAGTCACCCAAGGCTAGGATCAAACCTGTGTCCCTGGTGTTATGAAGCAGCAGTTCTAATCAATGTGCCGCCCATATTCTCATCCAACTAGTTACGTCATTTTACCTTTGGTCACTTTTTTGTATATAATGTGGCAGCCTGTCTGCACACACTGAGGTCTCATATTGGACTGGGTTTTCTGTGTCCCCACACGGCATATTTTCAGAAGGGGAGGGTTCACTTAAAATAGGACATGTGCGAATCCCATATCCTTCCCATCTACCCCCAGCTTGCTCCCCACAATTCTCCAGATGAGGTCTCACCAAAGCTCTATATAACTGCAGCAAGACCTCCTTATTCCTGTATTCAAATCCCCTCACGATGAGGCAACTGTATGTGAGTGACATGGTGGCACAACGGTTAGCACTGCTGCTTCATAGCGCCAGAGACCTGGGTTCAATTCCTGTCTGTGTGGAGTTTGCACATTCTCCCCGTGTCTGTGTGGGCTTCTTCTGGGTGCTCCGCTTTCCTCCCACAGTCCGAAAGATGTGCGGATTAGGCGGATTGGCTGTGCTAAATTGAGCCTTTGGGCCTGATTGTACCATTTTCATTCTAAGTGCTGAATCTGGGCGCAATTCAGATCTGACTTGGAAACCTGCTTTCAAGCACCCTCATTAGCACTTGGCCTGAAAAAAAATTGTTAGTCCGAATCACGCTGTGGGCGGGGCTTAGTGCACCCGAAACGATCGGAGCTCTGAACTGCGCCTGCGCGGTTAGAAAAAAATTTGAAAAAGCGCGCTTGTGTCAGATCGCTCCTGAGCTGCAGAAAGTGGAGAAAGCGGCCTGGGAGCAAAAAGCAGGAGCGATGGACCCCACAGTCATCACTGTCCCCCTTATCCACCCCCTCCCTCCTACCCAGACCGATCACGACTCCCTGCCCCCTTCCCTCCCACCAATCGCCCGCAGAGTGGCAGTGGACCCCACCCGCCCCTCCCGTCACCCCCACCAGAGATACATCTGGCCTTTCGCTCCCCACCCCACCAGTGACCGATCAGGCCTCCCCCTCCTCCCCCACCAGAGACACATCTTACCCACCTCCCTCCTCGCCCACCCCACCCCCTCCCCCCCCAGAGAATGATCTATCCTCACTCCCCCCCACCTCCCCAGAGAATGGTCTGGCCTCATTCCCCTCCCCTTCCCAAAGAGAATGATCTGGCCTCACTCCTCCCACCCCACCCCCCCGCCCCCCCCAGAGAATGATCTGGCCTTACTCCACCCCACCACCGCACCCCCCCCCCCCCCCCCCCCCCCCACCCCAGAGAATGATCAGGCCTCATTCCCCTCCCCTTCCCCCAGAGAATGATCTGGCTTCACTCCCCCTCACCCCCCCCCCCCCCCACAGAGAATGATCTGGCCTCACTCCCCCCCCCTCCCCCACAGAACGATCTGGCCTCACTCCCCTCCCCCGCACCCCCAGAGGTAAATCTGACCCACCTCCTCCTCCCTCCCCACCCCCTCACCAGAGAATGATCTGCCGTCCTCCCCCCCCCACCCACCCACCACCAATCTGAGTCAGAGAGCCGTCGGAAGCGCTGAACTTACCGCTTCAGCAGCTGGAGCGCCCAAAACAGATTTTTATTCAGCATGTCCATTTCGGCACGATTCTGGATTGGCGAACGCGGTGGTAAAGGGGGAAATGCTGATAAAGTTGGGCGGGCAGTTCATTAATTCAATTTAAATGCATGCAAATGCATTTAAATCACCGTTGCGCCCGTTTCGGGCACAAACCGGACCGCGGCCATTCCTGGGTCTCGGTAAAGTGGCCATCTGCGCGGGCGCGGATCGCGTTAATGGCCTCACACCCAACCTTACCACGTTTCCGCAATAGTAAAATCAGTGTAGGATAGGGGGATTGGCCGTGGTAAGTGGGCTGGGTTAAGGGGATAGGGTGAGGGGATGGACCTGGGTAAGATGCTCTTTCAGAGAGTTGGTGCAGACTCGATGGGCCGAAATGCCTCCTTCTGCACTGTTGAGAATCTACAGTTCTCTGGTAGAGATTTTATATCATTTGCCTTCCTAATTGCTTGCTGCACCTGCATTCTAGCTTTTAGTGACCCGTGAAAAGGAGACACCCAGGACCCTTTAGGCATCCGCATTTTCTGCCTTACTGCTTTTTTTTACCAAAGTGAATAACTTCACACTTATTCACATTATATTCTACCATGTTCTAACCCATTAATGTTGTTTGTCTAAGTCTTCTTGAAGCCTCCTTACATCCTCCTCACAATTTACGTTCTCACCCAGTTTGGAAAGTGCATCAGCAATAAATATCAGCAAATTTGGAAATATTACAATTGGCCCCCAGATCAGAATCATCTTTATAGATTATGAACAGCCGTGGACCTGGCACTGATCCTCAGGGCACCCCACTAATAACAACCTGCCACCCTGAGAGTGATCCATTTATTCCCAATTTTAGCTTATTCGATAGGGATGCTGTTTGTAACAGCGCTCACTGCACTGAAATGTTAGGCTGCATCTACGTGCTGAAGCCCTGGAATGGATTTTGAACTGGCAACTTATAAAGGCAGAGGCAACAATGCTATCATTGAGCCAGGGAATAAGCTAGAAAGATAGTTCTTTTGGAGAGCCAGCATTGACCACGATGGGCTGAATGGCCTGTTGCTGCCCAGTAAAATTCCATGATTTTAAGAGTTCAATGTAGCAGTCGTACTAATCACAGATTTTAACTAAACAGCTTAAATAAGGAATGGACTGAATTAATGACTAATGGCAATCCCATGCCTCTCAACCTATGTGCTATAATTTGGAGACTTTAGCATGATTTTAAATGTGTGAGTCATGCAGCTGATTGATTGGCCAGGCAACACATTAGGGAAGAATTTATCAAAAGTAAACTCAATTTTTAAATGTGTGGCAATAGTTACTTTCTTAAATCATTCTAGTCCAAGTTCTCCTCCAGCATTAGTCACCACATAATAGTTTAACAATATAATTTGCCACCCTTGGTTTTGCACTTGGCATGAATCCCAGGATTGATTATAGCATTCCGATTTTCTTTGATTTTCAGCAAATTCAGATCCAAACGCAAGCCAGAAATTGAATTTGTTTAGACAACCTTTATTTTCATGGTGTGTTCAATACTTTCAAAATACATAGGCAAGTCTGAGCTGCAACACACAATAGTTTGACAAGGATTCTTATATGAAGTGGTAACAAATTAATTGTGCTTGCTTATAATTAAACTAGGGAGGCAGTGGCATAGTGGTATTGTCACTGGGCCAGTAATCCAGAGGCCCCGCGTAATGCTCTGGGGTCCCAGGTTCGAATCCCACCACGGCAGATGGTGATATCTGAATTCAATAAAAATTTGGAATGAAAAGTGTTATGGTGACCATGAAACCATTGTTGACTGTTGGAAAAACCCATCTGCTTCACTAACGTCCTTTAGGAAAGGAAATCTGTTGTCCTTACCTGGTCTGGCCTACATGCGATTCCATAGCCACAGCAATGTGATTGACTCTGAAATGGGGCAGCACGGTAACACAGTGGTTAGCACTGCTGCTTCACAGTGCCAGGGACCCAGGTTCGATTCCCGGCTTGGGTCGCTGTCTGTGTGGAGTTTGCACATTCTCCCCGTGTCTGCGTGGGTTTCCCCCGGGTGCCCTGGTTTCCTCCCACATTCTGAAAGACGTGCTGGTTAGGTGCATTGACCCGAACTGGCGCTGGACTGTGGCGACTAGGGGAATTTCACAGTAACTTCATTGCAGTGTTAATGTAACCCTTACTTGTGACTAATAAATAAACTTTAAATGGAGGGCAGTTAGGGATGGGCAATAAATGCTGGCCCAGCCAGTGATGCCCACATTCCGTGAATGAATTTTAAAAGAGAATGTTGGAAGTGAGATTTATTTATTAGTAAAGAATCAAGCATAAGAACATAAGAAATAGGAGCAGGAGTAGGCCATCTAACCCCTCGAGCCTGCCCCGCCATTCAATAAGATCATGGCTGATCTGATAGTGGTTTAGTTCCACTTACCCGCCCGCTCACCATAACCCTTAATTCCCTTATTGATCAGAAATCTATCTACCTGTGACTTAAACATATTTAACGAGGTAGCCTCCACTGCCTCAATGGGCAGAGAATTCCAGAGGTTCACTACCCTCCTCAAGAAGTTCCTCCTCAACTCTGTCCTAAACTGACTCCCCCTTATTTTGAGGCTGTGTCCACTCGTCCTTGTTTCCTTTCTAAGTGGAAAGAATCTCTCTGCCTCTACCCTGTCTAGCCCCTTCATTATCTTATATGTCTCTATAAGATCTCCCCTTAGCCTTCTAAACTCCAACGAGTACAGGCCCGGTCTACTCAATCTCTCCTCATAAGCTAACCCCCTCATCTCTGGTATCAACCTGGTGAACCTTCTCTGCACTCCCTCCAAGGCCAATACATCCTTCCGCAAATAAGGGGACCAAAATTGCACACAGTACTCTAGTTGTGGTCTCACCAGTACCCTGTACAATTGCAGCAAGGCCTCCCTGCTTTTATACTCCATCCCCTTCGCGATAAAGGCCAACATTCCATTTGCCTTCTTGATCACCTGCTGCACCTGCAAACTGAGCTTTTGCGATTCATGCACAAGGACCCCCAGGTCCCTCTGCACAGTAGCATGTTGTAATTTTGCACCATTTAAATAATAGTCCATTTTACTATTATTCCTTCCAAAGTGAATAACCTCACACTTGTCAACATTATACTCCATCTGCCAGATCCTCGCCCACTCACTTAACCTATCCAAATCTCTCTGCAGACTTTCCGCATCCTCCACACAATTCGCTTTCCCACTCATCTTTGTATCATCCGCAAACTTTGTTACCCTACACTCGGTCCCCTCCTCCAGATCGTCTATGTAAATGGTAAACAGTTGAGGCCCCAGCACCGATCCCTGCGGCACGCCACTAGTCACCAACTGCCAACCAAAAAAGCACCCATTTATTCCAACTCTCTGCTTCCTGTTAGATAGCCAATCCTCAATCCACGCTAACACTTTACCCCCAACTCCGTGTACCCTAATCTTCTGCAGCAGCCTTTTGTGAGGCACCTTATCGAACGCCTTCTGGAAATCCAAAAACACCACATCCACCGGTTCCCCTCTGTCAACTGCACTCGTTACATCTTCATAAAAATCCAGTAAATTCGTCAAACACGACTTTCCCTTCATGAATCCATGCTGCGTCTGCTTGATCGAACCATTTTTTTCCAGGTGTCCTGCTATTTCTTCTTTAATGATGGATTCCAGCAATTTCCCAACTACGGACGTCATCACCATTGATTGCACAAATATCTTTGCACTGTCAGTTTGCCTAGTTGACAACAAGTCATAGAGGATCCAGGATGTTCTCCAGATGAGTATTGAATAAGTCAAAGCCATCTTATTTGAGTCCTGCAAGATTTATGTACAGTCTCGATAATGACTTTATCCCTTTCCGTGCTAATATCTAAAGATGAACCAGATGATTTACAAAGCCCATGTCCTACACACATTCCAACATGTCAAACTCCCATTGTCTGTATCCTGCACTAAACGTATCCCACAGATCCTGTTCTTCCTCATGACTGCTTCCCTATCTCCAGTTGCACTAATTTCAAATCCTTATCCATTTTTATAAACTGCTTCATGGTTCGTCCCACACTAGATAGTGACGGTACACTTCCTTCCCCCACATCATATAATTCTTTCACTTTTCATTTATATGGATTCTCCTTGTGTTTCTGTTTTTGTGACAGAACTTTCTCCCATCTTGGCTCTACGCTCTCACATTCCCTACCTAAACCTCTTTGCCACATTACTTCCCTCCCTACCGTTAAAAAACCTTTTCAAAATCTAATGTGCCTTTAGTTAAATCTCCTAAATCTATTTTTTATTCATTTCCAGAATGCGGGTGTTGCTGGCAAGGGTAGCATTTAATCTGCATCCCTATTGCCCTTGAAAACATAGTGACATAGTGGCAAGCCCCTTTGCATTCTATGTGATGTGAATATGCCCACATCACTTTTAGGGAGAGAGTTCCAGGATTTTGATCCATTGACGATGAAGGAACAGTGATACAGTTCAAGATGGTGAGTGACTTGGAAGGAATCTTACAGATGGTGACGTTCCCATGCATCTGCCTCCCTTTTGCTTCTAGGCATTAGATCTCACAAGTTTGGGAGGTGCTATTGAAGAAGCCTTAGCAAGTTGCTGCTTTCTATCAGGTGGATGGTGTACACTGCAGCCACTGTGTGATAGTGATGGGATTTTAAAATTTATTTTTATTCATTCATGGGACATGGGCATCGCTGGCTGGCCAGCATTTATTGCCCATCCCTAGTTGCCCTTGAGAAGGTGGTGGTGAGCTGCCTTCTTGAATCGCTGCCGTCCATGATCTGTGGGTTGACCCATAGTGCCGAATGCATGTTTAAGGTGGTGAATGGAGCACCATCGGATGGATGGTATCAAGCTTCTTGGACGTTGATGGTGATGCAATCATCTAGGCAAATGCAGGGTATTCCATCGAATTTCTGAGTTGTGCCTCATAGTATAGTTTATTGCAAGATCTCAGTATTTTGTTATATTGACCACTCTGCTGCCCTCTCTGTTGGGGAGGTGTAAATAAAGTTAGTTTTGTAATGGCTGCCTGCTGTGAATCCACATATTAGTCTTTCCCAGTGTGGCACAAACATGCCTTGTAGTTGTGGAAAGGCTTTGGGGAATCAGGAGGTGAGTCATTTCACGCAGTATAACAAGCCTTTTGGCTGGCCTGCTCTTGTAGCAACAGTATATATGGCTGGTAGTGTTGAGATTCTGGTCAATGGGAGCCTGTCGGATGTTGATGTTGGAGGATTCAGTGATGGTGACACCATTGAATGTCAATGGTTAGACTCTTTGAGGGGAATTTTCCTGTCCTGCCCACCACGGGAATCGTAGCGGTTGGGGAGGGCTGTGAGGGGGCGGGGGGGGGGGGGGGGGGGCGGTTTGGACCATGCAAAGGGCCGTTGACCTCGGATGGAATTTTCCGGTTTTGGGGGGAGTGCGGTCGGAAAATTCCACCTCTTGTTTTTGGCGATGTTCTTTGTCTGGCATTTGTAGCACAAATTTTAGCCACCGCTTATCAGCCCAAGCCTGAATGCTGCCCAACTCTTGCACACACAGGCACAACCACTTCATTTTTTGAGGAGTTGTGAGTTGAACTGAATACTCTGCAATAATCAGCGAACATCACCATTTCTAAACTTGTGATGGAGGAAAGATCATTGATGAAGCATCTGAGAATGGTTGGGTCTAGGACACTGCCTTACTGTGATGTCCTAGGGCTGGGATGATTGGCCTTCAACAACCATCATCCTTTGTGCTAGGTGTGACCAGCCAGTGCAGTGTCTTCTTCCAATTCCCGTTAACATAAGTTTTTCCAGAGTTTTTTAATGCTAGACCCAGTCAAATATGACCTCGATGGGTCAAAATCAGCCTGAAAGACGTGCTGGTTAGGTGCATTGGTCATGCTAAATTCTCCCTCAGTGTACCTGAACAGGTGCCGGAGTGTGGCGACTAGGGGAGTTTCACAGTAACTTCATTGCAGTGTTAATTAAGCCTACTTGTGACACTAATAAATAAACTTAAAATTTAAAAACTTAACTCATCCAATCTCTGGAATGGTCCTTAATGAAATCTGGAGCTCAGTGAAGCCTGAACTCAGCAGCGTTGAGCTGGTAATTTGTAAGCAAAACTTGATAATGTTGTCAACTACTCCTTCCACCATTTTGCTGGAAGTTGAAAGTGGACTGATGGGTTGGCATTTTTTTGGATTGGATTTGACCTGTTTTTTGAGGACAAGCCAAAACTGGGGGCTCAATTCTCCCACGAGCTCATGGGAAAACGGTGCTCGGGCTGGAGAATTGCAGGGGGGGAGGGACAATATCGTGTTTAGCACCGGCGAGAGCCCCTTTTGGGATTTTCTCAGTCCTTGTGCCCTGACATAATCTGGTACATGCCCAGCCCTTTAAAGAGGGTGCCTCGATCCCTGAGGGACCGGCCTTGAGGACACTTTTGGTCTCCACTCCAAAAAGAAATTCTGAGTGTTGGATAATTCAGTGAAGATCTCCCCAGGCTCCAGAAAAATTTCTCAGTGTGGTTGAATTGCGAATGAATACATCCACTCTCTCAATGGGAATCTCATTGGTTTTCCTGCTGGGTACAACATTTAAAGATTTTTGGGGAGAATTCCACGCTAACTACTTTTTGACTTAGAATCCCTACAGTACAGAAGGAGGCCATTCAGCCTATTGAGCCTGTACTGACAACAATTCCATGCAGACCCTATTCCCATAACCCCATACATTTACCCTGCGAATCCCCTGACACTAGGGTCAATTTAGCATGGCCAATCTTTGGACTGTGGGAGGAAACCGGGGGACCCGGAGGAAACCCACACAGACGCGAGGAGAAAGTGCAAACTCCACATAGACCTGAGCCAGAATTGAACCTGGGTCCCTGGTGCTGTGAGGCAGCGGTGCTAACCACTGTGCCACCGTGCCGCCCTCACCAGGTGGATGCCAGTGTTGTAACTTTTGCCACCGAGACATATCTGTCCTAACTGAAAGCCCATAGAATGTTTTGTAGATTTAGTAATACTTGCAACAATGAGATTGCTGATGCAACTTATTCCAAAATTTCCTGCCTTTGTTACTTGAATATGTTTCAGTAAACAAAGTGGCAAATCAGAAACAATGCAGTTAATGGCCATTGTACACTACATCCATAGAAATGGATTTTTCAGCTTAAAGGCTGTTAGTGTTGCCAAACTCTGTGCATCGCAAGCAGAAAAACACCACTTATTAATAATTAGTCACTGTAAATGCTGTACTGAATATTTTCTGAAATGCACATCAATTTTATTGTGTCACTGCAACATAGAAATTGGCTATTTTATCACTTCACAGAAAAAAAATGACAGTTTTTGTGAACAGAGCTGTTTAAATTACTGATGGCAACTAGAAAAGAGAAGTTGTGTGTGCCTAGCATCAAATATATTGCTAAATATTCCAAATATTATTTTCTGGTGTGTTTCTGTTTGATGCAGAAACAAATTTTGATGTGTTCTGTGGATAAAACTCGCCCGCATTTGCCACTTGTTTTCAATATCACTTGCATAAGTTAAGAATGAGATGATAATTTTTTTGGAAATTAAGGCTGAATTTTAGCTACTGAGTTGGTAGCTTGAATCGGGAAATTTCCATGGGCAGACCTTAGGAGCCATGTTGAGTTGAAAATAAAACTTCTAACAATTGAATATAGGTTCATAATTAATAATAAAACATCCGACACATTTGAAATTTAAAAATAAACTCCCACTCATAAAACCCATTCAAAACTTTGAAATCTCCTCAAATGGTTAATCTCTTATAAAACAAACTAACAACCTACTATTCAGACATCACATCAAAGACAGCTGATCATTTCATCGACTCCTTAAACTGAAAATTCGAACCAACCGATTGAGATATTTGTAACTTTTGAAACTCAGTCAAACATTCATAATTACATATTTATAGCCTTTGGAGAAGTGTCAGCAAAGAACTCTGATGAGAATATTACTGTTTTTTTTCTATTCTATGTCTGTTACTCAAAGCATTCCGGAAGAGTTTTTAAAAACTCTTCCTAAAATCCCCAGCCTGTTTCTTCTTTAAGTTTAAAGAGCATTGAAAAAATATGGAAGGTGCCTCAATTATATGTTGGTGAAATAGATCTGAGATCTATCGTACTGCCCGTATCCTTATGACTTGAATTTCAGGTTGATGTAAAGATTTAGGACATGGAATCCCCCCAATGTACCCCCCCCCTCCCACCCCCTATCTCCCCCCCGTTCCCCCCCTCCCCCCGGCCCCCCCCGCCCCCCACACACACACATCCTTCTCCAACTCCACGGGTTGGCATGGTGGGGGCAGCACAGTGGCACAGTGATGAGCACTGCCAGCTTCATAGAGCCAGGGATCTGGGTTCAATTCCGGCCTTGGGTCACTGTCTGTGTGGCGTTTGCACATTCTCCCCATAACTGCGTTTCCTTCGGGTGCTCCGGTTTCCTCCCACAGTCCAAAGATGTGCGGGTTAGATTGATTGGCCAAGCTAAATTGCCCCTTAGGGCCTGATTTTACCATTGCGTCGCGCCCGAAAACGTGGTAAAGTCGGGTGTGAGGCCATTAACGTGATCCGCGCCCGTGTCTGCGCAGATTGCCACTTTACCGAAACCCGGGAATGGCGGCGATCCGCTTAGCGTCCAAAATGGGCGCAACGGCGATTTAAATGCGTTTGCATGCATTTAAATTGAATTAATGAACTGCCCGCCCAACTTTATCAGCATTTCCTCCTTTACCACCGCGTTTGCCAATCTGGAACCGCGCCGTAATGGACCTGCTGAATAAAAGTCTGAATTGGGCGCTCCAGCTGCTGAAGAGGCGCGTTCAGTGGTGGGGGGGGGGGAGGAGGGAGGCGGGTCAGATCATTCTCTGGTGGGGGGGGTAGGGGAGTGAGGTGGGTCAGATGTCTCTCTGGTGGTGGGGGGGAGAGCTGATCGTTGTCTGGTGGTGGGGGGGAGAGCTGATCGTTGTCTGGTGGTGGGGGGGAGGGCTGATCGTTGTCTGGTGGGGAGGGAGGAGGAGGCGGGTCAGATGTTCCTCTGGTGGGGGGATGAGTGAGGCCAGATTGTTGTCTGGTGGGGGGGGGGGGGGGGGTGTGAGGCCAGACCATTATCTGGGGCTGGGGGATGAGTGAGGCCAGATTGTTGTCTTGCGGGATGTATCTCTGGTGGGGCAGGGGGGAGGCCCGATCGCTCACTGGTGGGGTGGGGGGGCAGATGGATCTCTGGTGGGGGGGGCAGATGGATCTCTGGTGGGGGGGGGTCAGATGGATCTCTGATAGGGGGGGCAGTGGGGTCCGCTGCCACTCTGCGGGCGATCGGTGGAGGGGGTGGCGATCTATCTGGGTAGCGGAGGGATTGATAAGGGGGACAGTGATGTCCGTGGGTAGTGGGGGGGTGGATAAGGGGGATAGTGATGTGTGTGGGTATTGGGGGTTGGATAAGGGGGACAGCGATGTGTGTGGGTAGTGGGAGGTGGATGGATAAGGGGGACAGTGATGTCTGTGTGGGCCATCGCTCCCGCTTTCCACTCCCGGGCCGCTTTCTCCGCTTTCTGTGGCCCGGGAGCGATCTGACATGGGCGCGCTTTTTCAAATTTTTTCTAACTGCGCATGCGTAGTTCAGAGCTCCGATCATTTCGGGCGCGCTAAGCCCCACCCACACCATGAATGGGACTGGCGATTTTTTTTTCAGGCTGAGTGCGTATGGGGGCGCCTGAAAGCAGATTTCCAAGTCGGATCTGAATTACACCCAGATTCAGCACTTAGAGTGAAAATGGTAAAATCAGGCCCTTAGTGTCAGGGAGATTAGCAAGATAAATACATGGGGTTACGGGGATAGGGCCTCGGTGGGATTGTGGTTGGTGCAGACTTGATGGGTCGAATGGCCTCCTTCTGCACTGTAGGGATTCTATGGATTCTAGGTCACAGACCTCTCTTGCTTGCACGTTTACCCATTTTGGTCGTCCAGCTGTAGCTGAATCAAGGAACAAATAAATCCTCCAGAATTTCCTTTAAATTAGGAAAATCTTTCCGAGACTGAGTACAATCCATGCAAGAATAACCCATATAAATAACCATGTTTTTCTTGGAAACAATGAATTTATTGTTACTGCTATTTGATAGCATTAATTTTGTTTGTGTACCCACCGCATACGGAGTCTTGTCCCATCTTTTGCAAACTAAAGATTCTTTTCAAAGTGTTCTCGGGGTTGGGCAAGGTTTTTTGTTTAATAACGCAGAGGAAGTTCAGATTCCGCAAAGCTCATGCTCATGTGAAAGGACAATACAGACCATTATTTTGCATCTAAGTGGAAGCAATGATACAAGTAGTGTTAGTGCAGAAAAGTCACAATTACCACTGATTTTATTGGGGGAATGGCTGCGCTAGCTAACTTCTCATTGTTTTGAAGTGGGTAACCATGGGATTGTACACAAGCTCCAGGAAGTGAAGGCTCACACAATTACTAGTGGCGTGAGCCACTTAGTCCCTTGTTTCTCTCTCCCTTTCACTCTGTACAATGTGACCTTCTGATATAGGTGAGCCATTAGAATCATGCAGGTCCCAGGAACACCTGGCCATTATATTAAGGGTACTGCTATGGATAAAAACTGTTATTAAGTGAGTCACGTCCAAATAAGCAATAATTGACAGGTCTGGTGGAGCCACTTGCTTTGGTGAAATGCAAATAATGTTGACCCTTTACTGTTCTACAAGGATTTCAGAACACAGAGACAAAGAGATAGATGTGTGTGTGCTGCAGGCTCTTATTAAATATTGAGGTTGAGATTAAAACCATATGCTGGAGCTGAAAAACCAAATCTAAAACTCTTGTTTGTTCCTGGTCCCCGCAGGCCCCATTTTAGATATACATTTCACAGTGTCCAGAACTGACTGACATGGGTGTAAAGCTGCCAAGTGTTCAGGTTTCCAAAATGTTCTCCATTACTAACCCAACACTTATTCAATGATAATTAAAAAGACAAACTTCAATGTTGCACATAAAATAAAATGAAGCAGTTCAAAAGTAGCATTTTAACGAAATGCTTCAGATGGGTTTTGACGATCAAGTCCACGATTTGAACAAGCAATTCCGCATCATTCGGATGTTTTGAGGGGAAGTAATCTTATATTAATGAGGATTTTGAACAAGCCTCAATCCAATACGAGGAATAGCCTACTTTTGAGAACTTTTGCAGATAACCATCCCCCTTTAGCTACTGAGGCAACTTTTGTTACAACAAGTACAAGGCTGGCTGTAAAAGGAACTTTATAAGCATGGATTTTGCAATTTTTAGGCATGAATTAAATAGGATGCCCTCACTTAAAGTCGTGGTGGCATTCCTGAAAATTGCAACTTTAAGTGAAACAACTTTAAGTGAATCATGTGTTCCATTAAGAATCAATGTTAAAGTTCCTTCAGGCACGGTAGCACAGTGGTTAGCACTGCTGCTTCACAGCTCCAGGGTCCCGGGTTCGATTCCCGGCTCGGGTCACTGTCTGTGTGGAGTTTGCACATTCTCCTCGTGTCTGCGTGGGTTTCCTCCGGGTGCTCCGGTTTCCTCCCACAGTCCAAAGATGTGCGGGTTAGGTTGATTGGCCAGGTTAAAAATTGCCCCTGAGAGTCCTGAGATGCGTAGGTTAGCGGGATTAGCGGGTAAATATGTGGGGGTAGGGCCTGAGTGGGATTGTAGGGTTTCTATGATTTCTATGATTTGTTGCCTGGAGAAGCCATTGTACAATTTGAAATGCTGTACTGTGCATGTGCAGCACTGTACATTCCGAACTGGGATAACTTGCAAAATAAAATAAATAACTGAATATAATAGAAACTGTGTATAAATTCAAATTAGCTATCACTAACTTACCTAAACAAGCCCCAATTAGCACAGCTTCTGTGTCTCACCCACAGCAGTCCTGAAACTCAGTCCAGCTTTGTGGTTGCTTTCATTTCCCACTCTGTCTATCTCTCCCTCTCCTGCACGTCATGGTGACACAGTGGGTAGCACTGCTGCCTCACAGCGCCAGGGACAAATATCAAAGTTAATTAATTTAGGTAATTAGCATATCGTTACAAGATGCCATTCTCATTAAAACATGGAAATTGTCTTTGGGAATAGATGATAAGCAGGTGAATAGATGATTCCCGGCTCAGGTCACTATCTGTGTAGAGTTTGCACATTCTCCCCGTGTCTGCGTGGGTTTCCTCTGGGTGCTCTGGTTTCCTCCCACAGTCTAAAGATGCGCGGGTTAGGTTGATTGGCCATGCTAAATTGCCCCTTAGTGTTGGGGGACTAGCAGGGTAAATATGTGGGGATAGGGGTTGGGTGGGATTGTGGTTGGTGCAGACTCGATGGGCTGAATGGCCTCCTTCTGCACTGTAGGGATTCTATGATTCTTACCACTCTGTCTCAGCCACATCCCCCTGCCTCCTTATCTTGACCTGACACTCCCCTGTAGTGATTGTGATATATTCCTCTTTAAGATAGCAAGGCAGAAGTGGGTCTTCTGGCTTGAGGGACCAATGGGAACCAAGAGCAAATGATCACCCCAGAGGGTGGAGTCATCTCTCAGGCAGAATACATTTGGAAGCTCTATAGTAGGCATGTAAGGACTGGAGCAGCTGGGTAGACAACACATGGGATCAATGGTCAGAGCAGCGACTCCAGTGACCTGCTCATCCATATCCCTGCAAAGTTACACAAAGCCCCTCTTTACATGAACAGTCCTTGTTTTTTCCCTTCACCACCAGCTTAATCCTGAATTTAGGAACATTGAAACAGTAACTTTGATCGAAAGAACATATTGACAATACCGACTCAGAAATTGTTATGAAAAGGGGACTGTTTGAGTTTGTGAGGAGCCAGCTGCAGACTGCTATGCTCCAGCTGTTCCCCGATAGTTTAGCCCAGCTGGCTCGCTGGCATCATGATGGGCATTGGTTGGGGGAAGGTGGGGGAGCAATGGTGTTGGCATCCTGAGAGAGGGCAACATGTCCTGATCTCAGTGCAGTGCTGTTACTCCCACTGAGCTGAAACTAATCATAAGAACGTAAGAAATAGGAGCAGGAGTAGGCCATCTAGCCCCTCAAGCCTACTCCACCATTCAATAAGCTCATGACTGATCTGACAGTGGGTTCAGTTCCACTTACCCGCCCGCTCTCCATAACCCTTAATTCCCTTAATGGTTAAATATCTATCTATCTGTTACTTAAACACATTTAACGAGGTAGCCTCTACTGCTTCATTGGGCAGGGAATTCCAAAGATTCACTACCCTCTGGGAGAAGAAGTTCCTCCTCAACTCTGTTCTAAATTGACTCCCCCATATTTTGTGGCTATGCCCCCTAGTTCTTGTTTCCATTGTAAGTGGAAAAAACCTCGCTGCTTCTACCCTGTCTAGCCCCTTCATTATCTTATATGTCTCTATAAGATCTCTCTTCAACCTTCTAAACTCCAATGAGTACAGGCCCAGTCTACTCAATCTCTCCTCATAAGCTAATCCCCTCCGGAATCAACCTGGTGAACCTTCTCTGTACCCCCTCCAAAGCTAATATATCCTTTCTTAAATAAGGGGACCAAAATTGCACACAGTACTCTAAGTGTGGCCTCACCAGTACCCCTGTACAGTTGCAGCATGACCTCCCTGCTTTTATACTCCATCCCTCTCGCGATAAAGGCCAACATTCCATTTGTCTTCTTGATTACCTGCTGCACCTGCAAACTGAGTTTTTGTGATTCATGCACAAGGACCCCCAGGTCCTTCTGCACAGTAGCATGTTGTAATTTTTCACCATTTAAATAATAGTCCATTTTACTATTATTCCTTCCAAAGTGGATAACCTCAAACTTGTCAACGTTATACTCCATCTGCCAGATCCTCACCCACTCACTTAGCCTATCCAAATCTCTTTGCAGACTTTCCGCATCCTCCACGCAATTTGCTTTCCCACTCATCTTTGTGTCATCCTCAAACTTTGTTACCCTACACTGGTGTCCACAAAGTAGTGCCCAAAGTCTTGATGTTGACTAAGCTGCCTCCGAAGCTGCAAACACTGGCAGCATAAGATTATTATTGTGCGGGCTTGGCTACAGTGGCTGGAATTCTCCGGCCTTGCACGCCCTCCGAGCGCTGTCAGTGAGAACGGCGAATTTGGCACTCAGCTAGATATCTGTTCACTGCAGCGGGACCGGAGAATCCCAGCCGCGGGCGAGGTCGGAGAATGCCAGCCAGTGTCCCTGGAGGTAGTCATGTGTCTGAGGCTGCGTGTTCGCTGACACTACACAAGCTGATAGTGAACTTTCCCATTCTTTCTGCTATGATGCTGAAACGACACACTGCTGGCGTGAAGCAAGCAACCTTGCCGGACCCCTGAAGGCTGCCACAGCAAAGCTGCTCACTGGACTGTGTGATCCATGAGTACTTCTCTTGCATAATTATATTGGATGTGCCCCCCCATGTGCAGATCTCTTGTCACTCACGTTGTAACCCACCGGTTCTTAGAAATTGCAGAGCAGCGCCTCCTTAGAAAGACTGTCTTCCTCAGTAAGTTATTTCTCCTGGAGATTCTTGCTGCTGGGGGATGCCTAAAGGGAAGGACAAAAACAGGTCAAGGATTAGTCTGACTCTGCAATACTGAATAATAACAGGTGACTGGCTTCAGGCAGCTTGATGTTATCAAACTGGCTGAATGTGCACTTTGATGATGTGGGTACAAGTGATGGAGAGCAGCTTCAGATAAGCCCCCACTCTCAACTTTTCTAATACGTGCAGTTCTCAAGTTCCGCTGAAGCTTGCTGCTTGGAGAGGATAATCAAGCCACCTCTGGTTCCACTCTGCCCATCTTGTGCATCATTTTTCTCCTGCAGCAAGAGGGAGCAAGGGTTAGTGAGTGGATACTCGAAAGGAGAATGCATGTACGTAGATCTTCTGCTTGTTAAGCACATGCTAAGGTGGGGGGTCGGGGGGGAGGGCGGTTGCTGAAGAAGTAAAATGTAAACAGGATGTGGAAGTTTTGAAGGAAGTGCTTGGAATGTGAAGGAGTCTTCTGAGGATTATTTTACTCTGCAAAGCCTATCCAGGTGGGAACAGGATTTTGCAGGTGACTGCTGTGAAGGGAAGAAGGAAGGGGTGACATATTGTTTGCATTGAGAATGAGAGGGTGTTTTAGTGTGCCCTTGTGATAACTATTGAAGGATGTGATGCAGAGGAGGGAATTATGCTGGGGGAAGATGTTTTTGAGACCGATGGGAGAAATGGAGAGATGAACTCACCTTTGCTGTTCTTGTCAGCTTATTGAAACATTTCCTGCAATGAAATCCAGGAATTGGGGGCTAATGTTCCATCCAGCTGGTTATCTCAGTCATCCCTCTGGGTCTGGTGTATGTCAGTTGTTGCAATCATCCTGCCGCTCATCTGGAAGAATACATCTCTGCCCCGTCCTTACCTCTTCCACTGAGACCTCCAGGGAGGCTTTAAGGGGCTCTTGGGGTCTCGCTGTAGCAAACCTTGATGCAGCAATCTCGCAGAACAATCTGCCGGATGGGACTGAAACCCCACTTTATGCGGTGCATTTCCGCTTTAAATAGGCCTCAGGGGGCTCGCTGGAAATCACAGTCAGTTAACGGGCAAGCTTCCTTCTCGTTGCTGATGTGATTGATTTTTAAAAACCCTCCAGTCAGATGTTAACGACCCCTGGAATTAAAATACCGATTATTCCAGGCTGTCCTTAACCTGTACCTTGTTTTGAGAGGGTCAGAATTTCAGTGATGTGTCAATTATTCTTCAGAATTCTGAACTTTGTGCATACGAAATGGTATGCATGACTCATTCTGTAACTTGGTAAGGTTTCTCTATTAATATGAAGCACATGTAAAAGTCTTTCAGAACACACAATTTAACATTTCTCAGTCTTTGGCTCATTGTTCTCATAGATTTTAACAATTTTTTGGTATGTTACAACCTTAAAACATCTCTCGGTTCAAACATTGTGACAAGACATTTGAGAGGTTAATTGGGTTTTGGTTAGATAAGTCAATAATGAAGACTGAGATGTGCCTGAATCTCAGTACATGTACGTAGCACTCCTCTCTTTCCCCGCTTCCAAAACATTTTGATGTTTAGCTGCAGCGATTTATATTTTCCAGCAGCCAGTTTACTTCAGTACAAGTTGGCACCGATGCCGCTGTGCTAATTTATGTGGCTTCCTTGCAGGAAGAGATTTTTAAAAAAAATGGTACTGGGCCACAGAATTCTACTGGAGAACAAAAAATGTGTCCCTGCTCACAGTGGAATATTTTCAAGAAAAATAAAACCCTTTGCTGGGAAGATCTGCTTTGGTCGCTAAATGTGGTAACATCAAGAAGGGTATTTGGAAAGAATCGCCGCAAAACTAAACAATGGACCCATTTAGGATGGGCTCATTAATACCAGAGCTTTGCTCCATTGGGGATCCGTGGCAAATGGAAGATGGAGCCACTCCCAGAGAAGCAAATGCACATAAATGATGGAATGAGTTTTTTTCAAGTTTATTTATTATTAGTCACAAGTAAGCCTTACATTAACACTGCAATGAAGTTGCTGTGAAATTCGCCACACTGGGTCAATGCACCGAACCAGCACGTCTTTCAGACTGTGGAAGGAAACTGGAGCAAACCCACTCAGAGACAGGGAGAACGTGCAAACTCCAAACAGGCAGTGACCCAAGCCGGGAATCGAACCCGTGTCCCTGGCGCTGTGAGGCAGCAGTGCTAACCACTGTGCCACCGTGCCATCCCTGAATGACAATGTCTTGTAGAAATTCTGTCATTTCCGCCAGTAAGACATTAGTTACGTTAGCATAAGATTAATATTTCTGGCCTGGTCAATCTGAGAGAAATGGTAAATGATAGTGTGGATGTAAATATTATGGACAAAGCAGAGGTAAAATTTGTTGTCCACATTCAACCTCCTTTATTATTATTTATTCATTTTTATGGCATGTGGTTGTCGCTGGCTGGGCCAGCATTTATTGCCCATGGCTAAAAAGTTTAAAGTTTAAAATATATTTATTAGTGTCACAAGTAAGCTTCCATTGCAATGAAGTTACTGTGAAAATCCCCGAGTTGCCACACTCCGGTGCCTGTTCGGATACACTGAGGGAGAATTCAGCATGGCCAATGCACCTAACCAGCACGTCTTTCGGACTGTGGGAGGAAACCGGAGCACCCGGAGGAAACCCACACAGACACGGGGAGAACGTGCAAATTCCACACAGGTGGTGACCCAAGCCGGGAATCGAACCCGGGCCCCTGGTGCTGTGAGGCAGCAGTTCTAACCACTGTGCCCTCGTGCCGCCCCCTAACTGCCCCCTATATCAGAGGGCATTTGAGAGTCAACCACATTGCTGTGGGTCGGGAGTCACATGTAGGCCAGGCCAGGTAAGAACGGCAGATTTCCTTCCCTAAAGGACATTAGCGAACCAGATGGGTCTTTGTGACAATCGACAATGGTTTCATGATCATCATTAGACTTTTGATTCCAGATATTTTTATTGAATTTAAATTTCACCATCGGCTGTGGTGGGATTCGAACCCTGGTCCCCAGAGCATTAGCTGAGTTTCTAGATTGCTATTCCAGGGATAATACCACTACACCACTGCTTCCCTCAAATTCTCCCTATCAGCTGTGTCTTGCTGTGACACAATTAGAGGGGAAGCAAGTTCAGATTTTAGAAATCTATGCAAATTGCTAGATATCTCACACATAAATACATTCATGAAAAATAGAAGCAGGAATAGGCCATTCAGCTCTTTGAGCCTGCTCTGCCATTCATTATGATCATGGCTGATCACCAAATTCAATATCCTGAATCCACCTTCTCCCCACATCCCTTGATCACTTTAGCCCCAAGAGACATATCTACTCCCTTCTTGAAATCACACAATGGGCCCGATTTTACCAAAGTTTCGCACCCGTTTTCGGGCGGGAAATCATGGTAAAGTTGGGCGTCGGGCCTAAAACGCGGTCCAGACCCGACCTGAGGCCAATCGCGCCTTTACCAATGGCCGATCCGGGTGCCGATCCAGCGCGCGCCCGAATCGGCCAGCGGGCCGATTTAAATGCATTTGCATGCATTTAAATCAGCATAATGAAGCCCGTGCCCAACTTACTCAAGGATTCCCACTTTACGAGGCTCCGATCCGATCGGCGCCCGCCCATTTACCGTGTTGCTGAATTCAAGTCCGACAGGGCTTCAACTCAGCAACTGAACCGTCGAATTGCCCCCGACCACCCTTCGCGGACTGCCCCCACGCACCACCCCGGCAGCTCACCCTCCCCCCCCCAATTGGACCATCTGGGACGCAGGCCCCGCCAGCAGCCGCCCCCCCGCCCCCCCCCCCTCTCCCCTGCTGGGATCGGACCCCCCGGGCCCCCGACCTACCTTGATCGCTGGTGTCTGTCGAAAGCATCTTGTGATCCTGGATCCTGGCCTTGCTCCGGGGGTCCTGATGGGTAGGATGACGTCTCTTCATTTGATGGGGGGGGTAGCGGGGGGAAGTGACATCTCTTCCCTGAGGGGGGGGGGGGTGGGGGTGGGGATGTGCCATCTCTTCCCTGAGGGGGGGGGATGTGCCATCTCATCCCTGAGGGGGGGGGGGGGGGGTGGGTGGGTGGGGATGTGACATCTCTTCCCTGAGGAGGGGGGGGATCTGATGTCTCTTCCCTGAGGGGGGGGTAGAGGGGGATGTGGCATCTCTGCCCCTGGGAGGGGTGGAGACGTCACATCCCCCCCCACCCCACCCCTCTCAGGGAAGAGACATCACATCCCCCCCTGCCCCCCCTCCCCCCCGGGAAGAGACAGCACATCCCCCCCCTCTGTGCCTCCCCCCCTCCCTCTCAGGGAAGAGACGTCAGATCCCCCCCCCCCTCCCCCAGGGAAGAGACGTCAGATCCCCCCCCTCCTCAGGGAAGAGATGTCACATCCCCCCCTACACCCCCTCAGGGAAGAGACGTCAGATCCCCCCCCTCCTCAGGGAAGAGATGTCACATCCCCCCCTACACCCCCTCAGGGAAGAGATGTCACATCCCCCCCCCTACTCCCCCCCCCCCCCCCTCAGAGAAGAGACGTCACATCACCCCCCCTACCCCCCTCAGGGAAGAGACGTCAGATACCCCCCCCTATTCCCCCCCCCAAAGGGAACAGACGTCACATCCCACCCCCCCCCCCCCCCCCCCCCCCCCGCAACCACCAGGGAAAGTCAAAGGCAGCGCAGAAAGCAGTGCTGTCAGCACTGCCTCTGACTTTCGCGCTCGGGCGCGCTGAGCGCAGTTCGGTGCTCTGACAGATGCAAATGCGCTAGGCCCCGCCCACTGGATCCGTGCCGAAAAAAGGCGTATGGGGGCGCTGGAGCGCGGCTGCTGGGCGCGGGTCTGATTTACGACCGCATCCAGCACTTAGAGCCGATTTGGTAAAATCGGCCCCAATGTTTTGGCCTCAACTATTTTCTGTGGTGGTAAATTCCACAGATTCACCACTCACTGAGTGAAGAAATTTCTTCTCACCTCAGCCCTAAAAGTTTACGTCTTATCCTCAAACCCACCATCACCCACATTCTTTTTGAATCTACCCTGTTTAATCCTGTTAGAATTTTCTAAGTTTCTATGAGATCCCCTCATTCTTCTAAACTCCAAAGAATATAATCTGATGGCAAGCAATTGGATTTCAGGCCTGAGTGTCCCAAAGCCTTTAATCCGGTTGGTAACTGATGGCCTTGGCTGTTGGCTCTTTAATCTCTCCAACCAATATAGATATTGCTGCCTGCTTCCCAGGGATTGTGGGGTGTTTCCTGCCTCGGAAAAGCAGCCAGCCTAATCAAGGACCCCATGCCCCCCGGACATACTCTCTTCCACTTTCTACCGTCGGGAAAAAGATAACAAAAGTCTGAGGTCACGCAACAACCGACAGCTTCGTCCCTGCTGCCATCAGACTGTTGAATGGACCTACCTCGCATTAAGTTGGATCTTTCTCTGCACCTTAGCTATGGACTGTAACACTGCATTCTTCATCCTCTCCTTTCCTTCTCCCCTATGTACCCTATGAACGGTATGCTTTATCTGTGTAGCGCACAAGAAACAATACTTTTCACTGTATACTAATACATATGACAATAATAAATCAAGTCAAAAATCTTGTGGTGTGAGTAGCCTTATACTGACAGCCACATGTAACTGGTGATTTCCAGTTATGACAAAGGAGGTTTTCCTGTGAGGGTGTGTCAAACAGAAGGGGACATGAATTCAATGATGAGACGAGGACACTGTCTATTGTTATGACATCTCCATTTAATGACTGCTACCTGGGGCTGCAATCCACGCAGCAGGAGTGTTTGCAGGCTTGCTCATGCATGCTCTTTCATCATTATGATAATGATCAGCTTGTCACAGTCAAGATAATGAAGGCTGACACACCTTTAAATAGGATGCAAGGAATGGTTACAGGGAATTGACACTTTGCCTTTGCTACTCTGGTGACTTTTGTTACATTTCTTTATGCATTCCACAGGGGTCCCAGGGGTTGGCAATGTGAATCAAACCACCAACAAAAAAGACTTGCATTTATATAGCACCTGTCACAACCATGGGACATCACAAAGCACTTTGCAACCAATGCAGATTGGAAATGTAGTCACTATTATGGTGTGGGAAATGGAACAGCTAATTTGAACACAGACAGTTCGCACAATGTGATAACAATTAGATAATCGGTTATTGAGAAGTCGATTCTAATATGAATATTAACAAGGACAATGTTCTTCAAATTGTACCATAGTCTGATATAAAATGACAAGGGATGACTGCTGTCAGCATTGTGGGCATTTGCGCGCACAATTCTGCACATGAATGAGATGGAATCAACTGTTCATCACCCCCAACACCTCATCCCCTTTTATGTCACCTTCCCGTACAATCGCAGGAGGTGTAACACCCGCCCCTTTATCTCCTGGCTCCTCAGTGTTCAAGGCCCCAAGCACTCCTTCTGGTAAAGCAGCAATTTACTTGCACAACTTTCAATTTAGTCGACTATATTCGCTGCCCACACTGCGGTCTCCTCTACATTGGGAAGACAAAACAGACACTGGATGACGGCTCTGCAGAACATTTTCACTCGGTCCGCAAGCATGATCCCCCCAACCTTTTGGCCACTTGTCATTCCAATTCATCATCTTGCTATCAGGCTCACATTTCTGCCCTTGGTACGCTATAATGTTCCAATGCTGGCTGAGGAACAGTGCAACATCTGATTCAGCACTTTACAGCCTCCTGGACTTGACGGTGAAGACAACAACTTCAAACTCTGTCCTCCAATTTGATTCCCCTCCCCCCCAAGTATCTAACTTTCATGTTTTTTTCATTCAGACATTACTGATCTTTTCCCCTCTATTAACAAATTCTGCTATTTTGCTTTCATGTGGAGATGCCGGCATTCGACTGGGGTAAGCATAGTAAGAAGTCTCACAATACCAGGTTAAAGTCCAACAGGTTTATTTGGCAGCACAAGCTACAAGCTTTCAGAGCGCTGCCCCTTCAGACAGTGCTTTCAGACAGTGTTGACCATTTCCCCGCTATTAACAAATTCTGCTATTTTACTTTCAGACAGTGCTGACCTTTTCCCTGCTATTAACAAATTCTGCTATTTTACTTTCAGACAGTGCTGGCCTTTATTCTGCTATTAACTCCTCCTCTAGACCAAAGATTTAGATTTTAATACTATCTTTATGACTCCCTTTGTTTTGTGCTCCATGTTGACACCTTTTGTCATTTAATTTCCCCCACCCTTTAACCTATCTCTGACTTTGCATTTTGTTCCACCTGCCCCTCTCCCCCTTTTTCAACAGCATCAAACCCAACACATTTTGGTTCCAAAGAAGACTCACATCGGGCTTGAAATGTTAACTCTGTTTCTCTCTCCACAGATGCTGCCAGACTTGCTGAATATTTCCAGCATTTTGTGTTTTTATTCCGTATTAATTGAATTCAGTGAGATTTCTGTGTAGCACCACCAGATTTTCAAAATCATAGCAGTCTGTCGCATGTTGCAACTTCCTTACCACACAAAGAGACATGTTCGGTGAAATAGGAGGCCCGATCACAACTATTAGCCAAGCTGGGAATCATTTCTGAAGAACCCCACCTACAGGTGGAAAGAGTCTGAAGGCAGAATCTAGTCAGTGCAATTTTCATTTATGTCAGTGTCCTGCTCATATGTGTAGAATCATAGAATCCCGACAGTGAAGAAGGAGGCCATTTGGCCCATCAAGACTGCACAGTCAACAATCCCATCCAGGCCCTATCCCTGTAACTCCACTTATTTATCCTGCCAATCCCCCTGACAATAAGGGGCAATTTAGCATGGCCAATCAACCTAACCCACACATCTTTGGGCTGTGGGAGGAAAGCAGAGCGCCCAGAGGAAACCCACGCAGACACGGGGAGAATGTGCAAATTTCACACAGTCACCTGGAGCCGGAATTGAACCCAGGTCCCTGGCTCTATGAGGCAACAGTGCTAACCACTGTGCCACCGTGCTGTCCCTTACAATGAAGCTTGTACAAGTGTACAATGAAGTGGACCAAATGCCATCCTCACCATTGCTTTCTGATGCCAATATTTGCTGCTATCCTATTCCACCCCATCCTATTATTGTGAGATGTATACTTGTTCAGTTTATTTCACCCCAGTTCTTACCACATTGTGAAACTCTGTTGTGTGTGTCTATTAATACCTAAATCTTATTGATTGCTGTTACGTACTTAGAGTGGTAGCATCTCTTCTGCTATAACCTCACACGCTCTGTAGTGACGTAAGCAAAGAGATTTGTGGGCTTTTGTGGTTCTTCCATTCTAGACCTGGAATAAGCAACATCTTCTTAAATAAACTTGCATCATGTTTCACTACAACCCACGAGTGTGGCACCTCATTACTTTTCTCTTTGTGGTAGTTACCAGTTGATATGTAACAATTGCCCAGAGCTGAAACTAGAGAAAGAACACCAACATTGTAAGCTCTAAGCTCACATGAGGAGGAAGCTCTGCAAATAATAAGTACATAATAAGTAATACTGTCCTTGGCCAGGGGGAGGCGATGGCCTGGTGGTATTATCACTCGACTATTAATCCAGAAACTCAGCTAATGGTCTGGGGACCCGGGTTTGAATCCCGCCACAGCAGATGATGTAATTTGAATTCAACAAAAAAAATCTAGCATTGAGAATCTGCTGATGACTATGAAACCATTGTCGATTGTTGGAAAGACCCGTCTGGTTCACTACTGTCCTTTAGGGAAGGAAATCTGCCATCCTTAGTTGGTGTGGCCTACATGTGACTCCAGAGCCACAGCAATGTGGTTGACTCTCAACTGCCCTTGGGCAACTAGGGTAATAAATGCTGGCCAGCCAGCGACATCCATGTCCCACAGATGAATAAAAAATGAAGGGTGTGAGAGATGACAAGATTAAAGAGATGAGGTATTGCAAGAGAAATTGATAAAGGCTGGTCAAACTCATCATGTGTGGTGTCAGTTTCATGCACTTCCTTCAATTCCAGTAATAACCTTCCAGTCTCCTGCAATTTCTTCCAGTCACTCTATGCATAACTAACCAGGCTATTCTGTGTTTAATATCATAGGAAATGCCATGGAGGAAAAGGCCGAACACCAATACCCTGATGATGACCTGACTACACGCAGATTCACAACTGCTGCCACTTCAGTATCCACAACTCCTGCTACACCCTCCCCAACTCCAACATGGCATCACAATAATTCCAGCACTGGCTCAGAGAAACCCACTGGCAAGGAAGCAGATGGTAAGTTACAACCGGTTTGACTTTGTATGGCATAAAACCTGGAAGTGGAAGAGAAGGAGCATGCCATTTTTGTACGGCAGATGGAGAAACACCTACCCTTGACAAAGAAGCCAAATTTTGGAGGCCCAATGTTGAAAATGGAATAGGATCATAGAATGATAAAGAACAGAAGGAGACCATTCGGTCCATTGTGCCTGTGCCAGCTTTTTAAATGAGCTCTCCAATCATATCCCATCCACAAGTCTATTCCCATTGTTCAGTCAACAGAATCATTGAATTCTTACAGTGCAGAAGAGGCCATTCGGCTCATCGAGTCTGCACCAACTCTCTGACAGAGGATCTTACCAGTGTCTCTTCCCTGGCCTATCCCCAGAACCCTGCACATTTCCCATGGCTAATCCATTTAACCTACACATCTTGGAACACCGAGGGGCAATTTATCATGGCCAGTCCACCTAACCCGCACATCTTTGGACTGTGGGAGGAAACCGGAGCACCCGGAGGAAACCCAATTTCCCCTTCATGCATTTATCCAATTTTCTTTTGAAAGTTATAATGAAGCCTTTCCCTATTGGGAAATGCATTCCAATTCATGACAACTTTCTATGCAAAAGAAAAGTGTTTCCACATGTCACCTTTGTTTCTTCGGCCAATCACCTCATGCCTGTGACCTTTGGTGACTGAACCTCCTACCAATAAAACCCATTTCTCCTTAAAGTCTTTCAGGATTTTGAACACTTCTAATTTTCCTTTACCCCTCTCCGCTGCAAGGAGCGGAAGTCCAGCTGCTCCCATCTCTGCCCGTAACTGAATTCTTTCACACCTGATACAATTCCAGCAGTCTCCTCTGCAGCGTCTAACAGGCCTTGTCATTCTTTCTAAATTAAGATGAACAGAATTGGACCAAACTTCAGCTGGGGCCTGACCAGTGATTTGTAAAAGCGTGGATAGATTCCTTGCTTCTATTTATAAAGCCAACAATCACGTCAAATTTCCTAGATGAGTTCAAAGGCTTGTGTTTGTACCATTGGTTTCTTTGTTCCTATATCCAGTTTTAAAATTGTATCATTCAGTTCATATTGTGCCTCTGCGTTTTTCCTATCAATCTGACTGACTTCATGGAGGCAATTTTCCCGTCTCGCCTGCCACGGGAATCATAGCGGGTGGGAGGCGGACCATGCAAAGGTCCCTTGACCTTGGGCAGCAGGATTTTCCGGTTTTGGGGTGAGCGCGGCCAGAAAATCCCGTCCCATATCTCTCTGCATTAAATTTAATTTGCCATGTGTCTGTTTATTTCGCCAGTCTATGTGGTCCTGTGTTTACTATCCCTCCCTCCCCTCACGGCTTGCTACATTCTGAATTTTGAGTCACCTGAACTTTGAAATGGTGCCCTATCTACCCAATTCTTGGTCCTTAATCAAAATATATCAAGATGAACAGTGGTCCCAGTCCCAGAGCCTGGGGACACCACTGCACATTTCCCTTCAGTCTGCAAAACAACTCTTCATCACCACACTCTGCCTTCTGCCTTTTGACTGTTTGGTGACCCTGTAAATTATTGTCCCTTTATCCCGTGTGCTTCAATTTTGCTAACAAAGTGAAAGAATTATAATTGAAGAGCACTCTTTATATGTGGAGGCAGTGGCAAAGGTTTCAATGTTTATCGGTGAAATGATGGAGAAATGCGAGTTCACTTCACATTAGGTGGATTGGCCATGCCAAATTGACTCATTGGGTGGGATTTTACAGCCTCGCTTGTCCTGAAACTGTAAAATCCTGCCCATGGTCAACAGACCTTTCCGTGCTCCGCCCCTCGCCTGCTCCGATTCCCGTGGTGGGCGGGCTGGTAAAATTCCAGCCTTGTTGTCAGGGGGATTAGCAGGGTAAATATGTGAGTTTACGGGGATATGGCCTCGGTGGGGATTGTTGTCGGTGCAGACTCAGTGGGGTCCTACGATTCTATGATCTATAACATTGGAGGAAACTAGTTAGGATTTGCAGAATGCCTTGGAGAAAATGACTGTACTGGAAATTTCTGAAACTAAGATATGTTGGAAAGGTGGTGGTGGCGACTTCAGGAATTGCAGCTTCACTGCTTCAAATGATGCCCTGTAGGTTTGTCTGAATAACGCACATACTTTCATAGGTTTTCTAAGTCCTGGTTGGGACTACTTGACCTGTTCGGACATCGACCAGTCGCAGCTCAGAATCTGCATCAGTGAACTGCAGGACTAGACATGAATGCTATTCTCTCTCCAAGTGTAGCACTAAACTTGCTTCAGCCCCCTCCTAGTGTCTTCACATGAAGGAGCTCAAATATGGTTCAGCACACTTGACGCGGCAATAGAAAGGCTGTCAGAAATTAGTCCATCTGAGACTACTGTCCCTTTGAGGTGAAAACAATCCCAGATCTCTAAGGCTTTGAGGAACCCATCTCAGCCATCCTTTGCTCAGCTTTATCTTACTTGCGGATCATAAGAACTAGGAGCAGGAGTAGGCAATCTGACCCCTCGAGCTTGCTGTGCCATTCAATAAGATCGTGGCTAATCTTTTCGTGGACTCAGCTCCACTTACCTGCCCGTTCACCATAAGCCTTAATTCCTTTACTGTTCAAAAATGTATCTATCCTTGCCTTAAAAACATTCAATGAGGTAGCCTCAACTGCTTCACTGGGCAGAGAATTCCATAGATTCACAAGCCTTTGTGTGAAGAAGTTCCTCCTCAACTCAGTCCTAAATCTGCTTCCCCTTATTTTGAGGCTATGCCCTCTAGTTCTAGTTTCACCCGCCAGTGGAAACAACTTCCCTGCTTCTATCTTCTCTATTCCCTTCATAATGTTATATGTTTCTATAAGATTTCCCCTCATTCGTCTGAATTCCAATGAGTTTGGCCCCAGTCTACTCAGTCTCCCCGCATAAGCCAACACTCTCAACTCCGGAATCAACCTAGTGAATCTCCTCTGCACCTCCTCCAATGCCAGTATATCCTTTCTCAAGTAAGGAGACCAAAACTGTACACAGTATTCCAGGTGTGGCCTCACCAACACCTTATACAGCTGCAACATAACCTCGCTGTTTTTAAACTCCATCCCTCTAGCAATAAAGGCCACAATTCCATTTGCCTTCTTAATTGCCTGCTGCACTTGCAAACCAACTCCTTGAGATTCCTGCACAAGGACACCCAGGTCCCTCTGCACAGCAGCATGCTGCAATTTTTTACCATTTAAATAATAATCCATTTTGCTGTTAATTCTACCAAAATGGATGACCTCACATTTACCAACATTGTACTCCATCTGCCAGACCTTCACCCACTGACTTGGACTATCTATCTCCCTTTGTAGACTTTCAGCATCCTCTGCACACTTTGCTCTGCCACTCATCTTAGTGTCATCTGCGAATTTTGACACACTACACTTGATCCCCAACTCCAAATCATCTATGTAAATCGTAAACAATTGCGGTCCCAACACTGATCCCTGAGGCACACCACTAGTCACTGATCACCAACCAGAAAAACACACATTTATTCCCACTCTTTGCTTTCTGTTAGTTAACCAATCCTCTATCCATGCTAATACATTACCCATAACACCATGCATGCACCTTTATCTTATGTAGCAGTCTTTGGTGCGGCACCTTGTCAAATGTCTTCTGGAAATCCAGATACACCACATCCACAGGTTCCCCATTGTCCACTGCACATGTAATGTTCTCAAAGAATTCCACCAAATTAGTCAAACATGACCTGCCCTTCATGAACCCACGCTGCGTCTTAACAATGGGACAATTTATATCCAGATGTCTCGTTATTTCTTCCTTGATGATAGATTCAAGCATTTTCTCGACTACAGAAGTTAAGCTAATCGGCCTATAGTTACCTGCCTTTTGTCTACCTCCTTTTTTAAACAGTGGCGTCACATTTACTGTTTTCCAATCTGTGGGAACCACCCCAGAGTCCAGCAAATTTTGGTAAATTATCACTAGTGCATTTGCTATTTCTCCCTCCATCTCTTTTAGTACCCTGGGATGCATTCCATCAGGACCAGGAGATTTGTCTACCTTTAGCCCCATTAACTTGCCCAACACTACCCCTTTCGTGATAATGATAGTTTCTAGGTCCTCACCTGCCATAGCCTTCATGTCATCAATTTTTGGTGTATCATTTGTGTCTTCCACTGTGAAGACCGACACTAAATACCTGTTCAATGCCTCAGCCATTTTCTCATTTCCAGTTATTACATTCCCCTTCTCATCCTCCAAGGACCAATGTTTACTTTAGCCACTCTTTTTCATTTTATATATTTGTAGAAACCTTTGCTTTCTGTTTTTATATTCTGATCTAGTTTACTCTCATCTTCCATCTTACTTTTCTTTATAGCTTTTTTCATGGCTTTCTGTTGACCTTTAAAGATTTCCCAATCCTCTAGTTTCCCACTAATCTTTGCCACTTTGATGCATTTTCTTTCAATTTGATACCCTCCTTTATTTCCTTAGATATCCATGGCTAATTATCTCTTTTTCTACAGTCCTTCCTTATCGCTGGTATATACTTTTGCTGAACACTGTGAAAGATCACTTTGAAGGTCCTCCACTGTTCCTCAATTGTCCCACCATAAAGTTTTTGCTCCCAGCCTACCTTAGCCCACACCTCCCTCGTCTCTTTGTAGTCTCCTTTGTTAAAGCACAAGACATTGGATTTTACCTTCTCACGCTCCATCTGTATTTTAAATTCAACCATACTGTGATCGCTTCTTCTGAGAGGATCCCTAACTGCAAGATCATTAATTATTCCTGTCTCAATACACAGGACCAAATCTAGGATAGTTTGTTCCCTTGTAGGTTCCATTACATACTGTTCAAGGAAGCTATCACGGATACATTCTATGAACTCCTCCTCAAGGCTGCCTTGACCGACCTGGTTTGACCAATTGATATGTAGATTAAAATCCCCCATGATAATTACTGTACCATTTTTACATGCATCAGTTATTTCTTTGTTTATTTCTCGCCCCACCATGATGTCATTATTTGGTGGCTTATAGACTACACCTATCAGTGACTTTTTCTCCTCACTATTTCTAATTTCCACTCAAATGGATTCAACCTTTTTTTCCATAGAACCTATATCATCTCTCACTACTGCCCTGATGTCATCCTTAAATATCAGAGCTACACCACCTCCCTTACCTTCCTGTCGGTCCCTTCGAACAGTCTGATACCCCTGGATATTTAACTCCCAGTCGTGACCATCCTGCAACCATGTCTCTATAATGGCCACCAAATCATACTCGTTCGCAATGATTTGTGCTGTCAACTCATTTACCTTGTTTCCAATGCTACGAACATTCAGATAAAGTGCCCTTAAGCTAGTTTTTGTACTTTCTTTTAGAATTCTAACACTTCCATTAATAACATCACCTGAGTTCTCCTTTCTTTTAACTTTTTTCCTGATTTTTCATGTAGTTGGAACCTTCTCCCCACATTTTGCCCTTGCACCCTCCTTCTCTGACTTCTTACATAGGATCCCATTCCCCTGGCATATTAGTTTAAACCCTCCCCAGCCGCTCTAGCAAATACTCCCCCTAGGATATCAGTACCAGTCCTGCCCAGGTGTAACCCATCCAATTTGTACAGGTCCCACCTCCCCCAGAACCGGTCCCAATGCCCCAGGAATCTGAAACCCTTCCCCTGACACCATCTCTTCAGCCACGTATTTATCTGACATATCCTCTCATTTCTACTCTGACTAGCACGTGGCACCGGTAGTAATCCTGAAATCACTACCTTTGAGGTCCAATTTCTTAACTTTTTTCCTAGCTCCCTGCATTCTGCTTTTAGGACCTCATCCCTTTTTTTACCTATGTAATTTGTACCAACATGTACTACGACCACTGGCTGCTCACCCTCCCCCTTCAGAATGTCCTGCAGCCGCTCCGAGACATCCTTGACCCGAGCACCAGGGAGGCAACATACCATCCTGGAGTCTCGTTTGCGGCCACAGAAACGCCTGTCTATTCCCCTTACAATTGAATCCCCTATAACTATTGCACTGGCACACTTTTTACCCCTCCCCCCTGCAGCAGAACCAACCGTGGTGCAACGAGTTTGGCTGCTACTGCTTTCCCCAGAGAGGCCATTCCCCTGAACAGTATCCAAAGCGGTATATCTGTTCTGCAGGGGAATGGCCACAGGAGATTCCTGCTCCACCTGCCTATCTCTCCCGCTCTGTTTGGTGATCACCCATTCCCTTCCTGCCTGCGGAGTCTGAGCCTGCGGTGTGACCACCTCTCTACATGTGCTATCCACGATACTCTCTGACTTGTGGATGCTCCACAGTGTCTCCAGCTACCGTTCCAGTTCTGAAACTCGAGCTTCCAAGGAGCTGTAGCTGGAGACACTTCCCACACACATGCTGACCCAGGGGATTGGAACTGTCCCCAGCCTGCCACATGGAGCAAGAGGAGCTAACCACGGCTTGGAGCTCTCCTGTCATGTCTTACCCCTTTAAATTAAACTTTTGAAAAATGTTTTGTTTCAGATTATATCCAATTTTCTAGGGCCCTTCTTTCCTGCTCCCTGTTACTACTGAATATAACCTTTTCAAACAATAAACCACAGAAATTACACAGAAACATTATTATAGTGTAGAATAACTACAATGCCAAGAGCAAAAAGAAAAAATAACACTTACTTACCAATCAGCACTCTCCCTTGTAGCCTCTGCTGCCTGTTTCACCAAACTCCCTGTGTTCACCCAACTCCAACTCAGTCAAACAGCACTCACCGTGCAGACCTCTTCGTAGAAAGAGCAGACGACAAACTTGGACCAGTAAGGTAACTCACATAAAGGGCAAAGGTGGCATTTAGAAGTAGTTGTAGATAGATTGGATGGATGTATTGCCACCTTTTGAATGAATGCTGTTCAGCTTGACCACATGTAATTCTGAATTAATTTCTGTATATGCCAGCAACCCTTTGGAGTTAGATGCTTCGAAAGGGGAAATATTGACATCTGCTTATGAAGGCAATAAGTAGAAGTTTCTCATTTCTGGGGAACAGTTCTGGTGCGAGGTTTTGCTGATGAACCTGATGCCAATGGCTGGTAAATCAAAGTGTATTCCAATCCAATATATAGTGCCAGCAATAAAGTTTGAAATTCAATAAAGTGGACGTGGGCATCAGTCTGCCTCCATAAAAGAATTAGAGATTGCATGCTGTTCAATGAAGCTCCATCAGGTTAGAAGGCACTGTGGCTCGTTGGTCTAGCGGTATGAGTCTCGCTTTGGGTGTTGCAATCAGCGTGTCCGCGAGAGGTCCCGGGTTCAAATCCTGGACGGGCCCTTTACTGTTATTTCCTATTGGGGCGGCATGGTAGCACAGTGGTTAGCACTGCTGCTCCTCAGAGACACGGGTTCAATTCTGGCCTTGGGTGACTGTCTGTGTGGAGTTTGCACATTCTCCCTGTGCCTGCATGGCTTTCCTCTGGGTGCTCCGGTTTCCTCCCACAGTCCAAAGAGGGTTATGTTGATTGGCCATGCTAAATTGCCCCTTAGTTTCCCAAAATGTGTGGGTTAGGGGATTAGCGGGACAAATACATGGGATAGGGGCTGGGTGGGATTGTTGTCAGTGCAGGCTTGACGGGCCGAATGACCTCCTTCTGCACTGTAGGGATTCTATGACACTTTTGTGACAAACCTATGGGCATATATTTTGGGTGGGATTTTCCATGCCCCCCGCTTCCCCCTCTCCCTGCAGCGTGTTTCGTGGCGGTGGAGACATCCCGCCATTGGCTGGCGACAGCATCTTCTGATCCCACCGCTGTCAACAGGTCTTCCTGTTGTATGCAACCCTTCCCATCAGGAAACTCCCGCGGCCGGTGTTTGCCATCGACAGGACTGGAAGATCCCGCTGGCAGGAACGGGCTGAAAAATTCTGGCCTTAGAGTGGGACAATCTGCGGTTTATTACTTAGGCTGTCTTTCCGAGTTCTGAAAACCATTTCTTAACTTAAGGAAACTACATTCACTTGCTTGTGAACTCCCAGGAAGACTTTGTGAACACTGCTCATATTTCTGCTCCAAAGAAGACATTCCGTTCTCACTGCACTGAACAAAGCGATAGTTCAGCGCAGCACCCTCAAATGGAACAATCCTTTGCTTTCTGTAATCCATTCTGCTGTAACTTTTAAGGTCTGCTTTCCAGGCCTTGAGTGCATTTTAAAAGCAGAGCGGGAGACCTGTGTGCTGTGTTTTGGCGATAAATTGGGTTTTAGTTTCTCCTGTTTAGCCATCGTCATCTACAATTCCGTGGTTCAAAGTTGGATGAGACAACATTTCAACATTCAAATTGTTTAAATGACTCATTAGCTGCTACGTCTCGACTGATTGCGGGTGTACCATCAGGGGCCGTTATTATTTCATGACTGCTAACTAAATTGCTTTTCGACAATCAAATATTTCAAAAACGCACAGTCATGCAATTTCTGCTCGAGGTTCATTTATTATGACAAAAGAGGCAACTTGTCCATTTTATAAATGACTAATGGGTTTCATGTGTTCAGCCTGGCTCTTGGGTTTCAGGCTAATTTCTAACAGACCTGGACCTGCAACACAAAGCCACATTTAACATTCACTGGTTGGTAAAACATTGGCAATTTCACTCTAAGATTATGAGGGTGGCTGATTTGGGAAGTCTGAATGTCCTCTGAAATTGATGCCATATAGAGGCAACCTTGTCTTGCATCAAGCTAACCTGACCCTGAGCAAGCAGCAATTGAGGTGGCCACTGAGTTATTGAAGTACTGGGGATCCTCCTTCCCCGCTAGTACTTTGGAATTTGGAATACTGCGTCCAGTTCTGGTCGCCACACTACCAGAAAGACGTGGAGGCTTTGGAGAGAGTACAGAGGAGGTTTACCAGGATGTTGCCTGGTATGGAGGGGCTTAGTTATGAGGAGAGATTGGGTAAACTGGGGTTGTTCTCCCTGGAAAGACGGAGGATGAGGGGAGACTTAATAGAGGTGTATAAAATTATGAAAGGCATAGATAGGGTGAACGGTGGGAAGCTTTTCCCCAGGTCGGTGGTGACGTTCACGAGGGGTCATAGGTTCAAGGTGAAGGGGGGGAGGTTTAACACAGATATCAGAAGGATATCAGAGGGTGGTGGGGGCCTGGAATGCGTTGCCAGGCAAGGTGGTGGAGGCGGACACACTGGGAACGTTTAAGACTTATCTAGATAGCCATATGAACGGAGTGGGAATGGAGGGATACAAAAGAATGGTCTAGTTTGGACCAGGGAGCGGCACGGGCTTGGAGGGCCGATGGGCCTGTTCCCGTGCTGTATTGTTCTTTGTTCTTTGTACTGGATAGGGCATCTGATCGCCAGTCTGCCCTACACATGACACGTTCCCAAATTTTAAGGGTGTTTCATAGAATCCATACAGTGCAGAAGGAGGCCATTCAGCCCATCGAGTCAGCATTGACTCTCCGAAAGACCATCCCCCCCCCCTTGCCCTATCCCCGTTAACCTACACATGTTGGCCAATCCACCTAACCTACACATGTTGGGACACTAACGGGCAATTTAATATGGCCAATCCACCTAACCTGCACATATTTGGACTGTGGGAGGAAACCGGAGCACCCAGAGGAAACCCACGCAGACACAGGGAAAATGTGAAAACGCCACACAGTCAGCTGAGGCTGGAATTGAACCCGGGTCCCTGGCGCTGTGAGGCAGCGGTGCTAGCTGCTGTGCCACCATGCCACCCCTATTAGAAGGAGGCCATTGGGCCCATTGCGTCTGCATGACTCTCCGAAAGAGCATCCCACCCAGGCCCACCACCCCCACATTCACCATGGTCAATCCACTCAACTGCACATTTTTGGAGTGTGGGAGGAAACCGGAGCACCCAAAGGAAACCTACGCAGACACGGGGAGAACGTGCAAACTCCACACAGACAACCCTTTGCCGAGAATGGAAGTTGCCCCATTTTCCATTTCACCTTAACATTGGTAGGAATTTTCCCGTAACCTTGTCACTATCAATCGTGCAGACTGTCCCAGCCAAGGATTGCTGATTTTCCTAAAAGGACAACATATTCCAATTGCCACGTCCTAATGTCACCTCATTTTCACATCAATTGCTCTGCTATCAATCTGTGACAGGCACCTGGCATTTTTGGCTTGTTCCACCTTGGGTACTTGTGACGGAGGCAAAGAAAATGGAACTGACAAGATTTCGGGTGGGTGTTATTGCTCCCCTTGTTCTGGTTCTTCTGATGTCAACACGTCACATCTACCCGACCTTCGGAGGCACTTGTTCCCTGAAAGAAAAGGTGTGGCGAACTGAGAAAAAGACATTCTATTCCAAATTGCTGCCCTCTTACCCTGTCTCCGAAGTCTTCCCAGGCCCAGGAATGACAGCGACCAAATAGGATAGTATTCCCAACTCTCAGCATGAACTCCCTTCCCTTCAATGAGCACAAAATCTACTTTCAGGAACAATCTTTTTGTGATTCTTCCTGGAATTTTCTAATCCTGTAGAACAGCATTGAATAATTACCATCTGAGCCTGCTGTGGTTCACAGATATGCAAATTCCAAAGACTGTAATGTGGAACAAAATGAAAATCAGTTGTCCAAATTCCAATCTATAGTAGTTGACTGCAGTACACTTGTTTGGATGGTTTAATGTGCAGAAATGTGTATTATTCATGTGTTCCAAATCATTTATTCAGGGTACAAAATTCTGGCACCTACTTTCTACGTGGCATTGATTAATGTCTCCTAAACTTCAAATAAATAAATTAATGGCATCTAATTTTTCAGTTCTGACACCTAATTGCTGATTAACAAGTCACTGCAGCTTACTAACTTGATTCTCCTGTCTATACTCACTTTATAGGGTGACCAGCACACTATGATAATCCCTGTATACTTTCAGCCCAAACCTTCCCGCAGAATTCTAAGAAGACTGCATGAGTGGAGGGTCAACATTATAACAGTGCAGTCTTTCCTATTCCACTTGCTTCTCGGCTGCTATTTTGCTTCTGTTCAGCAGTGGCCTTCTCTCCTCTTTCTAATAAATAACAATGTTTAAAATAGCATCGGTGCTGCCAGCTCCAGGGACCTGGGTTCAATTCCAGTCTTTGTGTACATTGTATGCGGTGACTGGTCAACACTAAAATCGCACTTACTACTTCCATAAGGCTCACTCCAAAAGAATCGGAAACTTGATTGTACAGCGTATTGAATTGGTTGTTGCTTTGCTGCAATTGTGCATCATTGGAAGCGATTCTCCCAAAAGTGCTGGATTGGTGGAAAAACTGTTCTAGATCACAGTTTTTTCAGTTCAACTTCACACTCGAATCTCCGCACTCTATGTACTGCAGAGGTCACAATCGTGAATCTCATTAAAAACCCGGGATGGGGGGCCTATTCACGCCAGAGTCTGACAGTTCTGGAACTCTGCGCATGCGCAGTGGCCCCAATCTGTCAGACTCCCCATTTGCTGGCCAGCTCAATCGCTGGCCAGCCCGGGGCCCCCACAGTGCTGCCCCTCCAGCACCCCCCCACCACCACGGCCCGATCGCAGCCCCCACAACAATTCCTGCACCAGCCCTGACCGCACCCCCCCTGCCCCGGAGCGCCCCGATGTCCAACGCCCCGCACCCAGCAGTGGCGATCCCTCCTCACCCCGGCAGACCCCCCCCCCCGCTGACCCCTTCCAGGGTCAGACACCGCCCCCCCCCGCCGCCCCCATGAGGCAGGGCACCCCCCCCAGCAGACCAACCCCCACTCCCTCAGCCCGCCCTGAACGCTGGCCTCCCTCCAGCCCAGGCCAATCGCCATGCAGAGCGACAGTGGGATCCCCCACCGATTGCCCCTAGGCCCCACCCACAATTGCCCAATGCCCAATGGGTATTCCCCGAACGTGTGGAGCTACTCTAAACCCCGCCGGAATGAAGTACTCCTGGGGGGGGTGGGACTGGCAAGTTCCCGATAATGAAATGCTAAACATATTTAAGCTACATTTAAAAAATATTCCAATGACTTACCTCTCTTCCTGCCGGTTTCCAGCGTGGTCTGGACTCCAACTGTTCTTCGGCTCTGGGAGATGCACATGCGTTCCCGGCGCATGCGCAAATCCCGGAAAAAGGCTGACGATACGCATCTCCCAGCCCAACCCGCCAGAAAAGTTGCGGGTCGGGATGGGAGAATTACCCCCATTGTAGCTGAGAAGAGTGTGCCCCATCTATCAGCCGAATCCTTATTTAGATAGAAAATGATCTTCATACTTGCACCATTATGTGGGGGAATAAATGTCTTGTCAATATACAAGCATAGATAACTGGTTATAGGCTTTAATCCTAAATTAGTTGTTCTGCACGCTGACTACAAATTAGGCCAATTGAACAACAATGTCTTTCCCAATCATTCTAAATATTGCATTTTGTAGGAGTGTCACATTTTGTAAAATGTTGCATTCCTCAGTGAGAGCTGAAGTGGCACGGTGGTTAGCATTGCTGCCTCACAGCGCGCCAGGGACCTGGGTTCGATTCCTGGCTTGGGTTACTGTCTGTGCAGAGTTTGCACGTTCTCCCTATGTCTATGCTAAATCCTCTCCCTCAGTGTACGCGAACAGGTGCCAGAGTTTGGCAACTAGAGGGTTTTCACAGTAACTTCATTCCAGTGTTAATGTAAGCTTACTTGTGACAATAAATAAACGTTTAAGTGCATGAGCTAACAGTAGGTTTTGTCTCTTTCTTGATTAGATTTGATTTGATTTATTAGTGTCACATTTATTAACATACAGTATTGTTTCTTGCACACTATAGAGACAAAGCATACCATTCATAGAGAAGGAAATGAGAGAGAGCCGAGTGTAGTGTTACTGCCTTAGCTAGGGTGTAGAGAAAGATCAACTTAATGCAAAGTAAGTCCATTCAAAAATCTGATAGCAGCAGGGAAGAAGCTGTTCTTGAGTCGGTTGGCACGTGACCTCAGACTTTTGTATCTTTTTCTCGATGGATGAAGGTGGAAGAGAGAATCTCCCGCGTGCGTGGGGTCCTTAATTATGCTGGATGCTTTGCTGAGGCAGTGGGAAATGTAGACAGAGTCAATGGATGGGAGGCTGGTGCTTGGGGTGATATGAGAGGACATTCTGTGGCTAAGAATTTGGCTCTTAAAACATAGCGACATGCCTGAGATCGGGGGAGTTCAATAAGTGCAGAACTAGAGCAAGGGTGTGATAAAGTATTATTTTTTGACAAGAACTTTGATTGTGTTGATTGATAATTGGTACAGTGGAAATGTCAACAAGCAAATGATCACAAAGCATATTTAAAACTCAAGAGTTAAACTTACTGATACTCATAGAACAAGAGTTCAACCTTACTGGTAGATTTTCTGATCTGTCCTGTTGTAAAAGCAATGGTATAAATTTATATTATCCCATATAACCTGAAAGTTTGTTTTTAATGAAGCAGTTCAGATTTAAGAATAGCAGCAAATCCGAACCTGATGACAATTTTCAGTAGCTGTCTTGAAAGGTGAGTTTTGACACACAATACTGAAAGGCAACAGGAGCTGTTGGTTAGTCCAACAATATTTTATAAAGTAATGTTTATAGATTTTATTATTTCCTGGACTTTTATTTGACACAATGATGAATAGATTTCATTGTTGCTGCAAATAAGGTTCAGCTTGAATTGTAGGAGGTTTGAGCTTCTGCTGAGCTTTTCCAGTCTGAGATGCATTAACTCTTGCCTGGTAGGGAAGTTTAAAGTTTATTTTAAAGTTAACACTGCTGCCTCACAGTGCCAGGGACCCGGGTTCGATTCCTGGCTTGGGTCACTGTCTGTATGGAGTTTGCACATTCTCCCTGTGTCTGCGTGGGTTTCTATCTGGTGCTCCAGTTTCTTCACACAGTCCAAAGATGTGCAGGTTAGGTGAATTGGCCATGTTAAATTCTCCCTCAGTCTACCTGAACAGGAGTGTGGTGACTAGGGGATTTTCACAGTAACTTCATTGCAGTGTGAACGTAAGCCTACTTGTGACTAATAAATAAACTTTACTTTTTTCGGACTGTGGGAGGAAACCGGAGCACTCGGAGGAAACCCATGCAGACACGAGGAGAACGTGCAAACACCAAACAGACAGTGACCTAAGCCGGGAATCGAACCTGGTCCCTAGCTCTGTGAGACAGCAATGCTAACTACTGTGCCACTGTGCTGCCCCAGAAACCTACAATGATTAGAACATAGAACATAGAAAAGCTACAGCACAAACAGGCCCTTCAGCCCACAAGTTGCGCCGAACATGTCCCTACCTACTAGGCTTACCTATAACCCTCTATCTTACTAACTTCCATGAACTTATCCAAAAGTCTCTTAAAAGACCCTATCGAATCTGCCTCCACCGCCACTACCGGCAGCCGATTCCACGCACCCACCACCCTCTGAGTGAAAAACTTACCCCGAACATCTCTGTACCTACTCCCCAGCACCCTAAACCTGTGACCTCTTGTGGCAACCATTTCAGCCCTGGGTAAAAGCCTCTGAGAATCCATTCTATCAATACCTTCAACATCTTATACACCTTTATCAGGTCACCTCTCATCCTTCGCTTCTCCAAGGAGAAAAGACCTAGCTTTCTCAACCTATCCTCATAAGGCATGCCACCTAATCCAGGCAACATCCTTGTAAATCTCCTCTGCACCCTTTCTATGGCTTCCACATCCTTTCTGTAATGAGGCGACCAGAACTGGGCACAGTACTCCAGGTGGGGTCTGACCAGGGTCCTATACAGCTGCAACATTATCTCCTGATTTCTAAACTCAATTCCTCTATTGGTGAAGGCCAGTATTCCATATGCCTTCTTAACCACAGCCTCTACCTGCAACGCTGCTTTGAGCGTCCTATGAACCCGGACCCCAAGATCCTTCTGATCTTCCACACTGCCAAGTGTCTTACCCTTAATATTATATTCTTTCATCCTATTCGACCAGCCAAAATGAACCACCACACACTTATCTGGGTTGAAGTCCATCTGCCACTTCTCCGCCTAGTCTTGCATCTTATCTATGTCTCGTTGCAACTGCTGACATCCCTCTACACTATCCACAACCCCACCAACCTTTGTGTCATCAGCAAACTTGCCAACCCATCCTTCCACTTCCTCATCCAGGTCATTTATAAAAATCACAAAGAGCAAGGGTCCCAGAACAGATCCCTGGGGCACTCCACTGGTGACCGACCTCCATGCTGAAAAAGACCCATCTACAACCACTCTTTGCCTTCTGTGGGCAAGCCAGTTCTGAATCCACAAAGCAATGTCCCCTTGTGTCCCATGCCCCTTCACTTTCTCAAGTCTTGCATGGGGCACCTTATCAAACGCCTTGCTGAAATTCATATAAACTACATCTACCGCTCTTCCCTTGTCTATGTGTCTAGTTACATCTTCAAAAAATTCAATTAGGCTCGTAAGGCATGATCTGCCTTGGACAAAACTGTGCTGGCTATTTCTGATCATACTATTCCTCTCCAGATGTTCATAAATCCTGCCTCTCAGGATCTTTTCCATCAACTTACCAACCATTGAGGTTAGATTCACTGGTCTATAATTTCCCGGGCTATCTCTTCTCCCTTTCTTGAATAAAGGAACCACATCTGCAATCCTCCAATCCTCTGGAACCTCTCCCGTCTCCATTGATGATGCAAAGATCATCGCCAGAGGCTCAGCAATCTCTTCCCTCGCCTCCCACAGTAACCTGGGGTACATCCCATCCGGTCCCGGCGATTTATCTAACTTGATGCTTTTCAAAAGCTCCAACACATCCTCTTTCCTAATGTCCATATGCTCAATCTTCTCAGTCCACTGCAAATCTGCACTGCAATTTCCACTGTGAATATTAAAGTAAAGTATTCATTGAGTACCTCTGCTATTTCTACCGGTTCTATACAGACTTTCCCACCGTCACATTTGATAGGTCCTACTCCTTCACATCTTATCTTCTTGCTCTTAACATACTTGTAGAATGCCTTGGGGTTTTCCTTTATCCTGTCTGCCAAGGCCTTCTCATGACCCCTTCGTGCTTTTCTAATTTCCCTCTTAAGTTCCTTCTTACTAGTCGTATACTCTTCTAGATTTCTAACATTACCGAGTATGACCGTCGAATCTAATTTACAATGTTCAGTTTAGTTTATTTTTATTAGTGTCACTAGTAGGCTTGCATTAACACTGCAATGAAGTTACTGTGAAAATCCCCTAGTTGCCACACTCTGGTGCTTGTTCGGATGCACAAAAGGTGAATATAGCCAATGCACCTAACCAGCACATCTTTCAGACTGTGGGAGGAAACTGGAGCACCCGGAGGAAACCAACGCAGACACAGGGGGAACGTGCAGACACCAAACAGACAGTGACCCAAGCCGAGAATCGAACCCGGGTCCCTGGCACTGTGAGGCAGAAGTGCCAACCACTGTGCCCACCGTGCCACCCCAAATATTGTTTTTAATTACATTGCATTTGACATTTCTTTCATTGTTTTTTTCCATACAAATATTCTATTGCTGTAAGTTAGAATTGCTAAATCATTCAAATGTTGTCTTTTGGATGGAACCTATTCTTAAAAGGTGATTTATCTTAAGTTGTACAACTGGTAATTAAAACTTAATCAAGAATTAAAAGGGCAATGGATAAAAGTCTATTTACATAATTATCTTAAGCAGTTTATATACCAAACCCTTTTTAAAATATTTATTCATGGGATATGGACATTGCTGGCAAAGCCAATATTTATCACATATCCCTAACCACTGTAATTGAGAAGCTGCTTTCTTGAATTACTGAAGCCTGTGTGGTGACAGGGCTCCCACAGTGCCTGCATAGGGAGTTCCAAGATTTTGCATCAGTGTTGAATGAATGGCAATAAATTTTCAATTCAGGATAATATGTAACTTGAAGGGGAACTTGCAAGTGGTGGTGTTCCCATGCGCCCACTGCCCTTGTCCTATCTTGTCAAAGTTACAGGTTTGGAATGTGCAGTTGAAGGAGCAGTATACACTGCTGCTATTATGTGCCAGTGGTCGAGAGAGTGAATGCTTAAGGTAGTAGATGGAGTGCCAATCAAGTGGGTTGCTTTTGTCCTAGATGGTGTTGAACTCCTTGAATGTTAATGGAACTGTATGTCTCACTTCTGCCTTTTAGGTGATAGAAAGATTTTGGGGCATCAATATTTTTGAATATTGTAAATTAGATTTGATGGTTATATTAGTCATTGTAGGTTTTTGGGGCAGCACGGTGGCACAGTGGTTAGCACTGCTGCCTCACAACGCCAGGGACCTGGGTTCACTGTGCTTGGGTCACTGTGTGGAATCTGCATGTTCTCCCCATATCTCCATGGGTTTCCTCCAGGTGCTCCGGTTTCCTCCTGCAGTCTGAAAGACGAGATGGTTAGGTGCATTGGCCATGCTAAATTCTGCCTCAGTGTACCCGAACATGTGCAGTGGCCCACTCAGTGCTATGCTGCCTGCCTCCCCAGTGGGAAAAGGCCCTGCCCACAGATCTTTAGTGTGATTCATGCGAGGGCTCTCTGTGATGCACCATGTGTGGGAGATTCCTTTTGAAAGTCCTGCTGAAAAAACCAGCAGGATTTACACCAGCTTTTACGCAAATTCGACACTTAGAATTTTTTTGGGAGAATTGCACCCTTTTTGCCTGAATTTTACTGGCACACCTGCCCCAGAATCGGGGCAGGTGAGGCTCACAGAACGGCATTCTCCATTGGCCTCGGGTGGGATCTAACAAGCCTCGGGCGGGTGAGGCGGTAAAATTCCGGCATATATGTCTAAGCAGAGTGGCGTGGAACTTGAAGGTGATGATGTTACATTAGAATAAAAGGGAGTCACTTTAGAACAGAGATGAGGAGAAATTTCTTCAGCCAGAGAGTGGTGGGTCTGTGGAATTCATTGCCACAGAGGGCTGTGGAGGCCGAGACGTTGAGCGTCTTCAAGACAGAAATTGATAAATTCTTGATTTCTCGAGGAATTAAGGGCTATGGGGAGAGAGCGGGTAAATGGAGTTGAAATCAACCATGATTGAATGGTGGAGTGGACTCGATGGGCCGAATGGCCTTACTTCCGCTCCTATGTCTTATGGTCTTATTATTCCTCACATCCATCACCGTGGTAGAGCGAATGAGATTAAAATGAATGCAAATTAGTTCTGATCAGGCTCTCACCCTTTCTCAGTGAAATCCTGGTCATGCCAGCTGGAACGGGCCAGGGGCATTGCGATCTGATTGATGCCTGGTGCAAATCCTGTTTCAGGCCTCTCATCAAACTCACCAGACCAGTGGGCTGTGCCCCTGGGGCTAAAGGGGCTGGTGAATAACCCCCTCTCCCTTTGGTGTTTTGCTGCCCCCATCATACTCCGGCTTATGTCTTGTCGATGGCATTGAGGCTTTGAAGCTTCAGGAGCCTGTGTCTCTGTGTTTTAGCCACAGTGTTGGGGTGGTTGGCCAAGTCAGGCTTCTGATTATTAGTGACTCCAGAAATGTTGATTTTTTTGATTTGATTTGATTTATTATTGTCGTGTGTATTGGTATACAGTGAAAAGTATTGTTTCTTGCGTGCTATACAGACAAAGCATACCGTTCATAGAGAAGGAAAGGAGAGGGTACAGAATGTCGTGTTACAGTCATAGCTAGGGTGTAGAGCTGCTGACGTGGGGCTTAGCAATACTGACACTGTTGAATTCAGTGGGAGTTGGCTAACCCTTCCTTGCCATTGCCTGGCCTTTATGTAGTATATATTTTGCCCACTACAATGCTGGTTCAGGTTAATATAGTGAACTTCATTATCAAAAGTGCATGGATAGTGCTTCTGCTAAGTGAAACAATAAATCAATAGCTGTATCCCCTGTCTCTTAAGTATACATAATTATTTCTTCCATCTGCGCCTGCCACTATTAGTCCCCTGAAGTCCTTGAGGAAATGCATATTCATGTTTCTCATCTCTTACACTGCACCAGGACTGTGCTATTGCTTTCTGGCCCAGCGCACTGTTGGTTTTGTGATCTCGATAGGGGTTGGCCTTAGCAGTGAAGTCAGGTTTCGCAAACGTAACTTCCCGGTGATTTTCAACCTTGCCAAGGATTCCTTGGCTCAGCTGCCAAGCAAGTGCATATATTCAAAGTGCAGTCCAGTCATTAAGGCCCAGACATCAGACATTTGGTCATCTTGCCCAGACAAGATAATGGTCCAAGACTGGACTGAGCCTCAGCTGATAGTTCCAGGTTAAAAGCAAAATTCTGTGGATGCTGGAATCTGATACAAAAACAGAAAATGCTGGAAAATCTCAGCAGGTCTGACAGCATCTGTGGGGAGGGAATGGAGCCAACGTTTCGAGTCTGGGTGACCCTACGTCAGAGCTGATCTTCCAACATTTTCTGTTTACTGATAGCCCCACGTGTCATGGCACGTCAGCTTTGAAACTGAAGTTCAGTTGGACAAGTTTTGTTTTTCAAGTAAGGGCCAAGAGGATTTGCAAAGCCTTTGCAACACTTGCAGTAACCTTCTAGAAAGTTCCATCGTCATTCTGGCCGAAGAGCAGAGTTGTGCCTTGTTTTTAACAGAAGGATTTTTTTGTGTAACTGTTGGTTTTGCATTGGCAGGGAAATTAAATTTAATGAGATTCTCGGGAAATCGCAGTGGATAAATCTGTCATGGGAAGCAACACAAATGAATGGGATTGAGTTTAAATTTTCAGATGTTGGCATTGTTTACGCTGCAGTAATTATTGGCAGGTTTTAGGGTAAATGCAAGTCTACTATTTTCAAGGTTTCCGAGGACAGTTCATTTGCAGTATTTGAGGTACGGTACAGGGCTTCATTTTCTAAAATTGGCTGCCAGAGTTCCATTGAAATATTTGGAGTATGTAGTGGAAAATCTGGATTTAACCGTTTTAAATGAACTCCGCTGGGTCAGATTACTTAATGAATTCATCTTCCCTCAATCAGGAACCACGCATACATTAATACCTCAAATGAAACATGTTCAAATATAAATTACTGCAGATGACACGCTTTTTGTGACACGATTCCAAGTTGGTATTAAATTCCTTTGCCAGTCACTTTAATACCTTAAAATAGCAGAGTGAATAATTCGATACAAACATCCCGCAATGTTGCACTGCGGAACTTCCAGGTTTTAACGTGAAAATCAATGGTTTCTCATTGAAGTGAGTATCAGCTACAACTATTCACCTGAAACAAAGTTGACAGATCAGTCGTAAGTTCAAACACTTCCAGTTCGCATAGAAGGGTAGAAAGTAATATACGATTACCTCATTCACAGTGCAGAGTATCTATTCCATTTCACACGATACTTATGGTTGAAGGAGGCCAATCAATCCATTTGAATTCATCCATCTAGAAATATCCTGCTTTTCCGCCTTAACCTCTTTCTTAAATGATCCTAAGTTTCTCATCGCCGTGATTTTATCAGAAAATTCATTGAGCACTTTTTTGTGTCATGGAGAATTTTGTGGATAATAGATTTACCTTTTATAAGCTTAAAACCCTCATTTAAACAGTGCCTAGAAATGTACTTTATGTGCTTTAATCTACAAGGTGACAGACTCAGAACAGGAGAGTGGGGTTAGTCTAGGTGACTCCTTGTCAGCCATTGTGTCAATATTTTGAGCTAAATGACTTTCTCCCTGTAAATTTCCGTGATTTCTTTGCTTCACAGTAGGGCTAAGCTCCATAACTCTACCCTGTATTACCTCTAGAGTGGAATTTCCCCAACCCATCCACCATGGGAATTGTAGCGGGCAGGACATGGACCATGTAAAGATCGGGTGGGATTTTCTGGTCTTGGGGTGAGCGTGGCTGGAAAATCTCGGCCTTAGTGTCTGAATGTCACCATTTCTCAGTTTAAAGAACTGGGAAAAATATTAAGGCTGGGATTCCCACCCCCACAGCGGGTTTTCCAGTGGTGGACGTGGCCCGCCATTGACCGCTGGTGGAATCTTTCAGTCCCACCAAAGTCAATGACCATTTGCGTTGCTCACTCTCTGTGTCACTGGGAACACACCGTTTGGGGGGAGGGTGTGGGGTGGGGGTGGGAGGGGGGGTGTCACCTTCAGTGGGAAGATCTAGAAGATCCCGCTGGTGGGACGGAAAATCCGGCCCTTAATGTGTGGCTTGAGCAGAACACTGCAGGGTATGACCACGACGTCTCCAGCTTATAGCTGGGGTTGGGTAAATCAGCACTGCATTGGGTGGACATATTCACATTAGTTTTAACTTCTTCCACCTGACAGACACCAGGCTGGGGTAGCAGTGTGAAATGGCGTGGGGTACTTGTCCATTCTGTTCCCACCCAGTCCAGCTGACTGCAACTTTAAATGGCAAGTGATGAAGCCACTTGGCGTAAGCCTCCTTAAAAGAGATTCGGTTAGGCTAATTGCTTCTGCTCTCATATATATTTTGTACAACTGTCAGCTGCTCTCGCAATTTCAAGTTCAAATCAAAAGTTGCCCCAATTTACGGTAAGTTTCTGAATTCATGTTATTGATGAGAAGTAAAAACCATTGTGATCTCAACACCGATCCTTGGGCACTCTGCTCAGTGTTTGCTTTCATCCTGATGTGACTCCTAATAACTATCTGTTACTTTTTTGTCCTGTAGCCAATTTAAAAAAATCTTTCCACAGACTTTATCCGGAGTCTGAAGCTTAGCTAGTAAATAACTCTTACAGAAAATGTATTTACCAGGAAAACACCAATTCCCTATTTATGTTGGAACCACACAACCGAACCATTGACATTTATGGGGAGGCAATGGTCTAGTGGTATTATCGTTAGACTATTAATCCAGAAACTCAGCTAATGTTCTGGGGACCTGGGTTCAAATCCCACACTGGCAGGTGGTGGAAGTTGAATTCAATAAAAAATATCTGGAATTAAGAATCTACTGATGCCCATGAAACGATTGTCGGAAAAACTCATCTGGTTCACTGATGTCCTTTAGGGAAGGAAATCTGCCGCCCTTACCTGGTCTGGCCTACATGTGATTCCAGAGCCACGGCAATGTGGTTGACTCTCAACTGCTCTCGGGCAATTAAGGGATGGACAATAAATGCTGGCCAGCCAGCGATTTCCATGTCCCGAATGAGTAATAAAAAAAAAATTCCCTCTTGTCTTCTTTTAATTCTTTTAACATCAGGATGTTTTAATCTTTGGACCAGTGGCAACTTAATAAAAAAAATGAAAAGCCGCAGAAAGATGTTGTTGTCTGTATGTCTGATAAATGCATTTATAGAATCGGATGATTGATAACAGGGCAGAATCTGCCGACCACTCTCTCTTAGAGTTGTCAGATGAACTGACTTAAACTTGAGTACATCGTAGGAATTAATTTTGTTGCTGTATAGAGAGAGGCCAGATACACTGAATCTAGTTATCTTGTTAGGAAACAATAACATCCAACACTGAAAGCTACTGTCAAGCTAAAAGAGGCTAGATTTGATTTTATGTGATAGCAAGTTGGCAACCCTTCTTACATCCATCACGATATTTATACCTTTTGAATTCTGCTTTCTCCGTTTTGCATGCGGTTGTTATTTTTATATCTGTCTACCTTCCCCTTATCGTTTCAAAAAAGTGATTCAATTGGTTCGGAAGTCGAATGTGTGCAGGTAAAATATGCTCTTGATTTTTTTCTCTTGGTGCATTGTATGCGATAAAGACCATGATGGCTTTTGATGATCATTTTATTACACAATGATAAAAGTCAAAAGGGTTTTATGAATGAAGTAAGAGTATCACTTGAACTGCTGGCTTGCATATTTTATGGATTTAATTATGCAATTGTGTAATTGTCGACCAGTTACAGTATAAGATGATATCGATCTGCCCTAACTTGATAAGATTGTCCAGATATGACACTACATAATGGAGCATGTTTTCCTCTTATTGCACTTGGGTGTAAAGAGATATCTGTCTACGCAGCATAAATCATTACTGCACGGGAGCATTACATGCCCCTAATGGAGTCTGCTTGGTGTTCTGTTTCATTCATTTTAATCGCCATACAAGGAAAGCCTCATAAGCCATGTGATGAGCAATGGGAGAAATGCAAAGGCGAAAAAGGCTGGGCGGAAGCAACGAGTTTTCTTGACTGCTGACTAAAGAGTTGACGAGACTCCTGTGTCACCACCTTACAGGAAGGCCAGGCATATCTTCTACCACTCAGGCATTGATGGGCCAACCATTGGCCTTGTCCTGGGATCAAGGATCTTGGGTACAGAAGGTCCGCCCACTGAGAACTGCTGGCCAATCAGAAGCTGGCTGCTCTTTCCTAATCAGTAGCACCAGCTGGGAGGCAGTGGTTGCTGTTGGTCTTAGACCCACACAAGGAAGGACCCAGGTACACATAAGTCTTGGCCGGAGGTAGGTGGTGGGCTAGAGGAGAGGAGAGTTGGCAGTGGGGGGGGTGGCTCTGAGCAGCCACCTCTGTCCCCAATGCCAGGTCTCTCAATCAGGCGCTGAGAGCCTTTGAACAATTGTAGCCCTCACCCTGCTAGTCACTGGGTTAATATCAACAGTTGGGAGATGAAGACCTTCAATGGATCTCAGTTGGCAGAAGGGCAGGAAGGTCATCCCACGTTGACTTATCACCACTTGCCTCATTCCCTCTATCTCCTTCCCTTGCCAGTCACCAAATTTGGCAAAGGGGAAGGCACAGGACTCCACTGGAGATATATCTGACCACACACAAGACCTAACCTCAAAGGCCTGAACCGACAAGACCAGACAGATCCTCCTGCTCCCCAAGGCTCGCACCAATGGAAGCCACCAAGCCTACAGCCCCCAAGGCCCTTCCTGACATGACCGGACCCTCTCACAAGGCCCAACCTGGCACTCCCAAACTCAACTCATTCCACCTCCCCCTCCCACCACCATCCCTCGAGCCCCCATGCAGACACACACCCCCTCGCCCCCCCCACCTCCACTCCTCATATGCCTGGCCTTGCTTGACCCAACCTGACCAGATCCTTCTCCACATCCCCCCAAGGATTGACCCAACCTGACTGGACCCCCTCCTGTCCCAAAGACCTTGAAGCCTTGCTGGACCTTTAGACTGACCTGGTTTACAGCAGTGCTGTAAAAAAAGAGTGTGTAGCCCTTGACGCTCAACCCTGGAATGCGTTTCACTGCCCCAATCTCACCTAGCCTGAGTTGGAAGGTCAGACGAGATAAGATCAGCTGGAGTTCAAGGTGAGAGCCTTTGAGTGGAGTGACAATTGAGATGGATTGCCACTTCACGAGCAGGTACCGTGCTGTCTGTTCCTCTCACCCTGAATTTTTCCAGCAATTTCTGATTTTATTTCAGACCTACAGCGTAAACAGTATTTTGCTATTATCCCAGAATAAAGTTGATCATAGAATCCCTATAGTGCAGAAGGAGGCCATTCGGCCCATTGAGCCTGCACTGACAACAATCTCACCCAGGCCCTATCATCATGCCCCTACCACGTATTTACCCTGCTCGTCCCTCTGACACTAAGGGACACTTTAGTATGGCCAATCAACCTAACCTACACATTTTTGGACTATGGGAGGAAACCGGAGCACCCGGAGGAAACCCATGCAGGCACGGGGAGAATGTGCAAGCTCCGTACAGGGAGTCACCCGAGGCTGAAATTGAACCTGGGTCCCTGGCGTTGTGAGACAGCAGTGCTAACCATTGTGCCACCATGATTGTTGGGACAAGGCAGCTTTTGTCAAGCTTGGATTATACAAGTAGTTACACAATTTTTCTTCCCAGCCTGAACTATTAGAACTGTGTTGATAGTCTCTAAAGACACTTTAGGTTTCAATAATGCTTCACTTTAAAAGCCAAGGAGTGAATCACTACTTGATTTATTAATATTCCAAGCTCTGCTATTTCTTTCCAAGCTCATCCGCAAACTATATGCTTTAAGGCTACTGCTACTTGGCCACCAGTGTTTATATCCTTAACCTAGAATGGACTGTTCTTGTTCCTATAATTTGAGTTTCCTTGATATAAAAAGACATAAGCTTGTTTTTGTACTTGATTTGATTTGATTTATTATTGTCACATGTATTAACATACAGTGAAAAGTATTGTTTCTTGCACACTATACAGACAAAGCATACCGTTCATAGAGAAGAAAAGGAGAGAGTGCAGAATGTAATGTTACAGTCATAGCTAGGGTGTAGAGAAAGATCAACTTAGTGCGAGGTAGGTCCATTCAAAAGTCTGACGGCAGAAGGGAAGAAGCTGTTCTTGAGTCAGTTTGTATCTGACCTCAGACTTTTGTATCTTTTTCCCAATGGAAGAAGTTGGAAGAGCGAATGTCTGGGGTGCGTGGGTTCTTAATTATGCTGGCTGTTTTTCCGAGGCAGCAGGAAGTGTAGACAGAGTCAATGGATGGGAGGCTGGTTTGTGTGATGGACTGGGCTACATTCGCAACCCTTTGTAGTTTCTTGCAGTCTTGGGCAGAGCAGGAGATGTACCAAGCTGTGATACAACCAGAAAGAAAAACATTTGCAGTTTATGATGACGATGATCTGTCCTCCCCTATAACTCATCACCAGGCAGAACCACATGCAGCTTTCTGTACACTTCCAACGGTGGAATCCTTGAATAATAATGAGAATGTTGTACAGTTGATTACTCCATTGAAAAACCTCCTTCTTTCACTGTTAAACCCTGAAATGTAATCATCCTCTTCGGATGTACCCGCATAAAGATTTTGCACATTTGTAAATTTTCCACCCTTGCTGATTTTTGGGTGGTCCGTTTATAAATTTCTAAGATGTAAATGGGACCTAGAAAGATGGACTTTTAAAATATAAATCCAATTTCTTCTGTCTTCTATTAATATGAGAACATTAGTTATCAAGGTCATCAAATCTCACAGCCTAACTGAGCAAGTTATATTTGGTATAGGAGGTGCCAGTCAAAGTCCTCTCCCAAGGAGTGAATTTGCCACTGGAGGGAAACTTATTAATGGAATGCAAATAGTGGTTAGACTATAAGGCTGGAATCTTACCGTCCCACCTGCCACGGGAATCGGAGTGAGCGAGGGACAGACCATGGAAAGGTCCATTGACCTCGAGTGGGATTTTATGGTTTCGGGACGAGCGAAGCCATAAAATCCCACCCTAAGATTCTGAATGAATCACATTCACGGCTGATCCCACTCTCATCCCACATTTGATAATTTGCACTTTCCTGTAGGATATTGATTTGATTGTCTGTGGCCTGGCGGTCCTATTTATATTACCTTACTGCCACCTTGACCGAGATTGGCTAACTCAAAGGAGGTTAATAATTGAATTCAGAACCTTCTGCTCTGTGTCGTTCAGTCATATCCAATTAAACAGTCGAAGCAGCGAGATGATTTTGTAGTTTCCCATTTTAACTTATGGAGCTGGGAGTTAATGGTCGCAATGAGCTGTAGGATGTAACAATCGCACATATAAATGGACAAACTCCGTTTGTATGCAGTCAGCAAGGAGCCTCAGTCACCAGGAGCACACACTGGGCAATTGTATGTGTGCAACCTGCAGTTTACCAGCCATTAAAGTTCATTTTACTGGATGGAAAATTAGGAGTTAAGTGAGCACAATTATTTGATTTGCATTCCTTGTGTTTGTGATTCTACGCTGGGACTGTGAAAGTGGACAATTCATGAACTGGTGCTTTTAACCCTAATTATTCTGGTAGGAGGCTGAAGCTATGTTTTAATACAATTACCATCAACATATGCACGCAGAAATCCTTTGATTCCCTACTGTCTTCAGTTAGTATTTTATGAACCAGCCTCCCATTCCATTGACTCTGTCGACACTTCCCACTGCCTCGGCAAAGCAGCCAGCATAATTAAGCACCCCACACACCCCGGACATTCTCTCTTCCACTTTCTTCCGTCGGGAAAAAGATATAAAAGTCTGAGGTTGTGTACCAACCGACTCAAGAACAGCTTCTTTGCTGCTGCTGCTCGCATTAAGTTGATCTTTCTCTACAGCCTAGCTATGACTGTAACACTACATTCTGCACTCTGTCCTTTCCTTCTCTATGAGTGGTATGCTTTGTCTGTATAGTGCGCAATAAATAATACTTTTCACTGTATACTAATACATGTGACAATAATAAATCAAAACAAGTCAAATCAAAAGTCAAAAAGGCAACACCAATCGAATGGATATGGCCATTTTTTGAGATAATTGCATCAGATACTGGATGGGATTTTCTGCCCCCCAACCTTTCTCCACCCCCTCTCCCCCACCCACCCACCCCTGTGCAATGAGGTTTTCATGATGTGGAGATGCCGGCGTTGGACTGGGGTGAACACAGTAAGAAGTCTCACAACACCAGGTTAAAGTCCAACAGCTTTATTTGGTAGCAAATACCATAAGCTTTTGGAGCGCTGCTCCTTCGTCAGATGGAGTGGAAATGTGCTCTCAAACAGTGCACAGAGACACAAAATCAAGTTACAGAATACTGATTAGAATGCGAATCCCTACAGCCAGCCAGGTCTTTTTTCCCGTTGTTCACACCCTCCGCTGCTGGGGAACCCGCGGTGGATGGTCACCATTGGCAGGACTAAAATATCCCTGTGGCGGTTACGGCTGCAAAATTGGGACCACTTTTGAACGTCAGAGAGGTTATGTTCAGCCTGCATTGGTCAGGCCACACTCAGCACACTGTGCATAGTTCTGCTTTCCATCTGGCAAAAAGGAAACAGAGACACAGCAAAAAAAAACAAGATTAATTCCAGAACTGGGAAATTATCAGAACGACAGCAGGCTGAGGCTTTTTATCCTAGAAAACAAGAGGCTGAAAGGTGACCTAATAGAGGTCTTTAAATTATGAGGAGATTAGACATGGTGGATGTAGGAAAGACATAGCAGAGCCCAAAACTATTCATCATAAATACTTGATAGTCACTAATAAATCCAGTTGGCAATGCAGGAGAAAGCTCTTTACTCAGAATGTGTTGAATGTGGAACTTGCTATTCCATGGAAGATGAGGGAGAAAGCACAGTAAGAAGTCTCACAACACCAGGTTAAAGCACTGAACGAGCTTTCGGAGCGCCGCTCCTTCATCAGATGAGTGGACTCATTCCACTCACCTGATGAAGGGCAGCGCTCCGAAAGCTTGTGATTCCAAATAAACCTGTTGGGCTTTAAGCTGGTGTCGTGAGACTTCTCACTGTGCCCACCCCAGTGCAACGCCGGCATCTCCACATCATGAGGGAGAAAGGAATAGGAGAATCTGCCACTGGAATTAATATGGTGGGAGGAGGTACATTTATATTATGTGTCAAATAAACTTACTGATCTTTTTCTGGGCTGTAAAATCCAGATAATTTATATCATTGCATAGCAAGGTCTGCAGTTTTCAGCCTATTTGATTTGACTTAATTTACTATTGTCACATGTATTAACATACAGTAAAAAGTATTGTTTCTTGCGTGCTATACAGACAAAGCACACCGTTCATAGAGAAGGAAACAAGAGAGTGCAGAATGTAGTGTTACAGTCATAGCTAGGGTGTAGAGAAAGATCAACTTAATGCAAGGTAAGCCCATTCAAAAGTCTGACAGCAGCAGAGAAAAAGCTGTTCTTGAGTCGGTTGGTACGTGACCTCAAACTTTTGTTTCTTTTTCCCGACCGAAGAAGGTGGAAGAGAGAGAATGTCCAGGGTGCGTGGGGGTCCTTAATTATGCTGGCTGCTTTGCTGAGGCAGTGGGAAGTGTAGACAGAGTCAATGGATGGGAGGCTGGTTTGCGTGATGGATTGGGCTACATTCATGACCTTTTGTAGTTCCTTGTGGTCTTGGGCAGAGCAGGAGCCATACCAAGCTGTGATACAACCAGAAAGAATGCTTTCCATGAAGTTGGTGAGAGTCGTAGTTGACATGCCAAATGTCCTATTGCCTGCAAGGAGACGAGGATGCTTTGAATAAAAAGGATTGTGATCATTTGAGTGCTGCCTCATAACAACAGCCAGATTGTTTTCTCAGTAAGACAAAGTCCATTGATGTAATGCTATCCGGTAAAGAAACTGAATGATATCGTGAATGCTATATGCGTGTTACAGCAAAGCAGTTTGAGTCACAGCGGGTGAGTTCTTCATTTTAGAAATTTGTGATTTACGAGACTTCACAGACATATGTTCCTGACCTGGGACCATTTTTAATGCTTGGTAAAAGGCCAAAATGACCTTGTTCCAAAGACATGCTGTTTCCCTCTTTTCCACGCTGCCAGTGTCTAAGACAATTGACGTTCTTTTGACCACCAGGGTCAGAGGGCACATCTGGGTGGAAAGAAAATCCTGTATATACACTCAATGCTATGAAAACATTCAGCCGCTTGTTCAGCTTTTTAATTCAAAAGTGTATAATTAATGTGTAAAAATTAGCATACATTTAGCACACTATTATGATCAAACTTCAATATAGCAGAGGAAAGAGTGGGGTTGATTGTAACGTTAGGAGCCCAGATCTGGCAGGAGGTGGGTGTAGTAATTACTCTGCCCGCTTGATAACATCAGTGGGAAGCCTGAATGATTTTGGTTCGGCCAGATTCACAGTGAACGGACAAGCTTGCTAACTGCTAATGGCACAGCTTTTAGATAGCTTGGCCTTTGGGAAATATGGAAGAGCAAGTCTTCATTATTGACATTCGCAGCACCTTAAAGGAGCAGGGTGGAAGCCTTGGATGCGAACTGGAGCATTTCAGTGTCAGAAAACTTGATGAGCCGTACACAGCAGCAAAGAGGTGAAACTTATGGAAAAGCCTTTGAAGCTCAAAACATTCAAGAGTTTAAGGAAACAATGAGTTCCAGAGCTGCTTCAAGCTTCCACCCTCAGCAGCTTGATAAATCTTACTGTTCGTGATTTATAGCTGGGCTGAGAAAGCTGTAATGGCAGCACTGACTGACGTATCAGTGGCACTGGGTGTTCTCCTGGAACCATAGAAATAAAATCAGAGCATCTCTTGCAACTTTTTCTCAGCAGGCTGCATCCTTTAAGGTTCCCCAGTACCCGGTGGAATTAGGCAAAACTCCAATTACTTCTACTTGCCTATGGCATTTGGGATTCTACAACTGGCAAAGGACTTCAATTTGCATTTTCAAGAAGTGATAATGCCTCGATCAAGCAGTCAGTCTAATTGATTCAAAATTGGTCAAGCTGATATGGTGTCCAGCACACATTTGGTCCTTATTGGGCACAAGGCATGATGTCCATCTTACAGCCACAAAATAATGCCAGCAATTCATAGAATCATAGAATCCCCACAGTGCAGAAGCAGGCCATTCAGCCCATCGAGTCTGCACTGACTCTCCAACTGATCATCTTACACAGGCCCACCCCCCTACTTATCCCTATAGCTCCATGCATTTATCCCACGGATCCCCCTAACCTACACATCTTTGGACACTAAGGGGCAATTTGTCATGGCCAATCCACCTAACCTGCATAGCTCTGGACACTAAGGGGCAATTTGTCATGGCCAATTCACCTAACCTGCACATCTTCGGATTGTGGGAGGAAACTGAGCACCTGAAGGAAACCCACGCAGATACGGGGAGAACGTGCAAACTCCACACAGACAGTTACCCCAGGCTGGAATCGAACCTGGGTCCCTGACTCTGTGAGGCAGCAGTGCTCACATGAGAATTGATTTCTCTCCCATTATTTTCAGCAGTTGGCCAAAAGCTTGTACTGCTGCATTCAATACTTACACCCACCAGTGGAACCCAATCCCAGTCAGTGGGAATAAAATGCAACTTTGCCACAATTGGTGGTGCATTCTGATTACTCACTATACACCCTTCCCAATTTTCCTTCCTGCAACATTTTGTAGTCCAACCAAAGTGACACTTTACCCCTGTTGTCTTTGTTTGGCCGGAAGAAAAGTATTCAATACAGAGATGATTTTTGATGTATGAACAGGAAGTTAACTGCTGCTGATTTTTCATTCAGTCACCGGTTTTAGCTGGGGTCAGTTGACCACAGGAGAAGAGCTGCTGAACACAGGAGGCAAATTCTAAGCTGGTACGGACTGCATGAGATGTGTCAAGAATCAATCTTTAGTGCAGGAATAAAGGGAAAATAATTCAATCTGGTGTGTCAGGGAAGGTACGTGTGATAGTCATTTCCTTTCTCCTAGTTATCGAGCCCTGCATGTAGCCCTGCATCTTACAAATTTATTAATAAATATTTCAGTGCCTGCTGCAAATTGCTGCATAAGTGAAAATAAACCTGGGAACTCATCTTCAACTAGCAGCGCTGCCCTGTGGTCAGGATCAGATTTGCTTATTGTAGACTAAGAGATTATCTTGACTTTAAAGATGAAGGACATATATATATATATTATATATATAGTGATGAGATTGGAAGCAGATTTTAAAAACTCATTACATAGGCTATTCAACAGCCACTAAGGAACCAAAACAATGGAGAGAATTGCTTTCCTGAACTCTTTCCACATTTTTTTCAACCTGTAAGAATGTACATGTTTTGTTGACATTGGTCACAGGCAAGTAAAGTGCTTTGGTGCATTGGTAAATGCTTTGAAAGGCTAGTCATGGCACGAATCAATCCCAGCCTCCCGGACAACCTGGATCCACTACAGTTCGCCTACAGCCGCAACAGGTCTACAGCAGATGTCATCTCCCTGGCCTTGCACTCAACCCTGGAACACCTAGATAACAAAGACAGCTGGAGGGGGAGGTAGAGGAACTCCGCATAATTCGGGAGGCGGAGGTGGAAGTTGATAGGAGTTATAGAGAAATAGTAACTCCTAGAAATGAGGCTTGGGTCAATGCCAGGAGGAGGGGTAAGAAGCAATCGGGAAGACAATCCCCTGGGGCGGTTCCCCTCCATAATAGGTTTTCGGTGCTGGAGGCTACAGTTGAGGAGGAATCAACTGAGCATAGAGAGCAGATCTCTGGGGGTGAGCCGAGTGAGAAAGCTCAGGTGGTTAGGGGCTGTAAAAGACTGGGCCTTGTGATTGGGGACTCCACAATTAAGGGGACAGATAGGAGGGTCGGAACTAAAGGTAGGGACTCAGGGTTGGTGTGTTGCCTACCAGGGGCTGGGGTCCGGGATGTGTCTGACAGGGTATTCAGGACTCTTAGGGGGGAGGGAGATAAACCACAAGTTATTGTACATGTGGGGACACACGACATAGGGAGGATAGGGGAAGGGGATATTAGGCAGGGATTTATGGAGTTGGGGTGGAAACTAAAGGCCAAGACTGACAGAGTGGTTATCTCTGGACTCTTGCCTGTACCACGGGATAGTTTAGAGAGGAATAGGGAGAGGGAAGGTTTGAATTCATGGCTGAGGGGATGGTGCAGGAGGGAGGGGTTCAGGTACTTAAGCAATTGGGGCTCGTACTGGGGAAGGTGTGACCTCTATGAGAAGGATGGTCTACACCTTAATCAGAAGGGGACCAATATCCTGGGGGGTAAATTTGCTAAGGCCATGCAGGGAGGTTTAAACTGATTCGGGGGGGGGGAGGGATCCTGAGTAGTGGGGCTGAAAGTGAGGGATGCATGGATGGGGACTGCAATGCACGGCATTGCAGAGGTGGGGTGGAGCAGGGTTTGAAATGTGTATACTTCAATGCCAGGAGTATTCGCAATAAAGTGGGTGAACTTGCAGCGTGGATCAGTACCTGGGACTTCGATGTTGTGGCTATTTCAGAGACATGGATAGAGCAGGGGCAGGAATGGATGCTGCAGGTCCCGGGGTTCAAATGTTTTAGTCGAAGTAGGGAAGGAGGTAGAAGAGGGGGAGGGGTAGCATTATTGGTCAGAGATTGTATCACAGTGTCAGAGAGGAGGTTTGATGAGGACTTATCTGTTGAGGTAGTATGGGCGGAGATTAGAAATAGGAGAGGAGAGGTCACCCTGTTGGGAGTCTTTTATAGACCTCCTAAAAGTTCTAGAGAGGTTGAGGAAAGGATTGCGGAGTCAATCCTGCTTAGGAGTGAAAGTAATAGGGCAATTGTTATGGGGGATTTTAACTTGACTAATATTGACTGGAATTGTTATAGCTCTAGCTCGTTAGAGGGGTCAGTTTTTGTTCAAAGCGTGCAGGAAGGTTTTTTGACTCAGTATGTAGACAGGCCAACTAGAGGTGAGGCTATATTGGATCTGGTGCTGGGAAATGAGCCAGACCAGGTGCTAGACTTGGAAGTTGGTGTGCATTTTGGTGATAGTGACCACAATTCGGTTACGTTCACCTTAGTGATGGAAAGGGATAGGCATGAACCTCGGGCCAGTGGTTTTAGCTGGGGGAAGGGTAATTATGAGGCTATTAGGAGAGAATTAGGAAACATAGGTTGGACTAGGAGATTACAGGGACTGGGAACGTCCGACATGTGGAGTTTTTTCAAGGAGCAGCTACTGCGAGTCTGTGATAGGTATGTCCCTGTCAGGCAAGGAGGAATTGGTAGGGCTAGGGAACCGTGGTGCACCAAAAAAGTTTCTTTGTTGGTTAAAAAGAAAAAGGAGGCTTATGTTCGGATGAGACGTGAGCACTCGGGTAGTGCACTAGAAAGCTTTAGATTGGCTAAGAGGGAGTTGAAGAGCGAGCTTAGAAGGGCTAAAAGGGGACATGAGAAGACTTTGGCGGATAGGGTTAAAGAGAATCCTAAGGCGTTCTATAGGTATGTCAAGAACAGAAGGTTGGTTAGGGCAAGTTTAGGGCCAGTTATAGATGGCAGAGGGAAGTTATGTGTGGAACCGGAGGAGATTGGTGAAGCATTGAACCAATATTTCTCTTCGGTGTTCACGCAAGGGGACATGAATATAGCTGAGGAGGACACTGGGTTGCAAGGGAGTAGAATAGACAGTATTACAGTTGATAAGGAGGATGTGCAGGATATTCTGGAGGGTCTGAAAATAGATAAATCCCCTGGTCCGGATGGGATTTATCCAAGGATTCTCTGGGAGGCAAGAGAAGTGATTGCAGAGCCTCTGGCTCTGATCTTCAGGTCGTCGTTGGCCTCTGGTATAGTACCAGAAGATTGGAGGTTAGCGAATGTTGTCCCATTGTTTAAGAAGGGGAACAGAGACTTCCCCGGGAATTATAGACCGGTGAGTCTCACTTCTGTTGTCGGCAAGATGTTGGAAAAAATTATAAGGGATAGGATTTATAGTTATTTGGAGAGTAATGAATTGATAGGTGATAGTCAGCATGGTTTTGTGGCAGGTAGGTCGTGCCTTACTAACCTTATTGAGTTTTTTGAGAAAGTGACCAAGGAGGTGGATGGGGGCAAGGCAGTGGACGTGGTATATATGGATTTTAGTAAGGCGTTTGATAAGGTTCACCATGGTAGGCTTCTGCAGAAAATGCAGATGTATGGGATTGGGGGTGATCTAGGAAATTGGATCAGGAATTGGCTAGCGGATAGGAAACAGAGGGTGGTGGTTGATAGTAAATATTCATCATGGAGTGCGGTTACAAGTGGTGTACCTCAGGGATCTGTTTTGGGGCCACTGCTGTTTGTAATATTTATTAATGATCTGGATGAGGGTATAGTTGGGTGGATTAGCAAATTTGCTGATGACACCAAAGTCGGTGGTGTGGTAGACAGTGAGGAAGGGTGTCGTAGTTTGCAGGAAGACTTAGACAGGTTGCAAAGTTGGGCCGAGAGGTGGCGGATGGAGTTTAATGCGGAGAAGTGTGAGGTAATTCACTTTGGTAGGAATAACAGATGTGTTGAGTATAGGGCTAACGGGAGGACTTTGAATAGTGTGGAGGAGCAGAGGGATCTAGGTGTATGTGTGCATAGATCCCTGAAAGTTGGGAATCAAGTAGATAAGGTTGTTAAGAAGGCATATGGTGTCTTGGCGTTTATTGGTAGGGGGATTGAATTTAGGAGTCGTAGCGTTATGTTGCAACTGTACACAACTCTGGTGCGGCCGCACTTGGAGTACTGTGTGCAGTTCTGGTCCCCACATTACAGGAAGGATGTGGAGGCTTTGGAGAGGGTGCAGAGGAGGTTTACCAGGATGTTGCCTGGTATGGAGGGGAGATCCTATGAGGAGAGGCTGAGGGATTTGGGATTGTTTTCGCTGGAAAGGCGGCGGCTAAGAGGGGATCTTATTGAAACATATAAGATGATTAGAGGTTTAGATAGGGTGGATAGTGATAGCCTTTTTCCTCTGATGGAGAAATCCAGCACGAGGGGGCATGGCTTTAAATTGAGGGGGGGTAGTTATAGAACCGATGTCAGGGGTAGGTTCTTTACCCAGAGGGTGGTGAGGGATTGGAATGCCCTGCCAGCATCAGTAGTAAATGCGCCTAGTTTGGGGGCGTTTAAGAGATCCGTAGATAGGTTCATGGACGAAAAGAAATTGGTTTAGGTTGGAGGGTCACAGTTTTTTTTTTAACTGGTCGGTGCAACATCGTGGGCCGAAGGGCCTGTTCTGCGCTGTAATGTTCTATGTTCTATGTTCTATGTTCTATGTTAGATTCCTATTTATTGACTATAGCTCAGCGTTCAACACCAATATTCCTACGAAATTCATCTCCAAACTCCGTTGCCTGGGCCTCGGCTCCTGCCTCTGTGACTGGATCCTGAACTTCCTAACTCACAGACCCCAATTAGTAAGGATAGGCAACAGCACCTCCTCCACGATCATCCTCAACACCAGTGCCCCACAAGGCTGTGTTCTCAGCCCCCTACTATACTCCTTATACACCTATGACTGTGTGGCCAAATTCCCTTCCAACTTGATTTTCAAGTTTGCTGACGACACCACCATAGTGGGTCAGATCTCAAACAATGATGAGACAGAGTACAGGAATGAGATAGAGAATCTGGTGAACTGGTGTGGTGACAACAATCTCTCCCTCAAGGTCAACAAAATGAAGGAAATTGCCATCGACTTCAGGAAGCGTAAAGGAGCGTAAAGTGTCTACATCACTGGGAATGAAATAGAAAGGGTCAAGAGCTTGAGGTTTTTAGGTGTCCAGATCACCAACAACCTATCCGGGTCCCCCCATGCCGGCACTATAGTTAAGAAAGCCCACCAACGCCTCTACTTTCTCAGAAGACCAAAAAAATTTGGCATGTCAGCTACGACTCTCACCAAACTTTTACAAATGCACCATAGAAAGCATTCTTTCTGGTTGCATCACAGTTTAGTATGGCTCCTGCTCTGCCCAAGACCACAAGGAACTACAAAAGGTCATGAATTTAGCCCAATCCATCACGCAAACCAGCCTCCCATCCATTGACTCTGTCTACACTTCCCGCTGCCTCGGCAAAGCAGTCAACATAATTAAGGACCCCACACACCCTGGACATTTTCTCTTCCACCTTCTTCTGTCGGGAAAAACATACAAAGGTCTGAGGTCACGTACCAACCGACACAAGAACAGCTTCTTCCCTGCTGCTGTCAGACGTTTGAATGGACCTACCCTACATTAAGTTGATCTTTCTCTACACCCTAGCTATAACTGTAAGACTACATTCTGCACTCTCTCGTTTCCTTCTCTATGAATGGTATGCTTTGTCTGTACAGCGCACAAGAAACAATACTTTTCACCGTCAGCTAATACATGTGACAATAATAAATCAAATCATATCAAAGGCAAAACAACAGCTGTGCAGATGTTGGCCCAGATGCCAACACCACCATCAACAAATTCCCCTCCAAGTCAATCACCATCCTGACTTGGAAATATATTGCCGTTCCTTCACAGTCACTGTCTGTGTGGAGTTTACACTTTCTCCCCGTGTCTGCGTGGATTTTGTCCGGGTACTCCAGTTTCCTCCCACAGTCCAAAGATGTGCGGGTTAGGTGGATTGTCCATGCTAAATTGACCCTAGTGTCAGGGGGATTAGCAGGGTAAATGTGTGGGGTTACGGGAGTGGGACCTGTGTGGGATTGTGCAGACTCGATTGGCCAAATGGCCGCCTTCTGTACTATAGGGATTCTATGATTCAGTCGGCTGGGTCAAAATCCTGGAATTTGCTCCCTAACGGCATCAACCCACAGCATGTGGACAGCTGTGATTCAAGAAGGCAGCTCATCACCACCTTCTCAAGGGCAACTCGGGATGAGCAATAAGTGCTGGCCAGACAGCGATGCCCATGTCCCATGAATGAATAATAAACTATGTTGTAGAGTTGTGGAGACTCTGTGGACCATTAAAATTGGTGGGTAGGACCAGGATGAGGAAGTCCATTTCCGACAGATCCCATTTTTGCCAGGAAGGGGAAAGGCGGCTGTGCTCAGTATCTTTAAGTTGAAACAGGGCCCTTTTTGACATAGCAAGGGCCTTAATCCGATGTGTGATATTTTTTTTACTGGAGCAGCAAATGCTCTGAAGGGATGGTAAGGTCAGTTGTACTATCATGGTATGGTTCATTTAAATCCACACCCCTTCAAAAATAAAAAAAAGTCCATCTGTGTCAGGGAGAGGTAAAAATATTCTCAAGTGTGAAGTTATTTAAATCCCCAGGCCTTTAAAATTTAAAATAGAGACTGCCTGTGTCAGTGCATTGAAAAAAATCTGTTCTAATAGTTACATTAGCTGTTTGTTGACAGTGCTCCAAGGGCTCTCGTTATAACATTATTAATGCTTGGCTATGTTCCACAGCTTATCATCTCAATTGGGGGTTGTAAATTCACAATTTCATTGACAGCTGAAAAAGGTTTTCAAGGGATTAGCTGTCTTTGAGGTGGGATTATAAATCCAAGTCTGTTTGTTTTTGCAAGCGATTTGAGGGGGTTTAGATTGGGCTTTCATGAATGGGATTTTTAAAAATATAAAAGTTATAAAAGCTGTAGATAGATATTTGGAACGTTATTTTATCTGAATGTGGTGCCTGAGGTGGATACTAGATGAATTGGCATGGAGGGTGTAAGGGCAAATAGTAGTGGTGGCTTGGCAGGAGTTGGCATTAAGTTGGCATGGTGACTATAAATGGAGATGGGTGAGGTATGGATTGGCACGGATTGCAGAGATGGAGCATGGGGAGTGGGTGAGGAGTTGAGGGGTTAGTGATAAAGGCTTAGGGAATCAGCACATGAATTAGTCGCTGCAGTATTCCCAGTTTCTGACCTGTTCTTGTGACCACAGTATTTATATGGCTAGTCCAGTTCAGTTTCTGGTCAATGCTAAGCCCCAGGGCATTAATCACTTGGGGTTCAGCAATGGTTATGCAATTTAATGTCAAGGGAATATGGTTAGATTCTCTCTTGTTGGAAGTGGATATTGCCTGGCACCTGTGTGACCGGAATGTCATAATGCCACGTATCAGTCTAAACCTGAATGTTGTCCAAGTCTTGCTGCATATGAGCACAGACAAACTAAGTTTCTGATGAGTCATGAATGGTGCTGAACATTGTGCAGTCATCAGCGAACATCCCCACTTCTGACCTTATGATGAAGGAAAGTCATTGATGAAGCAGCTGAATATACTGGCCTGGGGAACTCCTGCAATGATGTTCTGGGACTGAGATGATTGACCTCCATCAACCACAAACAGCTTGCTTTGTACTGGGTATGACTTCAACCAATTGCTCAGCTCAACCCCGAAACATTCTTTACAATGATTCTTATGCTATGCTTGAAGGCGTGAATACATGTTTCATTAATAGGAATGTTCTACCCTATTAAGATTCAGTTTAAGCAATTGTCCAATGAGATGTCTAATTCTTTGTTCAAACACAATTCAACCCTGTCTTGACTATTCCAGGTTTCTTAAATTCCTTCTCACGTTGAAGCTCGCTTGTCAAATCAGCTCCTCTGCATTTCAGAAGAAGGCAAATCCAATCAATGTCACTTTGTATTTGTCTCTTCAGCTGTCAAAATACTCGGTGTACCACTTAGATTGGCTAAATGAGTGCTTTTTAAATATGTTAACTGGCTGGATTTTCAGTACGGGGACAGCAACCCAACATCTATATGAATTTCTTGTTGACAGTCGAATGATTATGTTGAAGATACCCAGTTGATGGGTGTTATTTGATTAAGGACCAAGGGCACATACAAAGAGAGTCAGCTGGATCACTGTACAGTAAAGCCCTGCCTTTTGCAACCTCCTTCTTCATGTTTTCACTTACACATGCTTTATACTTTTAATACTGCCTCGCCCATCGCGTGAGCAATGTTCGCTTATCCGCATTTGAAACGTCCAAATCTCTGCATTGATTCATTGATAGGCACACCTTTTGAGCACAGCTCGAGTATGCCATTGGTTAATTTGCCCTAAGATATCATTTTCACCATTAATACATTTGACAAAAGGTCTTCTATTCTACAATAGCTGTTTGCAAATGCACATGTTAGGTTTGCCTTTGGAGTGAGGTTCGGCAATGTAATACAGGCTGGTGTGGTAGGTACTGACTCTCTGAATACCGACAGAGGGAACTGGACTAGTTCCTGCTGAGGACAGAAATCACATAATACAAAATGTATGTGTCTTTATAAATCTTTGTAATCCTTGGTTCGTGTGACCTCCTTGGCTGGTTTCAGTAACCTGAGGGGGAGATCGAAGAGGAATTTTCCAGGATCTGTTTTAACCCCTTATTAACCCTGGGTTTTTCTCCTATTTCATTGACTGCAATTTTTAAAAGGCTTAAGAATAAAACTGCCAGGGCTGGAATTCAGAAACAAACAGCAAAAGTGCGGAGGTCTAGCAATTTCAGTGAAGCAAAGCATAAGTTATTGTAGAGCACTGTAACTGACCGAATCAGTGCTGTCCTCGCATGGCTGGAACCTATCTAATTGAGTCCCGTTCCAAAGCATATTCCTCCTTAGCAATTTTGCTGTCTGCAAGGCTTTGTGGGAATGTAACCCCCATGAATAGCAGGACCGTATTACTTGAGGCAGAGATTGGTCCGATGAATAAACCTACTAAGAGGAAAGATCTGTATCTTGTTTTGCACTTCATCATTTGCTTTGGTTCCGTTTTACATTCCTGGCCCCAAACCCTTGCTGAGTTGTGTCTAGCTTATTTGGCCAGGAGGTAGGCTCAGTGATCAGTTAGTCATGTCAAGCGTCCCCAGAAGGTGGGAGATGTCTGCTTGGCATCAGCGGAAAGGCAGATGGGAGCCAGATTGGAGGCTGCCACTGTCTTGCCAATTAGAGTAGGCAACTTCTGGGAAGGCCATTGGGATGGAATGAGATGAACCACAGCCTTGCACTACAAGGTTTGGATCAGGACTTGTGCTTGTAGATTTCTCAGATTTGTTTCAAAGCAAGTCCATAGAAATGTATTTGAGTCTTGTCATGAACTGATGTGCACAATACTGCTCAGGCTGGAAAAATAATTAAAATTGCACTTGGAAATGGACAGCCCCTTAAGCTTTATAAGGAGGTTAAGGGAATGTTAATTGGTGGAAATCAAGTTCTCTGTTCCCTCTCACCCCTCAGCCCTTTCAAAATTCAAGCTGTCCTGGAGGAGTTAAGATCACAAAGTGACCTCCAGGACCACGATTTTCCAAGTCCGTCTCCACGGGGTCACCGCCCTGCAGCCCTTTGAAAATCCCAGCCCACGTCCCAATGTCCTTTGTGTCCAGTTTCAATTCTTACCAGACTTATGCAGACAATGGGCTGGGATCTTCCGGCCCTGCCAGTGGCAGGCAGTGTTGCAGGCAGGACAGGAAGATTTAGAGAGCGGCCAATAGTAAATTGACTTTTGTCCACTCTCCGAATGGTGCCCGGGCCGCCTGCAGCAATGCCCCTTGCTGTCAGGGCCATAACATCCCACCCATGAAGTTTCACTAAGATTCTAGGTGGGATTTTACAGCCTTGCGCATCCCGAAACCATAAAATCCCACCCGAGGTCAATGGACCTTTCCATGGTCCGCCCCTCACTCACTCCGATTTCCACGGCGGGTGGAATGATAAAATTCCAGCCTCCACGTTTGCACTGAAATAGAACATAGCTTTAAAGTATCATTGTTTGATGATTTCAGCCTTATTTTAAATCCATTGACCCTCTCTGCCGTATATCCCATCAGCTGGTAGTGTTGTTTTCCATCACATACTAATGGCTTTTGTTCAATGGTGAAAAGCAAACAGCCTGACAACTAACTGAAGTAAAAGGCACTTCACCTTTTGCCTGAACTTGGGTTGAAGAACCTTTGAAAATCTCAACTCGGATTTCACTAAGAGTCTAATTAGTCAGTTGAGAATATTACAGCTTCTGAGAGTAACTTAAAGATGTCATGTGGCTCTTGCTTATGCTCCAGTGGTTGTAGTCATGCCTGGCACATGGGGAGATGATTGTGGTTGTTGACTCAGTTCCAGGTTATCACTGTGGGAGATCCTCAAGCAACATTCTTGGCCTAACTGTCTTTAGCTACTTCATCAATAACCTTCCCTATTTGCTGATGATTGCACACTATTCAACTCCATTCACAATTTTTTGGATGTTGAAATAGTCCTTGATGCCCTGAGGCAAGGTCTGGATGGCATCCAAATTTGGGATAATGGGATTAATTAACATCTGTAACGCACAAGTGTCAGGACATGACGAACTCCAGTAAGTAAAATAGCTGCCTATTCATTGCTGGAACAAGATCTGGAAATTCTCCTAATTAACCGACTAGAGAGGGGGCTATACTGGAGCTAGTTCTGGGAAATGAGCCCGGTCAGGTCGTCAAAGTTTCGGTAGGGGAACATGTGGCAAATAGTGACCACAACTCTGTTAACTGTAGGATAGTAATGGACAAGGATGAGTGCTGTCCTACGGGCAGGGTGCTAAATTGGGGGAAGGCTAACTATAGCCGGATTAGGCAGGAATTGGTGGACGTTGATTGGGAGAGGATGTTCGAGGTTAAGTCCGCGTCTGGCATGTGGGAGTCTTTTAAGGAACAATTTATAAGGCTGCAGGATAGGCATGTGCCTGTTAAAACGAAAGATAGGAAAGGTAGGATTCAAGAGCCGTGGATAACCAGGGAAATTGAGGATCTGATTAAAATGAAAAGGGAGGCATACATTAAGTCCAGGCAACAGAAAACAGATGGAGCTCTGGAGGAATACAGAGAGAGTGGGAAAGAACTCAATCGGGGAGATAGAAGGGCAAAAAGAGGTCACGAGATGTTCTTGACAGGCTGTAGGATTAAGGAGAATCCTAAGGCATTCTATTCATACGTTAGGAACAAAAGAGTTGTCAGGGAGAAAATCGGACCTCTCAGGGACAAAGGAGGGGAATTATGCTTAGAACCAAAGGGAATAAGGGAGATCCTAAATGAATACTTTGTATCGGTATTCACAAAGGAGAGGGACTTGTTGACTGGGAGTGTCTCAGAGGGAGGTGTTGACCCGTTAGAGAGAATCTCCATTACGAGGGAGGAAGTGTTAGGTTTTTTAGGGAACATTAAAACTGACAAAGCCCCAGGGCCTGATGGCGTCTATCCCAGACTGCACAGGGAGACGAGAGATGAAATTGCTGGGCCTCTGATGGAAATCTTTGTCACTTCATTGGACACAGGTGAGGTCTCTGAGGATTGGAGGACAGCGAATATGGTCCCGTTGTTTAAGAAGGGTAGCAGGGAAAACCCGGGAAATTATAGGCCGGTGAGCTTGACGTCCATGGTAGGGAAGTTGTTGGAGAGGATTCTTAGAGACAGGATGTATGTGCATTTAGAACGGAACAATCTCATTTGTGACAGACAGCACGGTTTTGTAAGAGGGAGGTTGTGCCTTACAAATTTGGTGGAGTTTTTTGAGGAAGTGACAAAAACGGTTGACGAAGGAAGGGCCGTGGATGTTGTCTGTATGGATTTCAGTAAGGCATTTGACAAAGTCCCACATGGCAGGTTGGTTAAGAAGGTTAAGGCTCATGGGATACAAGGAGAAGTGGCTGGATGGGTGGAGAACTGGCTTGGCCAGAGGAGACAGAGGGTAGTGGTCGAAGGGTCTTTTTTCGGCTGGAGGTCTGTGACCAGTGGTGTTCCGCAGGGCTCTGTACTGGGACCTCTGCTATTTGTGATATATATAAATGATTTGAAAGAAGGTGTAACTGGTGTTATCAGCAAGTTTGTGGATGACACGAAGATAGCTGGACTTGCGGATAGCGATGAGCATTGTCGGGCAATACAGCAGGATATAATAGGCTGAAAAATTGGGCGGAGAGGTGGCAGATGGAATTTAATCTGGATAAATGCGATTTGATGCATTTTGGAAGAAATAATGTAGGGAGGAGTTATACAATAAATGGCAGAGCCATCAAGAGTATAAAAACACAGAGGGACCTAGATGTGCAAGTCCACAAATCCTTGAAGGTGGCAACACAGATGGAGAAGGTGGTGAAGAAGGCATATGGTATGCTTGCCTTTATAGGACGGGGTATAGAGTGTAAAAGCTGGAGTCTGATGATGCAGCTGTATAGAATGCTGGTTAGGCCACATTTGGAGTACTGCGTCCAGTTCTGGTCGCCGCACGACCGGAAGGACGTGGAGGCGTTAGAGAGAGTGCAGAGAAGGTTTACCAGGATGTTGCCTGGTATGGAGGGTCTTAGCTATGAGGAGAGATTGGGTAAACTGGGGTTGTTCTCCCTGGAAAGACAGAGAATGAGGGGAGATCTAATAGAGGTGTACAAGATTATGAAGGGGATAGATAGGGTGAACGGTGGGAAGCTTTTTCCCAGATCAAAAGTGACGATCACGAGGGGTCACGGGCTCAAGGTGAGAGGGGCGAAGTATAACTCAGATATTAGAGAGATGTTTTTTTACACAGAGGATGGTGGGGGCCTGGAATGCGCTGCCAAGTAGGGTGGTGGAGGCAGACACGCTGACATCGTTTAAGACTTACCTGGATAGTCACATGAGCAGCCTGGGAATGGAGGGATACAAACGATTGGTCTAGTTGGACCAAGGAGCGGCACAGGCTTGGAGGGCCGAAGGGCCTGTTTCCTGTGCTGTACCATTCTTTGTTCTTTATCCCACAAGGAATTCTTAGGTCTCGTCTGCCTGCCTTTCACCTCCCTTCCTTGACTGTGATGCCCTGTCAGCCACTTACTTGAGCATTGGAATTTATTCTTTCTGGTCCCTCAGTGATGGCCTTCTATCCCCGATATCCCACTTTCAGCTGTCGGTCAGCTATATCTTCCCACCGCATGTCAGTGTTTGACAAATCCTATGTCCTTCTGCACATTCTGTAAACTTGAACTTGCCCAAAATTTCCCCATACAGCTTCATTCACCCCACGTCCCTGTGATTCCTTGTCTGGCAACACCTTGATTTTAAACTTCTCCTTCTTGCTTTTTATTACCTCTCTCTCCCGGCAGCTCTCTGAGATCTCCGCGCTCCTCCAATTCTGACCGCTTGAGCATTCATCATTATCTTCACTTCCAGAAGGCCACTTCTGGGCCTGTCCCAAGCAAGGCCATTTCTCCAGGAGGAGATGTGAGATAGCTGGAGGTACACTGAGTGTAATCTGGTACAACTGCTTGCCAAATGATGGAAATAAGCCTTACCTGGGATTCTTTGGATCCCCAAAGACAAAGCTTTGAAAGATTTATTTCAATGTGTACTCCTTACAAGAAACCTTTGTCTTTGCCTCCATCAAAGTTGTTCACTTTGCAGACCAGCTGGAAAGGTCCTAGGCTGCTGTATCTCAGCACTAAGCATACACTCCCCCCTCACTCCCACCCCAGCACACACTCATACATCCCCCACCCCTAAAGATTTTCGATGCCCTGCATCTATTATGTAACAGCGGATGTCTGCAAAGCGAGGGGAATTGTGGTTTGGGAATGTCCCTGGGCAATTTCTAGTGACAATCAACCTTAAGATGTTTAAATTTCAACCCACCTTTAAAAGTGGAATGGAATATTAAAGTAGAGATAGTTTGCTGCATTTGTATAGGGTATTGATGAGACCACATCTAGAGTACTGCGTACAATTTTGGTCTCGTTATTTAAGAAAGGATATAATTGCACTGGAATTAGTTCAGAGAAGGTTCACCCGAGTGATTACTGGGGTAAGGGGGTTATCATGAGGTTGGACAGGCTGGGTCTGTATCCTTTGGAGTTTCGATGAATGAGAGGCGATCTTATTGAAGCATCTAAGATCCTGAGGGGACTGGACGGGGTGGGTGCTGCAAGGATGTTTCAAGTTTTATTTATTTATTAGTCACAAGCAGACTTACATTAACACTGCAATGAAGTTACTGTGAAAATCCCCTAGTTGTCACATTCTGGCACCTGTTTGGGTACACTGAGGGAGAATTTAGCACAGCCAATGCATCTAACCAGCGTGTGACTGTGGGAGGAAACCCACAGAGACATGGGGAGAACGTGCAGACGCCACATAGACTGTGACCCAAGCCAGGAATTGAACTCGGGTCCCTGATGCTGTGAGGCAGCAGTGCTAACCACTGTGCCACCGTGCCTTCCCTCATGGGACAAGCTGGAACTAAGGGTCACCATTTATAAATAAGGGATCTCCCATTTAAGACGCAGTTGAGGTGAATATTTTTTCTCACAGCGGGTCGTGAGTTTGTGGAACTCTCTTCCGCAGAGAGTAGAAGAGGCTGGGCCATTGAATATTTTTATGGCAGAGTTAAAATTATCTTTGTTTTAGACTCATTTGTGGCCCAGAGCAACACCCACGTCTGCTGTCCATAGATAAAGATTCTTGATTGACAAGGAAGTCAAGGGTATCGGGGTAGGAAGGAAGATGGAGTTGAGGCCACAATCTAGATCAGCAATGATCTTATTGAATGATGGAGCAGACTTGAGGGGCCGTATGGCCTACTCCTGCTCCTAATTTGTATGTTATCACACAATTTTGCACTAAAATGGAGTCTAGAATTTCCCAGATATTAATGTTAGCAGATAAATCTGTAACAATACAAAATATTATTTCAATATTAATAAAAAGCAAATCACATGTTGCATAAATAAGCTCTTTTTCTAAATTTGTTGCTCGAAGTGATTTCACTTTCTTGATATTCATGAAGCCCTACATGTAGCAAATGTATAATCGGACCTCTGGAATCTCATATTGCAGCTTTTTAATTAGCACTCTGATACATAATACATTAATTTCTATAGCAATGTTGGATGGTGAGACTAGAGACTACTAATTCACATTGGCCTGCTTTGCAAAACCGGCCACCATGCAATTCAGTCCAATAGTCCTTTATTTCAGCAAAATACTTCAGATATTTCAAGGGTCTCTTAATTTTTATTGCCAGATTCATCTTGTCAGAGTGTCATTATTTTCCAGCTGAATAAACTCAAGCATCACGCACTGCTTGAGGTGGGTGGCCTTTTCTCTTCATAGAGGTCACAATTAAAAGTTAGCAAGCGACTGACACTGACATCAGCCCCAATCGAGTTTAAATTGCAGCTAGATTAAGGCAGGAGCCAGGGACACACAGCAGCTGCACCATAGAAAGCATTCTTTCTGGTTGTATCACAGCTTGGTATGACTCCTGCTTTGCCCAAGACCGCAAGGAACTACAAAAGGTCGTGAACGAGCCCAATCCATCACGCAAACCAGCCTCCCATCCATTGACTCTGTCTACACTTACCGCTGCCCTGGAAAAGTAGCCAGCATAACTAAGGACCCCACACACCCCGGACATTCTCTCTTCCACCTTCTTCCATTGGGAAAAAGATACAAAAGTCTGAGGTCACGTACCAACCGACTCAAGAACAGCTTCTTCCCTGCTGCCATCAGACTTTTGAATGGACCCACCTTGCATTAAGTTGATCTTTCTCTACACCCTAGCTATGACTGTAATACTACATTCTGCACTCTCTCATTTCCTTCTCTATGAACGGTATGCTTTGTCTGTATAGTGCGCAAGAAACAATACTTTTCACTGTGTACTAATACATGCGACAATAATAAATCAAATCAAATCAGCTGACTGATGTTAACACAGCACCGTACAGAAATTCAGACTCAAAGCAGAAGCAACTGACAGCTGAACATGAAGCCTTTCTTCAGCTTCAGAAAGAATATTCTTAGAAAAATCGATGAGCAAGCTCACTTTTCAAAAGGGCTGACCGAGGTTACATATTAAACATTTCACCAATCTTTTAGAGACTGCATAATGGGGAGTATCTTTTCCTGGGTGGATTAGCCAAGGTAAGACAAACAACCTTCATTGGAAATATATGATCATATGTTTATGTTTCGATTGAAAAACGTTCACATCGGTTCAGTTAAAAATCCCCCGCTGCAGTGTCTTTGGAAGCTCTCAGGTACTTTGGGTTCTTGGCACAATCAGAAGCAGTCTGCTGGCCTCAGTTCCATCTTTCTATGGCAGAGTGTAATACACCCTCTGATTTGCTTACCAGCAAGCAATCTCATATGTTCAGAGAAACAGGATTGGAAGGTCCAGTCCTTGAATTCGCAGGTGGAAATCATATATACCAGGCGGGATTTTCCAGTCCCTTTTCCAGTCGGGGGCAGATGGTAAAATTTGGTGAACCGTTGACTTGTAACAGCTCACATAATTTTTCCAGCCCCACTGCACGATGCCAACCAGTGTCGGGGCTGGAAAATCCTGCAACAGTACTTTAGCTGTTTCTCAGCGGCAGTGCCCGAATGAAGGGCAGGCGTAGGTACTGGAAATTAAGGTGGGAGCTGGATCAACAGGGTTTCAACTCCATTCAAAATGCTGCGGCGTATTCCCATTGGAAAATGCTGGTGTTTCTCCTGCTCCCCTCAAGGCCTGAAAATCCCAATAGAAGTTTGGCAATTTGCCAAGGGCAGACGTGGCGCAGTGGTATTGTCGCTGGACTAGTAATTCAGAGACTCAGGGTAAGATCTGGGGACCCGGGTTCAAAACCCACCATGACAGATGGTGAAATTAGAAATCTGGAATTAAAAGTCTGGAGATGACTCTTGTCGTAAAAACCCATCTGGATCACTAATGTCCTTTAGGGAAGGAAATCTGCCGTCCTTACCTGGTCTGGTTTACATGTGACTCCAGTTTCAAAGCAATGTTGTTTACTCTTAAATGCCCTCCAGGATGGGCAATGAATGCTGGTCCGGTCAACGATGCACGCATCCCATTAAAAAAATGAATATTTTAAAAAATTGGGCTCTCTTAAGGATCCCATTGTACAGTACAGGACAACTTTATGCTTGAATGAATCCTTACCTATGGAGAGCAGACACCGGTACTGTTCTGGGCCACATATGAACCCAAAACAAATGACTGATTCTGGGCCATCCAGTATAGCTGTATCTGCTGCGACCAATTGGTGTGAGACCAATGGATGCCAGGCTTACTGATCCAATGGGGTTCCTGGTGAACCAGAAGCTCTGCGCCAAGTATGGGAAGAATCTCATGGTGTAAAAAACTAATAATACACATCAGCGTTCAAGAAATAAGTTTTGTGACACTTTTCCATGACCTCAGGACATCCCATGTTTTAACAATTGGACCTTTTACTTAACTTTTACTTAATTCTGTAGCACTGTGTGCTTTCTCTCTGAGATTCAGTTCAATTTCAAGCCAGGAATATTTGCTCCACGTGTTATTGGCACTGAAACCATAAATATGCAGATAAGGAACTTGTTCACAATTTTGTTAGAAATGGATGAACTATCCCCCAAAGCAATGCCTGGCAGGGAAGAAATTTTGAGAGTTTGTCATATTCGTAGCTTCCTACCCCGAAATTCCTTTGCTGCCTAATCAGGGTTAAGGCAACAACATTTTTAAACCTGAAAAATCATGTTGTTTTAAATGGTACATGTATAGTTTTGTGGTTGTGTATATGAAGCATGTGAAATCCATAAACAATTCGTTACAAAATGTGTTACAAAAATGTAATTTCATCAAAAGTTGAGGTTTATTTATTAGTGTCATAATTAGGCTTACATTAACACTGCAATTAAGTTACTGTGAAAATCCTCTAGTCATATGGTGGCACAGTGGTTAGCACTGCTGCCTCACAGTGCCAGGGACATGGGTTCAATTCCTGGCTTGGGTCACTGTCTGTGTGGAATTTGCACATTCTCTCCGTATCTGTGTGGGTTTCCTCTGGGTGCTCCGGTTTCCTCCCACAGACTGAAAGACGTGCTGGTTAGGTGCATTGAGCTGCACAGGCGCCGGAATGTAGCGACTAGGGGAATTTCACAGTAACTTCATTGCAGTGTTAATGTAAGCCTTACTTGTGACTAATAAATTAACTTTAACAATAGGGAAGATGTGTTTTCCTTTTCACATAAGGATGAATTTGAAATGGTGTTTCCCAGGCGTTGGTTTTGGAACCCTTTTCCTGATCTAGATCTTGGTATGCAGGGAAATATTTCAAAGTTTGCAGGTGACACAAAATTTGGAAGTATTATAAACTGTAAAGAGACATCACATGCTAACTTCGTCTTTTTGGACACATCGTAATGGAGAAGCATTGTACTGTCATAGACATAGACACCCGACAGTACAGAAAGAGGCCATTCGGCCCATCGAGTCTGCACCGACCACAATCCCACCCAGGTCCTACTCCCATATCCCTACATATTTTACCCACTAATCCCTCTAATCTACACATCCCAGGACACTAAGGGGTAATTTTAGCATGGCCAATCAACCTAACTCGCACATCTTTGGACTGTGGGAGGAAACCGGAGCACCCAGCGGAAACCCACGCAGACACGAGGAGAATGTGCAAACTCCACACAGACAGTGACCCAAGCCGGGAATCGAACCCAGGTCCCTGGAGCTGTGAAGCAGCAGTGCTAACCACTGTGCTACCGTGCCACTAGTAAACTTTTACAAAATTTAATTGCTTTGTTATATTCCTTTGTCCAATTCCAAGGAACAACCTTCCTGAAGAGTTCATTGAATGGTCGCAATAAGGTTGCCAAATCTGGCCAGAATTTACCACAGTGATTTACCAGGCCCTAAAACAGTCTCTGAGGGAAAGCAGAAAATGTTGGAAAATCTCAGCAGGCCTGACAGCATCTGTGAAGAGAGAATAGCGCCAACGTTTCGAGTCTGGATTGGAAACATCTCCCAACACAAAATTTGTGTGTAGAACTTCAAAATGACATAGATGAGTCAGTGGAGTGGGCAGATAGGTGGCAGACCAAGTTCAATGTGCCAAGAAGTATGAAGTTATGCATTTTGATAGGAAGAACATGGGAAGCCAATATAAAGTAAGGGGTAAAATTCCTTAAGGAGGTGCAGGAGTGGAGGGACCTGGGTGTATAAGTGCATAAATCATTGAAGGTGGCAGGACAGGTGGAGTGAGCAGTTAATGAAGCTTATCATATTCTGGGCTTTATTAATAGGGACATGGAGTACAAGAGGAAGGAGGTTGTGCTGAACTTATGCAAGACACTAGTTAGACCTCAGCTGGAATATTGTGCACAGTTCTGAACACCACACTATAGGAAGAATGTGAACACATTGGAGAGAGTTCAAAGGACAGAGTAGGTAGGGCAAAACTGTTAGCACTCGTAAAGGGCCAGGAACGAGAGGGCACCGATTTGAAGTGATTTGCAAAAGAAGCAAATGCGATGTGAGAACAATCTTTTTCACACAGCGTGTGGTTTGGGTTGGGAATGCACTTCCTGAAATTGTGGTGGAGGCTGGTTCAATCGAGGCTTCAAGTGGGCATTAGCTGATTACTTGATTAGAAATGATGTTCAAAGGTATGGGGAATGCAAGAAATTTAACAACTAGATAGAGTGAGAAAGTATTTTTTATTGCCTCCGCGGGAGAAATGGTGTTTTAAAGGATAAAACAGTTGGACGGCCAGTGCAGACACAATGGGCCAAATGGTCTTCTGAGTGGTGACAATTCTGTGATTCTGTGTAACTTTTTCATTCAGGAGGGAACAATATAATAGCAACCCCATGTAGTCATTTGTCCACATATGTATACAAAGCAAACCAGATTAAACCAGGTTTAAGTTGGGAACTAGACTCCATGCCACGTATGTTGTTTTTGTCCTGCAAATACATCATACAGAGCATGAACAAAGAGCTTAAAAGTCACTGCAGGGGATAAATGTCACTAATGAAAGTTGTGGGCCACATAAAGATGCTTGTCGGTGATCTGCAATGAAGTTCTGAACTTCTATTTACCATAGCTGAGTTACCCAGCCTCAAGAACAGGGGGGAAACGCTCAGTTGCTGTGAGGAGAGTGTGGCAAACACCTAAGCAATGAATCAAAATTCATCGCTGTGTTGGAAACATGTTAACATCCACAACATGGATAAATGTTATCTCTGATTTCATTTTGGAATTTAATGGTATTGGTTTTACATGGCTGCTAATTAAAAATCAAAGCACTGTACACATTGAAGTGACTGCAACGTAGTAAACGGAAATTAGGAAACATCTGCAAGAAATTTAACAACTAGATAGAGTGAGAAAGTATTTTTTATTGCCTCCGTGGGAGAAATGGTGTTTTAAAGGATAAAACAGTTGCAGGATACTTATTGAGTGATTGGATTATGATCAAAGCTATGTGAAACTTTATAGTATGTGTACTTACTGTGCACAGATATCTGCAATATTTTGTTTCCAGAAAATTCAAGGTAATTACCAAAACCGGATGCTTTATGTTCTCCTTATGAACTTAACCTTTATTTTTTGCCCCGTTTCTCCTGGAGTTATTGGAGGCGATTCTCCAATCCCGCTGAGCTGCTTTTGTAACGCGGCGGGGCGGGAGACTCAAGCAGAGGCCGTTAAGCGGGTCCCACTGGGCGTCTCCAACATTTTCGGTATTTCCGGTGTCTTCAGCTCAGTGCCGGAAATTGGCGTGGAGCTGCATAATTTATTTAAGTTAAAATTTAAATACCATTTGAATCTCATTAGCAGGTTCGGGTCTGAAATCTCCAGGCCTGCTAGCCTTTCGCCGCCCTACCAGGAGTATTTCACTCCAGCGGGGTTTAGTATAGTTCCCCACTTGTGGGGAGCTGGCAGCCGGACACTGCTGGAGTGGAAGGGGGCAAACGAGGCCCCCCCAGAGTGTCAGGCGATGGGGGGTGCCCCCGGCCATTGCCACCTTGGCTGTGCCAGCTTGGACTCCTTAAGTGTCAGTGCCTAGGGGCCACCTTTGCACTGCTCACCGGCATTGGGCAGTGCCAAGTGGGTTGGGGCCTACTAGGGCCCGCCTGATGGGGGGATGGGCCCTCTGGTAGGGGTGGGGGGTCCTGCTGCCATTCTGCATTTGGACTAAGTGACAGAGGAAGGGAGGACAGTGATTGGGGCTGGCCACCTGGGTTGGGGGGGATCAGCCTGCTTGGGGGTGCTGGGGCTGCCAGAGGGTGGGGGGGGGATTGGGAGATCAGGTTTGCAGGGGGTGGGGGGTGCATCGAGGCCGACTCGGGGCGGGGGGGAGCAGGTCGAGGCTGGGCACGTTTGGGGGCCAGCGATCGGGCTGTGGGAGGGTTGCACAGCCGGTGATGTGGGGCTGGCCAGCAAACGAGCTGGCCAGCGATTGGGAGGCCGGCAGACAGGGGTTGTTGCACATGTGCTGATCTTAGCACTGACAGACTGGTGCATGCGCAGTGGCCCACTCAGCGCTGTGCTTCCAGCCTCTCCAGCAGCCATAGGCCCTGCCCACTGATTTTTGGACTGATTTATGCTCTTGCACTCTGTAGTGCACAGAATGTGGAAGATTCATTTTGAAACTCCTGCTAAAAAAAACAGTGTGATTTCCTCCAGTTTTTATGTGAATTCAACACTTTGAATTTTTGTTGGGAGAATCACCCCCATTATTAACTCACACTGGCTTATCTCCTCTACATGTTTACTTGGAAACGTTGGCCTAAGGTTTCCGGTAATTCCTGTCAGCAGCATGTTCTGGTCTCACTTATGGCAACCCCTTGCCTCAGGTTTCTTTGAGAAGAGTGCCAACAACAGGAAAACACATTGACAGCAGCGGAACCGGAAAATCACGCCACCGGACAATGGTGGACCTCCGCTGCCACTGCAGAACATGCCGTGGTGTGGGGGATGGAGGGGGGGTTTGGCAATCCCACCCATTATGTCACTAGTCCGTCTCCTGGGTATTCTGTTCCTCCCAGCCATGCAAATAACATTAAAGTTGAAACTTCTTTGCTCCTCATTGAGTGTCACCTGAAAGCGTATCGATCTATATCCAGTGAAGTCCTAAAATGGTTGTAGGGAATCCTATAAACATCATCGGAACGTGATTTGCATGTGAAGGGATCTGAAGCCTCACACTGTAGCTGCCCTATGGGAAGCTCGAAGGGATATAAGATACGGCCTCATCATTTAGAGATCAGCCATTGAATGGCAGAGCAGGCTCAAAGGGCTGAGTTGCCTACTTCTGCTCCTAATTCCTATGGAATGGAGAAGCAAGTCGGACTTTAGCATTTTCGGGACATTACCATCTGTTTCAGCCAAAAGGAAGACCTGAAAACCTTGTTCCCACACATTAGAATATCGGAGTGAAACTCCACCTCTTTTGGCTTTTATCCACTACTTTTATCACCCTGGATGAAGTAAAACATCTTCCTACTTTTGCCCTCACTCTTCCTTTCTTTCTTTAGGCAATTACATTATTTGTCAGCAAAATGGGTGAGATTTTCTCTGTTATCGCCAAAGTTGGGTGGGAAAAGTGGCGTGGGGCTCGCTGAAGCCAATGTTCATTTTAACGCCATAAAGTGCAGCACTTGCAAAGGAATGCAGGCAGGGGTTCCACGCCACGTCACTGGCGGGCACCCTCAGATTTGCCCGCCCTGCCATCAACTCAGCAGTTTGATGATCTGGGCGTCATTCTTAAAGGCCATCCCAGTACACTGCGGGCACACCAGGGAACACTCTTCACCCAGGTGCATCCACTGGCACCCCTGGCATCTCCTTTGAATTACTCTGGTTACCCCTGGCATCCCCTTACATGGCCCTGCCTCCTGAGCACTGCGTTCTCCTGGGAATACTGCTCGCCAGGTGCACGTCTTCTGAGACCAGTCGTGCACCATGCCGCAGTGGACGCTTTTTTTGAGATTGGTGTATGATTCCGACATATGAGTCCAATAATAATCTGCAAATGGATTACAATGAGGTTTAACAGCGGGTAACACTGAAGGGAGGCGATGCTCACTTCCTGCCTTTGTGTTTGATGTGAAACACGACTTGGGCCTTCTTGCAATATTTTCCGCGCTCACCGCCAAACCCACCCAACATGAGCAGGAGGAGAAAATCCTGGCCGATGTGATTGAGATTCAGGATTCGTGTGTGAAGAAACATAAGCTTAAACCCACATTCTACTATTTATGGTCCGAACTCAATATGCTTAAAGACCAAAACCATTCAAAAGTGAACACTTTTGTATTCTGGCAGAAGGTAGCGCATGTTTGTACCTTACTGCCAGAAATTTTGGTTAATGGTATACATCGTAAAATTCAAAGCACTGCTTAGAATAAGCTTTAATTAATTAGGTTAATTTATTAAAGTTTTATTTTCTCAGTGTCACGGGTAGGGTTACATTAACAGTGCAATGAAGTTACTGTGAAAATACCCTTATACTCTGGCGCCTGTTCGGGTATACAGAGGGAGGATTTAGCATGGTCAATGCACCTAACTAGCATGTCTTTTGGACTGTGGGAGGAAACCGGAGCATCTGGAGGAAACCCACGCAGACACTGGGAGAACATATAGACTCTCATAGACAGTGACCCAAGCGGGAATTGATCCCGGGTCCCTGGCCCGGCAGCAGTGCTAACCACAGTGCCGTCTTGCCACCCATGTGTTATTATGCATAGTGTGACTAATAATGATATGTAATGTACTTGCATGTTGCTAGCTGGGGAGCTGGTTGGTTCAGTTGGCTGGACAGCTCGTTCGTGATGCAGGGCAATGCCAACAGCATGGGTTCAATTCCCATTATTCCCATTATTCCCATTATTCTTGGTCCTCGCCTGACATGTGGTGACCCTCAAGTTAAATCACCACCAGTCGGCTCTCCCCCTCAGAAGGGAGATCAGCCTATCTGGGACTAAGGCGACTTTATCATATCTAGTAGAACGGTATGATGCGGATAAGCGTATGCTGTAATAATTGACCTGCAGGTCTCTCCTTGCATTGTATCAAGTGAGAATGTACCAGAGAATCTGAAATAAATGCATTATTCCTCCAACTTTGATGTTTATCAGAGAAAATAAATATTAGAAATCTAATTTTGCCTTAAAAATAACTTCTAGAGCAGTGTCCAGCACTTCATTGGCTGGATAAAATAATCAACACTGAAAGCACTTCTTCCACACTTAACTTTATTCTTTCATGGGATGTGGGCATTCTCAGCAAGGGCGGCATTTGTTGCCAATCCCTAATTGCTCTTGAACTGAATGGCAAAGAGTCAACCACATTGCCGTGGGTCTGGAGTCACATGTAGGCCAGACCGTGTAAGGATGGAAGATTTCCTCCCCGAAAGGGCATTAGTGAACCAATTTGACAGTGGTTCCATGGTCACCATTAGACTTTTTAATTTCAGATTTTTATTGAATTCACATTTCACTATCTGCCATGGTGGGATTCAAACCCGGGTGCGAACTAGATCTTGAACAAATGCTCAAAAATACACGCTGTATTATTTTAAAAGCAAAATACTGCGGATGCTGGAATCTCAAACAAAAGCAGAGTATGTTGGAAAATCTCAGCAGGTCTGCTAGCATCCGTGGAGAGAGAATAGAGCTAACATTTCCAGTCTGGATGACCTTTCGCCAGCTCTGACAAAGGGTCATCCAGACTCGAAATGTTGGCTCTATTCTCTCTCCATAGACGCTGCATTATTTTCTCTGGATGGCACCAGAATAACACAATTTTGATTGATGTATTAACATCAGCTAACATCTGGGGCTGATAAAAAAATTTTGGCTCTCAATTTATTGGAAAAATAGTGGTGCTATTTTTACTTTGATTCCCACTGTGTCTGTCTGAGTTTCGTGCCAGCTTTCCTCAATTTCCTTAAATCCTCAGGGATTACCTCAATAATGTCTTGTTGTTTGGGAAGGTGTTAAATTTGGGGCAGATGAAAGAGCGCACACAGTCGGGGGAGGGGAGAGAACAGCCCCGGGAAGCAGAGGCTCAAGGCTCGCTGATGCTCCCCTTGCTAATTCGGAAACCCAAAAGGAACATAAAACAACCTACCGTTCTGGCCTAAATCCAGGAGATGTTGTAAATATTCAGTAGGCCAGACAGCATCTGTAAAGAGAGAAACTTTAGGCTGGACTTTCCTGCCATTCACTAAGTTTACCGTTCCAGTTGATTTTTTAAAAATTCAGTCGTGGGACGTGGGCGTCACTGGCTGGCCAGCATTTATTGCCCATCCCCAGTTGCCCTTGAGGAGGTGGTGATGGGTTGTCTTCTTGAGGTGTTGCAGTCCATGGGCTGTGGATTGACTCGTTAGGGAGGGAATTCCAGGATTTTGCCTCAGTGACTGCAAAGGAACAGTTATATATCTCCCAAGTCAGGGATGGTGACTGACTTGGAGGGGAACTTGCTGGTGGTGGTGCTTCCATGTTTCTTTTGCCCTTGCCCTTCTAGATGGAAGTGGTTATGGGTTTGGTAGGTGCTGTCTAAGAACCTTTGGTGAATTGCTGCAATGCATCTTGTAGATGGTACACACTGCTGCTACTGAGCGTTGGCGATGGAGGGAGTGGATGTTTGTGGATGTGGTGCCAATCAAGTGGGCTGCTTTGTCCCGGATGGTGTTGAACTAATTGAATGTTTTTGTAGCTGCACCCATCCAGGCAAGTGGGGAGTATTCCACCACACTCCTGACTTGTGCCTTATTGATGGTGGACAGGCTTTGGGGAGTCAGGAGGTGAGTTACTCGCTGCAGTTTTCCTCGGTTCTTATCTTTCATAGATTCAGATGAAAGATTTCTCTCTTCGCAGATGCTGATTGGCGTGCTGAGTATTTCCAGTATTCTCTGTTTTTTAATTTTAATTTTTCAGCATTGGCAGTCATTTGTTTTGTAATATCATTAATTAATTAATCATAAAATTAACTAACTATGTAATTAATATTTACACTGATACAGTACTTGGGCCCAGATGACCTTATTGTTAATCATTGAGAAGATCAAAGTCATTCCCTTTGAAAGTCCAGAGTCTTGCCATTCATTTCATTCCACTCTCAGGCCAGTGTCTTGGGCTGAACTACATTATTTGAAACACTGGCAGCCTCTTGGACTCCAAGTAGTGTTCCTGACATAAGAACATAAGAACTAGGAGCAGGAATAGGCCATCTGGCTCCTCAAGCCTGCTCCGCCATTCAATAAGATCATAGCTGATCTTTTTGTGGACTCAGTTCCACTTACCCGCCCGCTCACCATTACCCTTAATTCCTTTACTGTTCAAAAATTGATCTATCCTTGCCTTAAAAACATTCAATAAGGTAGCCTCAACTGCTTCATTGGGCAGGGAATTCCACAAATTCACAACCCTTTGTGTGAAGAAGTTCCTCCTCAACTCAATCCTAAATCTGCTTCCCCTTATTTTGAGGCCATGCCCCCTAGTTCTAGTTTCACCCGCCAGTGGAAACAACTTCCCTGCCAGTGGAAACAGCTTCCCTGCTTCTATCTTATCTATTCCCTTCATAACCGTATATGTTTCGATAAGATCTCCCCTCATTCTTCTGAATTCCAATGAGTATAGCCCCAGTCTACACAGTCTCTCCTCAAGCCAACCCTCTCTACTCTGGAATCAACCTAGTGAATCTCCTCTGCACCCCCTCCAGTGCCAGTATATCCTTTCTCAAGTAAGGAGACCAAAACTGTACACAGTACTCCAGGTGTGGCCTCACCAGCACCTTATATAGCTGCAACATAATCTCACTGTTTTTAAACTCCATCCCTCTAGCAATGAAGGACAAAATTCCATTTGCCTTCTTAATTACCTCCTATATGTCAACTCCTCACATCACCTCCTATATAGAACATAGAACATAGAACATTACAGCGCAGAACAGGCCCTTCGGCCCACGATGTTGCACCGACCAGTTAAAAAAAAAACTGTGACCCTCCAACCTAAACCAATTTCTTTTCGTCCATGAACCTATCTACGGATCTCTTAAACGCCCCCAAACTAGGCGCATTTACTACTGATGCTGGCAGGGCATTCCAATCCCTCACCACCCTCTGGGTAAAGAACCTACCCCTGACATCGGTTCTATAACTACCCCCCCTCAATTTAAAGCCATGCCCCCTCGTGCTGGATTTCTCCATCAGAGGAAAAAGGCTATCACTATCCACCCTATCTAAACCTCTAATCATCTTATATGTTTCAATAAGATCCCCTCTTAGCCGCCGCCTTTCCAGCGAAAACAATCCCAAATCCCTCAGCCTCTCCTCATAGGATCTCCCCTCCATACCAGGCAACATCCTGGTAAACCTCCTCTGCACCCTCTCCAAAGCCTCCACATCCTTCCTGTAATGTGGGGACCAGAACTGCACACAGTACTCCAAGTGCGGCCGCACCAGAGTTGTGTACAGTTGCAACATAACGCTACGACTCCTAAATTCAATCCCCCTACCAATAAACGCCAAGACACCATATGCCTTCTTAACAACCTTATCTACTTGATTCCCAACTTTCAGGGATCTATGCACACATACACCTAGATCCCTCTGCTCCTCCACACTATTCAAAGTCCTCCCGTTAGCCCTATACTCAACACATCTGTTATTCCTACCAAAGTGAATTACCTCACACTTCTCCGCATTAAACTCCATCCGCCACCTCTCGGCCCAACTTTGCAACCTGTCTAAGTCTTCCTGCAGACTACGACACCCTTCCTCACTGTCTACCACACCACCGACTTTGGTGTCATCAGCAAATTTGCTAATCCACCCAACTATACCCTCATCCAGATCATTAATAAATATTACAAACAGCAGTGGCCCCAAAACAGATCCCTGAGGTACACCACTTGTAACCGCACTCCATGATGAATATTTACTATCAACCACCACCCTCTGTTTCCTATCCGCTAGCCAATTCCTGATCCAATTTCCTAGATCACCCCCAATCCCATACATCTGCATTTTCTGCAGAAGCCTACCATGGTGAACCTTATCAAACGCCTTACTAAAATCCATATATACCACGTCCACTGCCTTGGCCACATCCACCTCCTTGGTCACTTTCTCAAAAAACTCAATAAGGTTAGTAAGGCACGACCTACCTGCCACAAAACCATGCTGACTATCACCTATCAATTCATTACTCTCCAAATAACTATAAATCCTATCCCTTATAATTTTTTCCAACATCTTGCCGACAACAGAAGTGAGACTCACCGGTCTATAATTCCTAAACTATATGTCAACTCCTCCTACGATCAACTCAGTAACGTCACTCGCTTCTGTCCCAGCTTCAACTTATTTGCTGCAAATTCTCTTCTCTCACCTTCAGACACCTTAATCGCCTCCAAATTTCCCAACTCTAGTACTGTTCCGGCTGGTGTGGCAGCCTCCACTTCTCAGCACACCCTTAATCTTGCTACCCAAGTCCTATTGCCCATCCAAATACTGCATTCAGAGGCAGTTATAAACTAAACAACAAAGAGCAAATAAAATTACAGTACAGGAACAGGCCCTTCGGCCCTCCAAGCTGCACCGATCATGCTGCCCATGGACTGAACTAAAACCCCTGCCCTTCTGGGGACCATATCCCTCCATTCCCATCCTATTCACGTATTTGTCCAGACGTCCCTTAAAAGTCACTATTGTATCCGCTTCCACTACCTCCCCCGGCAGTGAGTTCCAGGCACCCACCACCCTCTGTGTAAAATATTTGCCTCATACATCTCCTTTAAACCTTGCCCCTCACACCTTAAACTCATTGCCCCCTAGTAATTGACTCTTCCACCTGTGAATGATAACTGTGAATGATATTGTTGCCACCTTTTACTGAATGTTTCTTTGCAAGATTTGACCACAGAGATAATTGAGCAGTACTGGAGATAATTGGTGTACTGTGTATGCTTGCTTTTTGCAACTGGACAATGATAGAGGAAAAACAGATTTCTGATAGACTTCAACTGTTTCACCAATAACCTTTACTCAATCATAAGGTCAGAAGTGTGAAGATTTGCTGATGATTACACAATGTTCAGCACCATTTGCGACTCCTCAGATACTGAAGCAGCCCGTGGCATTATGCAATAAGACCTAGACAATATTCAGGCTTCAGCTGGTAAGTGCCAAGAAACATTTGTGCCACACAAGTACCATGCAATGATCATCTCCAACAAGACATTACCATTGCTGAATCCCCCACTATCAATATCCTGGGCGGGTTACTATTGACCAGAAATTGAGCTGGACCGTCCATACAAATGCCATAGCTACGTAAGCAGATCAGAACCTGGGAATTCTATGGCAACTAATTCACCTCTTGATTCCCCAAACCCCTCAAACTCCCTAACCGCAGTGTGGATGTTCCTACAATAGATGGACTACAGCGGTTCGAGTTGGTGGCTCATTACCACCTTCTCAAGGGCAATTAGGGATGGTTAACAAATGCTGGTTTAGCCAGCAATGCCTGCACCCCATGAACGAATTTAAAAAAGAGCCCAAAGTATAAAGGACATTATTCGGGAGTGTACTTTTTTTCTTGCGATGTGAGCATTTCTGGCTAGGCCAGCATTTATTGTCCATCCCTAAGTACCCTTGAGAAGGTGGTGGTGAGCTGCCTTCTTCAACCTCTGCAGTCCGTTTATTGTAGGTACACCCACAGTGCTGTTAGGAAGGAAGTTCCAGGATTCTGACCCAATTCCCATGATAGGAACAATGATATATTTCCAAGGCAGGATGATGTGTGGCTTGGAGGGGAACCTCCAGTTGGTGGTGTTCCCATGCATCTGCTGCTGTTGTCCTTCTAGATGGCAGAGGTCATAGGTTTGGAGGGTGCTGTCTATGAAGTCTTCATGAGTTGTTGCACTGCATCTTGTAGATGGTGCACACTGCCACCACTGTGCATCTGGTGATGAATGTGGGGATTGGGCACTGATTAAGTGAGCTGCTTTGTTATGGATGGTATTGAGCTTCTGGATAGTTGTTGGAGCTCCACTCATTGAGAAAGCTGGATACTACTGACTTGTGCCTTGTAGCTGGCGAGCAGGAGGAATCAGGAGGTCAGTTACTTGCTGCTTAATTTCCAGTCTCTGACCTGCTCTTGTAGCTGCAGTATTTACATGGCTGGTTCAGCTCAAATTCTGCTCAATGGTAACCCCCAGAATGTTGAGTGTGGGGGACTCAGCTATGGTAATGACGTTGAATGTGAAGGAAAGATGGTTACATTCTTTCTTCTTGGAGATTGCCATTGCTTGGCACTTGTGTGGTGTGGATGTTACTTGCCACTTAACAACCTAAGCCTGAATGTTGTCCGGAGTGTGTTGCATATGGACATGGCCTGAGAAGTTGTGAATAGTGCTGAACATTGTGCAATCATCATGAACAGCCTCAATTCTGTCTTTCTGATGGAAGGAAGGGCATCAGTGAAGCAGCTGAAGATTGTTGAGCTGAGGATATTCCCCTGAGGAACTGCTGCAGTGATGAGTAATCCAGAGACCCAGGGTGTTGCTCTGGGGACCCAGGTTCGAATCCCACCATGGCAGATGGTGAAATTTGAATCCAATAAAAACCTGGAATTAAAAGTCTACTGGTGACCGTGAAACCATTGTCAATTGTCGTGAAAACCCATCTGGTTCACGAATGTCTTTTAGGGAAGGAAATCTATCTCCGCACCTGGTCTGGCCTACATGTGACTCCCGATCCACAGCAATGTAGTTGATTCTCAACTGCCCTCAGGGATGGATAATAAATGCTGGCTCAGCCAGCGATGACCACATCCCATGAACAAATTTTTAAAAGTGCCTTGAGAAGGTGATGATGGGCCTTCTGTTTGTCAGTCACTGTGGTAGGGAGTTAGGTAGGGTGTTAATTATTATAAACGTGTGATAGTGAAACAATAGCAATATACATCCCAAGTCAGGATGGTGGGTCATGACTTGGAGGGAAACCTGGAAGTGATGATGTTCCCTCATACCTGAGGCCCTTGTCTTTCTTGCTGATGGAGGGTGGGAGTTTGAATTAGTCTGTGGGACAGCACTTCCCACTTTGGCATCAAACCGGAGCAAAGAGGAATGAATAAGGCAAAAGACATTTTTTATTCTTTCATGGAATGTGGGCATTGCTCGCAATGCCAGCATTTGTTGCCCATCCCTAATTGCCCTTGAGAAAGTGTTGATGAGTTGCCTTCTTGAACAGCTGCCATCCATCTGGTGTTTCTGGAGCAGTTTGGCGTAACTGAATGGCAAGTTAGGCCATTTCAGAGGGCATTAAGAGTCAACCACATTGCTGTGGGCCTGGTGTGACATGTAGACCAGACCAAGAAAGGATGGCAGATTTCCTTCTTTATAGAACATTAGTCTAGCAGATGGACTATCGATGATAGTCTCATGGTCACTATTACTAAGACAATCTCAATTTCAGGTTTAAAGTAAAGTTTATTTATTAGTCACAAGTAGGCTTACATTCACACTGCAATGAAGTTACTGTGGAAGTCCCCTAATCGCCATACTCCGGTGCCTGTTCGGGTACACTGAGGGAGAATTTAACATGGCCAATTCACCTAACCTGCACATCTTTAGACTGTGGGAGGAAACCGGAGCACCTGCAGGAAATCCACGCAGACACGGGGAGAACATGTAAACTCCACACAGACAGTGACCCAAGCCGGGAATCAAACCCGGGCCCCTGGCGTTGTGAGGCAGCAGTGCTAACCACTGTGCCACCAGGTTTATTTTCAAATTTAATTGATTAATGAATTGAATTTTAAGTTCCACTAGCTACCGTGGTGAGATTTGAATGCATGTCCCCAAAGCATTAGCCTGGGCCACTGGATAACTAATCCAGTGACACTATCACTATAGCCTTGATAGTGAACCAGATGGGTTGTGACTGAATGTGTTTTTTCCCAGTGATGCTTACCGTTGCTTCATTAATATTGAAAGCACTTAGTGTCAGGGGAATTAGCAGGGTGAATACGTGGGGGTTACGGGGATAGGGCCTGGGTGGGATTGTTGTTGGTGTAGGCTCATAGAATCATAGAATCCCTACAGTGCAGAAGGAGGCCATTTGGCCCATAGAGTCTGCACCGACCACAATCCCACCCAGGCCCTATTCCCATAACCCCACATATTTATCCTACTAATCCCCCTGATACTGGGGTCAATTTAGCATGGCCAATTAACCTAACCTGCATATCTTTGGACTTGATGGGCCAAATGGCCATCTTCTGCGCTGTATGATTCTATAATATTGAAAGCACTTAGTGATGTCTGGAAAGTCCTGGTATCTCTTTTCTCTTTTGCTCAGTTAGCTTGCATCAAGCCTTGGTGTCACTGGACTGGCGACCAGAAAATGAACAAGAATTCCCACCATTGATTGCTAATTAGTGATCCTTGCTGGAAAGTGTGTGTGCGTGTGGATATCAAATGGGACAGAGCTGCACTCGGTATGGTGCCTAACTGCCTAAGATTGTACACACAAAGCGCAATACTTGGGCAAGGTACTGAACACTCCTGCTGGTGGAGATCTGCATTCAGCACAGGAGCAGAAAAGGAATGAAGACTATAGAGTCATAGAGGTTTACAGCATGGAAACAGGCCCTTTGGCCCAACTTGTCCATGCTGCCCTTTTCTTTTAATGACTAAGCTATTCCCAATTGCCCGCATTTGGCCCATATCCCTTGTTAGCCATCTTACCCATGTAATTGTCTAAATGCTTTCTAAAAGACAAAATTGTACCCGCCTCTACTACTACCTCTGGCAGTTTGTTCCAGACACTCACCACCCTCTGTGTGAAAGAAATGCCCCTCTGGACACTTTTGTATCTCTCCCCTCTCACCTTAAACCTATGCCCTCTAGTTTTAGACTCCCTTACCTTAAGGAAAAGATATTGACTATCTAGCTGATCTATGCCCCTCATTATTTTATAGACTTCTGTAAGATCACTCCTAAGCCTCCTACGCTCCAGAGTAAAAAGTCCCAGTCTATCCAGCCTCTCCTTATAACTCAAACCATCAAGTCCTGGTAGCATCCCAATAAACTATGGGCAAAATAACTTGTAAATAACACAGCAGAGATCCTTCCTGTTTATTATGCATCATTAAAAATGTGTTCAAAAGTGAATTAATGATTCAGTAAATGGAAGTGAATCAGTGAACAGTAGTTGATGGGGTGCTTTGATAAAGATGAAAGCTTCTTTTCAAATGTTTCTCTCTTGTTAAAATTATCTCAGGTTTCAAAACCATAGAATATAACACTGAAGGAAATTCTGTGGCAACGCAGGTTTGGAAATCTATCTTTGTTTCCCATACTGGCAAAAATAAATGAATTGATCTCACATTCTCATTAGAGGGCTGTGTTTAAAGACAGTCTGGATCAGAGAAAGGGCTACATCGTTTCAGAGACTGTGCTTCCTCTGAATGTGGCTTCCCAGTCAATTTCCAGCATTGTTGAATGTACCTTATGTTTCAAAGGTTCACCAATATAAACACACAATAAAGGCAAGAAAAAAGACAACCTAAATTTAGACAGTAAAATTGTTTTGATAATCTGCAAGTATGTGGCTTTGAATTGCTTCTGCAGATGAATGGATGGCACAAGAATGTAGCCTTCATATGCAACAGTGAGGCAATTTAACTGGCACCATGTCTGCTTCTGAGAGGCTGACAGAGTCCATCATTTAAATTGTCTCTTTTAAAAATCAAGCACAGCCCGGGGGGGTGCTGGCAATCCAGAAACTTAAAGCATTGCCTTTCAGCCTTTGATATCCAGGTTCAAATAAGAAACTAAGAACATTAGAACTAGGAGCAGGAGTGGGCCATCTAGCCCCTCGAGCCTGCTCCACCATTCAATAAGACCATGGCTGACCTTTTTGTGGACTCAGCTCCACTTACCCGCCTGCTCACCATAACCCTTGCTTCCGTTACTGATAAAACATTTATCTATCCTTGCCTTAAAAACATTCAATGAGGTAGCCTCAACTGCTTCACTGGGTAGGGAATTCCACAGATTCACAACCCTTTGGGTGAAGATGTTTCTCCTCAAATCAGTCCTGAACCTGCTCCCCCTTATTTTGAGGCTATGTCCCCCAGTTCTAGTTTCACCTACCAGTGGAAACAACCTCCCTGCTTCTATCTTATCGATTCCCTTCATAATCTTATATGTTTCTATAAGATCTCCTCTCATTCTTCTGAATTCCAATGAGTATGGAACATAGAACATAGAACAGTGCAGCACAGTACAGGCCCTTCAGCCCTCGATGTTAATAGTCCCAGTCTACTCAGGCTCTCCTCATAAGTCAACCCTCTCAATTCTGGAATCAACCTAGAGAATCTCCTCTACACCCTCTCCAGTGCCAGTATATCCTTTCTCAAGTAAGGAGACCAAAACTGTACACTGTAAAGAATCTGATCTTAACTATTGGAATAATAATACATTCATCCAGAAATTGTCAGGTATTTTGGGCGAGATCAAGAATAAGGCAGAAATTCTACTCAACCTGTGAGGGTTGTCAGAGACAGAATATATTTGCTTCCTTGCTGCCCTTAATCAGCATGTTTTGTGTGGAAAGAGGTGTGTATTTTCTTGCCCTTGGAGTCCAAATTCCAAAGAAATAATTCATCAGCAAGCTTTTGTGAGTTTAAAATAACAAAGGTTATTTATTCTCAGATATTTACCCCACATTGACGCGACATCACACTGCAGGGGTAGGCACACAGACACAGACACACACACACACACACAGATTAAATACAGATCAAGATAGTGCATTTTTACAGATCACAGTTAGTCACCGATTTCTTGTCTCCCACATGACAGGCCTGTGGTTTCTTGAATGGGTTTGATGATTTGATGTTGAAGTGACAATCTTGTAAAGTGAAGGGTTCACAGCAGGTTGTGAGGTTTCTTGTAGTTGAATATCTAGGAGATAGGTTCTCAGGTGAACTTTGAAACTGTAATAGGTTAAATACTTTGGCTGCTTGATGACTTGCAGCTGGTTCAGAGTCTGGTTTTCAGAATGGTGGTTCTTAAAAGGCAAAAATAGCATAGCCTTTCTCTGTAACTGTTGTTTTCTTGGAATTCTTCTGCGGTCTGTCCACGTCTCTTCTGGATCTTGAAATAATAAAGGATTTCAATATCAGAAGCTAGTTTTGGTCACATGGTCAATGATTATTGTCCATTCAGAATGACTTAAAGCTAAATGACCACTGATACATAATGGGAGATGGATGGTGGTCTTTCTGGAGTAACTTGTATCATCCGTAAACTTGCTAAGTACTAAGTACTAAGGAGTACTCCTACTAAATACTAAGTACTAAGGAGTACTCCTACTAAGTACTAAGTAGTACTCCTACTAAGTACTAAGTACGAAGGAGTACTACTAGGTACTAAGTACTAAGGAGTACTCCTATGGATGATTTACAGATAACTGTTCTCATCAGCTTTCTTTCGTTGAATTGCAAACTTGGAGATATGGGGTGGGACTTTACTGCCTTGCTCGTCCTGAAGCCATGGAGCCTAGGGGTGGAATTTTCCCATCCTGCCCGCCAGAGGAATTGTAACGGGTGGGGAGCAGACCATGCAAAGGTCTGTTAATCTTGGGTGTGATTTTCCGGTTTTGGGGTGAGTGCGACTGGAAAATTCTGTCCCGAGAGTCCATTGACTCTATGGAGGTGATCTTACCAAAAAAATTTAATCCCTTGGAAGAATCATGTCACGAGACACTGTGGGTAGAACTTAAAAAAAGGAAGGGGGCAGTCACTATGATGGGGGTGTACTACAGGCCTCCCAACAGCCCATGGGAAGTTGAAGAACGGATATGTAAGCAGATTCTGGACAGATGTAGAAATAATAGGATTGTTGTAGTGGGAGACTTTAACTTTCCTCATATTGACTGGAAATCCCTTAGGGCTAGGGGTCTGGTTGGTGAGGAATTTGTTAAGTGTGTCCAGGAAGGCTTTTTGGAATAATATGTAGATAGTCCAACTAGAGAGGGGACTATACTGGACCTAGTACTAGGGAATGAGCCCAGCCAGCTCATCAAAGTTGCAATGGGGGAACCTGTGGTGAACAATGACCACAATTCTGTAAGTTTTCGGATACTCATGGAAAAGAATAAGTATTGTCCTGGGGTTAAAGTGCTAAACTGGGGGAAGGATAACTACAACTGGATTAGGCAGGATTTGGAGGCCGTTGTTTGGGTGAGGCTGTTTGAGGGTAAATCCATGTCTGGCATGTGGGAGTCTTTTAAGGAGCCGTACAGGACAGGCATGTGCCTATGAAAAGGAAAGACAGAAAAGGCAGGATTCGAGAACTGTGGATGACCAGGGAAATTGTGAGTCTCGTCAAAAAGAAAAAGGATGCATATATAACTACTAGGCAACTAAAAACAGATGAAGGACTTGAAGAATACAGGGAAAGTAGAAAAGAACTCAAACAGGAAGTTAGGAGGGCAAAAAGGGGTCACGAAATGTCTTCGGCAGGCAGGATTAATGAGAATCCCAAGGCATTTTATACATATATTAGGAACAAGAGGGTAGCTAGAGAAAGTGTTGGTCTACTCAAGGGCAAAGGAGGGAAATTATGCATAGAACCAAAGGAAGTGTGTGAGATCCTTAATGAGTTTGCATCAGTATTCACAAGGGAGAGGGACACGTTGATTGATGGTGTGTTGGAGGGATATGTAAACCTTCTGGAGCAAATCATCATTATGAGGGAGGAACAGCAGTAAGGTAGACAAATCCCCAGGGCCAGATGGCACCTTTCCCAGATACGGAGGGAGACAAGAGAGGAAATTGCTGGGCCTCTAACAGAAATCTTCTGTTTCCTTGTTGGCCACAGGTGAGGTTCCAGAGGATTGGAGAATAGCCAAAGTTGTCACATTATTTAAGAAAGGTAGAAAGGATAACCCGGGTAATTATGGGCCAGTGAGCTTGACGTCAATGATAGTGGAATTGTTGGAAAAGATTCTTAGGGACAGGGTCTGTACACGTTTGGAACTGAATGGTCTTATTAGTGACAGACAGCATGGTTTTGTACGAGGGAGGTCATGTCTCATTAATTTGATTGAGTTTTTTGAGGAGGTGACAAAAATGATTCACGAAGGAAGGGCCGTGAATATTGTCTACATGGACTTTAGTAAAACATTTGACAAGGCCTCTCATGACAGGCTGGTACAAAAGTTAAATCACATGGGATCAAGGGTAAACTAGCTAGGTAGATTCAGAACTGGCTTGGCCATAGAAGACAGAGGGTAGTGGTGGAAGGATGTTTTTCTGAATGGAGGTCTGCAACTGTTGGTGTTCCGCAGGGATCAGTGCTGGGATCTCTGTTGTTTGTAATATATATATAAATGACTTGGAAAAAAACGTAGCTGGTCTGATTAGCAAGTTTACGGATGATACTAAGATTGGCGGAGTTGCGGATAGGGATGAAGATTGTCAGAGAATACAGCAGGATATAGATAGTCTGGAAAATTGGACGGAGAAATAGCAGATGGAATTTAATCTGGACAAATCCAAGGTGATGCATTTTGGTAGATCCAATTCAGGTGGGAGCATAGACACACAAAGAGATCTGGGAGATCACAGATCTTTAAAAGTGGCAGCACAGGTGGCATGCTTGCCTTCATTGGCCAGGGCATCGTATATAAAAGTTGGCAAATTATGTTGCAGTTATATAAAGCATTGGTTCGGCCACATTTGGAATGCTGTGTCCAATTCTGATGCCACACTACCAGAAGGACGTGGAGGCTTTGGAGGGAATACAGAAAAGGATGTTGCCTGGTATGGAAGGTATTAGCTATGAGGAGAGATTGAATAAACTGGGATTGTTTTCCCTGGAAGGATGGAGGCTGAGGGGCCACCTAATAGACGTTCATAAAATTATGAGGGACATCGGTAAAGTGAACAGTTGGAAGCTTTTTTCCAAGGGCAGAAATGACAATTACAAAGGGGCACAAGTTCAAGGTAAGGGGGAAAGGATTCAGTAGAGATGTGTGGGGGAAGTTTTTTACACAGAGGCTGGTGGGGCTTGGAATGCACTGTCAAGTGAGGTGGTTGAGGCAGACACGTTAACGACATTTAAGACTTATTTGGATAGACATATGAACAGGCGGGGAATAGAGGGATACGGGCAGTTGGTCTAGGTAGGATAACGTGATCGGCACAGGCTTGGTGGGCTGAAGGGCCTGTTCCTATGCTGTACTGTTCTCTGTTCCTTGAGTGGGAAAACAGGAGAGTTTCAAATCCGTTTTTTTAGCGAGGCCACAAGTCCAATCTTGCGCCACTCTTGCTAAATCTGTTTCCCGCCAGCAGGGGGTGATAAAATAGAAATGAAATATCAAGATTAGCCTCGCGCCCTTTTCGGACGTGGGGCTGATCTCGCTGGATATCTGGTGCCAGTAAGATCACAATGGGCAAGAAATCAAGTGCAAACCCGATCTTTTAGCCTCTCTCATGATCTTATCAGCTCACCTCGCCCATCGACCGACAGGGCAAGAAGATAAGATCGCCCCCTATGTTTTTACTAAGCTTTGAATAATGGCAGGCGTGAATTCCATAGATAAACTCATCCTGATATGTCCATTCCTGCGGTTGTTCAATATCCTACGGTTATTTAATTCAGAACTTTCCAGAAACTTGCTAATCTGTCTTAAATAAGCAATGGTCTCCTGACCTTTTTGGTGGCCATCTTAACAGTTCAACAGTGTCCATTTTCAGCAAATAAAATATAATTCCAAAAGTTTCTATTAGAGTTTGGTCCATGTGTGAATTTATGAATGTGAGATCTGGTTAACGAATGTCCTTTAGGGAAGGAAATCTGCCATCCTTACCTGGTCTGGCCTACATGTGACTCAAGAGCCACAGCAATGTGGTTGACTCTGAACTGCCCTCAGAACAAAGGCAACTAGGGATGGGCAAGAAATGCTGGCCAGCCAGCGACGCCCATGTCCCACGAATGAATAAACAAAAGATGTCTTTACTGGGCAGGACAGTGATGCTCCGGTTCCTGGGATCAATGGTGCTTTCATTGTGAAAGGGTGGCTGCCCCTGCCATCAACATCATTGATAGGATAGGTGGGCAGGAAAATTTGCATTGATCAGTTGTAGTGTGTGGGGGGCTGCAGTATGTCCTAAGTTCTCCCAGGTGTTACAACATTTTACTGTTTTTGCTTTATACTGACTTGCCAAAATCAATCGGCAATTGATTGCATTTAGGGAACCAAGCCTTTGTAGTGTCTATTAAATAAGATCTTTTTTGACATCAGCCATGGAAATAAAATTGGCAAAACATAGCATATAAATGATCTGCTGGCGGAATTGGCAATCAGATCAGTGCTCTGAAATGCTTGCGCTGGTGAACTTTCAAATCCTGTTTCTTCAGCCAGTGGTAAAATGAGGTCAATTTCTTTCTGCAACACTTTTTTTCAGAGCAGGAGCAAAGCTAATGAGAAGCCAAACTACAGCTTTTACCCTGAGGACTTGATCATATCATGGTGCAAGTTACTGCCCCCCCCCGTCCCCCCTCCCCCTCCACCCCCCCAACCCCATCCCCCCACCACACCAGTAACGTTGGCATTTTGGGGCAACCCACAGCTCGTTGACTGTAGCGCTTCAAGAAGGCAGCTCACCACCACTTTCTCAAGGGTAACTAGGGATGGGTAATAAATGCTGGCCCGCCAGCGACGCCCATGTTCCATGAATGAATAAGAATAACACAAAAATGGAGTTCTTTCAGCATACGCAAGTGGCAATAGGTGACTTTGATAATGATTTAATATGAGGAGCAGTGTATCAGAACCAGTGAGATCCCTTCTGAGTTCCCTTTTGCCCCTTTTGCAGTCACAAGTGGCACAGTTGTAAAAGCTGTTTTCAGCTCCATTGTGAGTGCATTGTGCTTTTCCAAACCAGGACTAGGGTGGTGTCTTTGGGTGTGGTGCAGAGTGACAGAAACTGTGGCATTTTCAAAGAAAATATCAATAGACAAGGGCGCGGCAGTTGGCTTTAAAAGCATTTCTCATTATTTCCTTTGCATGCTACTGGGACTTTAAGTGCCTGATTAAAAGGAAAAATGAATTGTTCTAACAATGTAAAATTGACTTGGGTTTTTCTGTTCCCTTCTGTAAATTGTAAAGATACTCTTGATATTTTTACACTGTTTTCAAACAACTCTTTGTGACTGCAAGTCTGTGACAAAAGTACAGGCATGGACGAACTTACCTTATTTCAGTTTATAGTACACTTGTGAAGAATCACAGAATTGTCATGGCATAGAAGGAGGCCATTTGGCCCATTGTGACTGAACCAGCTCTCCAAATGAGCAATAGGGCTTAGTGCCATTCCCCTGCCCTTTACTCCACACATTGTTTCTATTCAAGTAATCTAATGCCCTCCTGAATGCCTTGATTGGACCTCCTCCACCACACTTCCAGGTCGCGCATTCCCGAAACAAACCACTCGTTGGGTGAAAAAGGTGTCTTTCTCACATCACCTTTGCTTCTTTACCTTAAATCTGCATCCTCTTGTTCTTCATCCTTTTATGAGGGGCAGCAGTTTCTCCCTGTCTAGTCTGTCCACATGATTTTGAACAACCTTCCATTCAGAAGTGTGGAGTCAAAGCTTTGACTTGGCTGCCGATACCTGCATTTGGCAACTCTCTGCTTGTCTTGGCTTATGGAGCATTGTTGTCTTGCTTTCACTGTATAAGGGAGATATATCATCCCTTAAAGAGCACCTTATGGTTATCTGCCACAGAGTGAAAAGTGGGACCTATAGCAAATATAGAGAAGGACTTATTAAAAGTCTGCTCCCTTTGGGAACAGTGCACTGTTTTGGATGAGTTAACAAAGTTTACCTTGCAAAGATGCCTTCATGCGTGACCTCTTGTTCAAACGTCTTACTCCCAAGAGCAGGCTGTTAATGCTGTTTTTATTGGCTGTGTACAGCACCTAAAGTACTTAAATAGTGAAAATTGCATAATTGTACAATTTATGTAAGGCTGTACAAAAAATGATTTGAATTGGGTCAGAATAAATTGAATGTACTGCTACAATAAAATTGCCTTCAACAGAAATGGCTGACGTAATGTTTGAAAGCAAATGAGACTTACTAATATGTATGACAATGTAATTTGTACTCAAATTGTAGCTGTCTTGTCACTTCTGTATTATTGTGAAGCAGTGTTAGGTGCACAGTGACAACATTGGCAATACAACTTGGGGAATTGGTGCCAATGTGAATTCCAAGCTTACTGAAGTCAAACAGTGTGGCACCGGAGTGAAACTGGGAGTTAAAATCGACCAATGGGATGATGGTGACTTCTCAGACACTCAGTCCCCAATTTTAAACCTCACACTTGACAGGCATGAAAGGGTCAGGTGAGGAAGTTGAAATTCTGTGTTGCACGCTACTGTAATATTAATAATGGCACAGTAAGAAGTCTCACAACACCAGGTTAAAGTCCAACAGGTTTATTTGGAATCACGAGCTTTTGGAGCACTGCTCCTTTGTCAGGTGAGCGGAGAGGTAGGTTTCACAGACACGGCATATATGGACAAAGACACAATTGCAAGATAATGGTTGGAATGCGAATCCTTTCAGCTAATCAAGTCTTTACAGGTAACCTGTTATTATCCCTCTCTCCACTCTCACTGTCTGTACCTGTAAAGACTTGATTACCTGAAAGGACTCGCATTCCAACCATTATCTTGCAATTGTGTCTTTGCTTATATATGCCATGTTTGTGAAACCTACCTCTCCACTCACCTGATGAAGGAGCAGCGCTCCGAAAGCTTGTGATTCCAAATAAACTTGTTGGACTTTAACCTGGTGTTGGGAGACTCCTTACGGTGCCCACCCCAGTCCAACGCCAGCATCTCCACGTTACTAATAATGGCGATTCAGCTCCAATTGGACTCCAGCTGTAGCCTCCTGTTGACAAGTTCCTGCTCTTGCCTGCTGGCAGGTACTGAATCTCTCTGCGTGTTGGGTGGATCGAGGGAGTTTTAACCAAATGAGATGCAGCATTAAAATTGGTAAAAGCACCACTCCTTCTGAACTCTCCAAGTGGGCTGCCCACTACTGGGCTCCAAATACACCCTTCATATCCCCTCGTCACAACTCCTTCTCCCTCTCTCTCTCTCATGGTTCCTTGAAGCAAGGGGAATGCTTGCCATGGAGCCTGTGGCAAGGCTTTGTGTGTGAAATCTTTTTGGGTCGGGGATGTGCTGCAGCTATGGCGTGGTTCTGGCTGGCCAGGCAACTTTCCTGCTCTTACCCTCTGCCATTGGCATGTCAATCAATCTGCTTGGCTCACATGCACTTCCTGTGGCCATCAATTTTGGGGGTGGGGCTTGAACCCTGAGTTCCTGGCTCCGAGGTAGGGACAGTAGCTACTGCACAATAGTATCTGCCGCTCCACCCCCCTGAAAGGTGTGTGGAAATGCACCTCAAATGCCACAACCTGCAGGGCTATGGAGCAAATGCTGGAGAGTGGGATCAGGCTGGGTGGCTCATTTTCCAGCTGGCACTGACTCGATGGGCCAAATGGCCTCTTTCCGTGCTATAAGCCTTTTATGAACCCAAATCCCCCACAATAATTGAGGGAGGGCATGATATTAAGTGTTTTTAATAGTGTGATAAAACGATCACTGTCCCTGTAGAGAGGCAGAGGGAGAGAAGCAAAAAGAAACTGTAGGTGTGCATGCTCGTATCCCTCTGACAGTCAGTGATATTGGCTCAAACATTTAAAGCAGTGGCGTGGGATCGACCTCTTGCCCTGTGTGGCAAAGCAAAAAAAATCAGACCGCACAAAAGCTTAAAAATAATCCACAGCAGGCTCGATATCCACTTTATGTTGCTACGTTTTATTAAATTTATTATTTGACAATTGATTGAAATACACATGGTGGAAAATGATAAAACAAACCTGCTTTTGTCTTTGGTCTCTGCAGCAGATGTGATTGAGAGTTGCTGTGCTACTGGGCAACAGTGGGCTGCAAACAATAGCCAGTGCTTTGACATTCCTGTGAGGAGTCTTGACTCTGCTACCTGCAGGTAAGTGGCCTTCTGGATTGTACAGCTTGTCCATGAAACAGGTAAAACAATAAATCTTTTCAATAACTAAAACACACAGTCTACATTAAATAATTCATCATGTAACTCCTTAAAGCATCACTTGATCAGCAGTGTTAGTTATTCAAAATGGTGGAAACCCATTATCATTGAGGAGCTTGTACTTGAATACTGTCCAGGCTGATGGAACATAAATTACCAACGTCACAGATTCTCTCCAAAAAATCCTAAGTGTCAAATTCGCGTAAAAACTGGAGTAAGTCCTGCTGGCTTTTTCAGAGGCAGTTTCAAAATGAATCTCCCACAGTCTGTGCACTGCAGAGTGCACTGGTGTGAATCATGCTGAAATTCAAGAGTGGGGCCTATCCCCGCTGGAGAGGCTGGCAACATAGCGCTGAGCGGGCCACAGCGCATGCGCCAATCTGTCAGTGCGTGCACAGTGGCCCCGCACTGCCTGCCCCCCAATTGCTGGCCAGTTCGATTGCTGGCCAACCCCAGCCCGCCTCAATGTCCCCCCCCCCCCACCCGCAGCCCCAACCGCCCCCGCCCCCCCCCCCCCCCCCCACTGCAGCCCCGACCCCCACCCTCACAGCCCCAACCTACCAGCAGGCTGACCCGCTCCCCCCTTCTCCCCCATCCCAATGTCCAGCCCCGATCACTGGTCTCCCTCCTTCTGTCACTCAGCCCAAGTGCAGAGTGGTAGCGGGAACCCTCACCCTCACCGATCTCCCCCCAGAGGCCCCGCCTTTGACACTGCCCGGTGGGCATTGCCACTTTACCCCTTGTGTAGTACCAGGGAGCCCAGGCTGGCACTACCAAAGTGGCAATGCCCAGGGGGCACCCCCCCCAGCACCCGGCACTCTGGGGGATCTCAATGGCCCCCCCCCCACCCCCCATCACTCCAGCGGGTTTGGCCCACTAGCTCCCTGAAAGTGGAGAGCTATAGTAAACCCCGCTGGGGTGAACAAGTCCTGGTGGGGTGGGAGGGAGATGCTAGCGGGCCCGGAGATTTCAGTCCCGGGCCGATTTCTGGTGCAGAGCTGACCGCACCAGAAATCTGGCTGCTGGAGACTCGCGGAGGCTGTGGTGACCATCGAGGAGTCTGTGAAACAGCCTTCGCTTGAGTCTCCCGACTCGCTGCGCAACAAAAGCAGCGCAGCAGGATGGGAGAATCACCCCGATAATTTATGTGTTTCCTTACTGCCCATGATCCACGTGTTTTATAGGTAAGGAGCGTGTATTTCCTTCCCCTCAAAGTGATCTTCCTGATTCAATAAGTCCAGCAGCAAGATTTTGTGAGTTTTAAAATGAAGAAGGCAAAGCCTGCCCGGTGCCGTTCCGGCTGGTGGGCTGAGTGAATGGTGGGAAGCTGGTGAATGGCCTGTCAAACCCACTAATGAGATTCAAATTAGTGGACTTGCATAATTATCAGGTTGTCACCGTCTCTGGGCGGGAACCCAATCGGGGCTGGCGGGGTGGGATGGATAAATCTCGAGAGCCCTCATGCCCATCCTGATTTCTGGCCGATGCCCCATTCACTGGGACACTGGGATTCCCGATGGCCGTCTAAAGTGATCGGAAAATCGGGCTCCAGATTCAGGAAAAGGCATTGAATCAACATTGACCTGGGAGGTTGCTTTTCTTCCCACTTGATACAGGGAAGTGTTTCAATCCACAAGAAAATTAATTCTTGAGTGGCCCTTTATGGTCAGTTTAAAATATGAAAATAAATTTGAAGTTTGGAATACACTGGGACATGACACCAGTCTGCCGGTTGTAAGGCTCTGATTTGAGGTGAACTGAGAACCTCAGTCTGTTCCTAATCGGCATTGTTATGGTATAAAGTTGACCAAAATTGGGCATAACTTAGTACAAAGTTGGCAATATAACTTGTAACTTCGATAAGGATGATTGCTATTATAAATAGGGGAGACGGTGACACAGTGGTATTGTCACTGGACTAGTAATCCAGAGATCCAGAGTAATGCTCTGGGGACCTGGGTGCGAATCCCACCATGGCAGATGGTGAAATTTGAATTCAATAAAAACCTTGAATTAAAAGTATACTGATGATCATGAAACCATTTTTGATTGCTGTAAAAACCCATCTGGTTCACTAATGCCCTTTGGAGAAAGAAATCTGCCGTCCTTACCCGGTCTGGCCCACATGTGACTCCAGACCCACAGCAATGTGATTGACTCTTAACTGGCCCTCTGAAAGGGCCGAGCGAAGCAATTAGGTCTGGGCAATAAATGCTGGCCAGTGACGCCCAAATCCCATGAATGAATTAAAAAAAGATAGTTATGAGAATTGGACAGCTATTAGCCCAGCCAATCCAAATGTCAATTTCAGGCTGTGAAATTGACTTCAGCAAATTTGGTACTGTCCCAAGATTGTGACCTCCTCCTTCTCAAGGTGACTGGGAATGGGCACTAACACAAGTAGCAGCCTGTGTGTTACCTAATGTGACATTGGCTAATGTTGACACTGAGTAATAACACTGGAAGAGTGTTTTATTCTCCAAATTCAATAGCTTTCAATTCAATAAGGGCAAAAAAATTCACCAGTTATTGGAAACGTTCTTTTCTCCGGTGTAGTGAGTCTGTGATTTTGCCAGTAATCAATAATTTCTAAGAATTTTTTTGAAAAGGCAATCACAATAGGGAGTGCAGAGCTAATTATGCTGTTGAATAATTTAAGCAGACTAACAGGTGACATATAAGAACCTGGGAGTGAGGCCACCATTAACGTCGAAGCTAGGCCACTCCAATGGATTTAGAATTTCTTTGTGAAAATATTTTTGTGCACATCATTATTTGATTTGATTTATTATTGTCACATGTATTAACATACAATGAAAAGTATTGTTTCTTGCATGCTATACAGACAAAGCATACCATTCATAGAGAAGGAAACGAGACAGAGTGTAATGTTACAGTCATAGCTAGTCACATTCTATCAGATGCTCAAAGACACATTTATTGGACAGCACATTAAAATTTGTGTGCAGACTCAAATTTTCCAAATACTTTCCCCTTTCATCCAGTAAGGTGCATTACACAGCTTTGCGGTTGAGCATTGACGTATTGTCTGCAACAATAGTCAACCAGATGGGGTTTTACGACAATCGAAAATGGTTTCATGATAATCATTAGACTTTTAATTCCAGGTTTTTATTGAATGCAGGTTGTTTTTGTCATGTTTGCAATGTAATTAAGTGTCCAAAGCAGATTTCAATTTTTACTGGAGATAACCAGAGTAACTAGAAATGTTGGAAGCATTAAATGAAAACCAAAGGATATTGAAAATGGTCGGCATCTGAGAAGTCAAGAAAGGTTTTGCGGGAAATGAAAATAATATTTCTTGATTTAAAGACATACAAGTATCTGAACAACTAAAGCTCTTTCATTTATTAAATATTTGCACGTTAAAAGTACAATGCACAACTTCGGAGTGAAGGAATGCTCCTTTAAAACTGAGGTGAGAAGGAATTTCTTCAGCCAGAGGGTGGTGAATCTGTGGAACTCATTGCCACAAAGGGCTGTGGAGGCCAGGTCATTGAGTGTCTTTCAGACAGAGATAGATAGGTTCTTGATCAGGAGAATGGGGATGAGAATCATATCAGTCATGATTGAATGGTGGAGCAGACTCGATGGGCCAAATGACCTAATTCTGCTCCTATATCTTATGGTCGTATGGTCTAAAAGGAATTTTGATGATAATGGTGATTCAGAAGTAGTTGTTGACAGTGGAAAGTGGACTTGTGAAATGAACCAAAATTATTTCTAGCTTGATTGATATTTTCAAAAGGGGAAAGGAGAAATGTGATCGAAGATTATAGAGATATTAATTGGGTTGTCTGGTCCGCATGAGGATTAGGAAGAAAGTATAGAAATCTTGGAAAAGAGTCGGAATTAATCTATTGATCCAGTCATGCACAGATTGGGAAAACTGGAAGGGAGATATGTCCCCGCTTTTACAAGCTTCCTGGGCACTGAATGGCTGTGATAGATCTTACAGAAGTTCACAACAGTTCCATTCTGCGCATAAAAACAAAGAATTGATACTTAGGATCATTCAGCAAAGTTGATTAAATGTCTTTGTTTGAGTTCAAGTTGTCCCTTAGCTTTATTACCTCATACCCATCCAGAAATCCTGGCATAATACAGGGCACAACTTCAAAATCTGCAGATAACACTAAATTGAAAGTACTGTCGTCTGTGAGGAGGGTAATGATAGATATCAAGAGGACAGAGTCAGGCTAGTAGAAGGAGTTGACAAGTGGCAGATGAAATTTAATGCAGTGAAGTGTGCAGTGATTCATTTTGTTGGAAATATGCAGAGGGAGAGCAGAAAATAAAGGGTACAATTCCGAAGGGGATGGAGGAGCAGAGGGACCTGGAGATATAAGTGCAAAACATTGAAGGTGTCCAGGCAGGTTGAGAAAGCAGTTAATAAATCATATGGGATTCTGAGCTTTCTAATCAGGGGCACAGAGTACAAAGGCGAGGAAGTTATGATAAACCTGTATGAAAGAGTGGTTCAGTCTCATTTGGAATTTTGAGTCTGATTTTGGGCATCACAAACGGTGGCACAGTGGTGAACACTGCTGCTTCACAGCGCCAGGGACCCAGGTTCGATTCTCGGCTTGGGTCACTGTCTGTGTGGAGTTTGCACATTCTCCCCGTGTCTGCGTGGGTTTTCTCCGGGTGCTCCGGTTTCCTCCCACAGTCCGAAAGACGTGCTGGTTAGGTGCATTGGCCGTGCTAAATTCTCCCTCAGTGTACCTGAACAGGTGCCTGAGTGTGGCAACTAGGGGATTTTCATAGTAACTTCATTGCAGTGTTAATGTAAGCCTACTTGGGATACTAATAAATAAACTTAAACTTAACACACTTTGGAAAGGATGTAAAAGCATTAGACAGAGTACAGAAAATTGTTGCAAGAATGATTCCTGGGATGAGGAACTTCAATTCCATGGATAGATTGGATGAGCTGGAGCTACCTCTTCAGGCACTGTCCCACCGATATTTGCAGTAACATCATCCTGGTCCCTGTAAACCCTCGGATGCACGAGGAATCTGCCTCTGCCTTTGTCTTGCTGCCTGGTCTCCTGTTGGTTTGCTTACTCCATTTGCTGCTGCTGGGCGTAGCGCTGATCCCCTCCAGTGCTTTAGGATGGAAGATTACAGGGTGAATAATTCCCCTTGTGTGACAACCCCACCCTTTCTTTCAAGGTAGCCGCTGAGGGCTCAGACAAATACTGCCAAGTGAATGAGCGGTCCCTCTCACGCTAGACTATATGTTAGCCCTTTAAGCTTTACAACCAACACTTGAGGTGTGGTCACTTCTTACCTCACACTCTGCCCTCTCAGAGTGCCAAATCATCAAGGTTGAACATCGGTGGCACAGTGGTTAGCACTGCTGCCTCACAGTGCCAGGGACCCGGATTCGATTCCTGGTTTGGGTTACTGTCTGTATGGAGTCTGCACGTTCTCCCCATGTCTGCATGGGATTCCTCCGGGTGCTCTGGTTTCCTCCCACAGTCCGAAAGACATGCTGGTTAGGTGCATTTGCCATGCTAAATTCTCCCTCAGTGTAGCCGAACAGGCGCCGGAGTGTGGTGACTAGGGGATTTTCACAGTAACTACATTGCAATGTTAATGTACGCTTACTTGTGACACTAGTAAATAAACTTTAAAAAAACTTTAAATGCCAAAGAGAGCTCCGTGTGATTGGAAATCAAAGGACCTCTTGCAGTGTGTCAGCTAAGTTACATTTAAAAAAAGTAAAGTTCATGCAATGAAGTTACTGTGAAAATCCTCTAAGTTGCCAGAGTTCAAATGGATGGATTATTGAAGGTACGGAAACTATTTGTGTCGGTATCATTTAATGAGGGAAACTGCATTAAATTCCAGTGAATTACAATTTAATTGCTTGCAAGTGGTTGATTTTGAAAATACTTGAGGGTCCCATTTGATGGGTGGGAACGTTTCCTGCCCACTTACTCTCCCAACACTGACTCCATCAGGAGCGATATTCCTGCTTCCGGGATCCTGATGAGCAGCCTCCTGTGCGACTTTTTGATAAAAGCAAATGATTGCGGATACTGGAATCTTTGACTCGAAACGTCAGCTCTTTTCTCTCCTTATAGATGGTGCCAGACCTGCTGAAATTTTCCAGCATTTTCTCTTTTTTGAGGCTGCCTGCCTGCCACCTTGCCCACTCCAGCAGACTCCACAATATCCAGTCTCCTGTCTCGGTATAAATCAGTCTACATGACTAGTTCAGTAACATAGCCCCTCTACTGCTCTACAGTGTAACACATGGAGTGCCATGTTATGAACTTAGATTGACATTTCACCTTTCACTAGAACTCATCGACCTGAAATGCGAACTCATAGAGTCATAGAGTCATTGAGGTTTATAGCATGGAAACAGGCCCTTCGACCCAACTTGTCCATGCTGCCCTTTTTAAAAAAAAACCCTAAACTAATCCCAATTGCCCGCATTTGGCCCATATCCCTCTATACCCATCGTACCCATGTAACTATCTAAATGCTTTTTAAAAGATAAAATTGTACCCACCTCTACTGCTACCTCTGGCAACTTGTTCCTGACACTCACCACCCTCTGTGTGAAAAAATTGCCCCTCTGGACACTTTTGGATCTCTCCCCTCACCTTAAACCTATGCCCTCTAGTTTTAGACTCCCCTACCTTTGGGAAAAGATATTGACTATCTATCTTGTCTATGCCCCTCATTATTTTATAGACCTCTATAAGGTCACCCCTCAGCCTCCTACACTCCAGAGAAAAAAGTCCCAGTCTATTCAGCCTCTCCTTATAACTCAATCCATCAAGTCCCGGTAGCATCCTAGTAAATCTTTTCTGCACTCTTTCTAGTTTAATAAAATCCTTTCTATGATAGGGTGACCAGAATTGCACACAGTATTCCAAGTGTGGCCTTACCAATGTCTTGTACAACTTCAACAAGACGTACCAACTCCTGTATTCAATGTTCTGACCGATGAAACCAAACATGCCGAATGCCTTCTTCAGCACTCTGTCCACCTGTGACTCCACTTTCAAGGAGCTATGAACCCCTAGATCTCTTTGTTCTGTAACTCTTCCCAACGCCCTACCATTAACTGAGTAAGTCCTGCCCTGGTTCAATCTACCAAAATGCATTACCTCGCATTTGTCTAAATTAAACTCCATCTGCCATTCGTCAGACCACTGGCCCAATTGATCAAAATACCGCTGCAATTGGAGATAACCTTCTTCACTGTCCACCATGCCACCAATCTTGGTGTCATCTGCAAACTTACTAACCATGCCCCCTATATTCTCATCCAAATTATTAATATAAATGACAGATAACAGTGGGCCCAGCACTGATCCCTGAAGCACACCGCTGGTCACAGGCCGCCAGTTTGAAAAATAACTCTCTACAACCACCCTCTGGCTTCTGTCAAGAAGCCAATTTTGTATCCATTTAGCTACCTCACCCTGGATCCCGTGAGATTTAATTCTGTAGGTTGGATCTCATGGGATAAAGGGGGAGGTGGCTAGATGGGTGGAGAACTGGCTTGGTCACAGAAGACAGAGGGTGGTAGTGGAAACGTCTTTTTCCGGCTGGATGCCTGTGACTAGTGGTGTTCTGCAGGGCTCTGTATTGGGACCTCTGCTGTTTGTGATTTATATAAACGATCTGGAAGAAGGTGTAACTGGGGTGATCAGTAAGTTTGCGGACGACACAAAAATGGCTGGACTTGCAGATAGTGAGGAACATTGTCAGAGGCTACAGAAGGATATAGATAGGCTGGAAATTTGGGCAAGGAAATGGCAGATGGAGTTCAATCCAGATAAATGCGAAGTGATGCATTTTGGTAGAACTAATGTAGGGGGGAGCTTTACGATAAATGGCAGAACCATAAAGGGTGTAGATACGCAGAGGGACCTGGGTGTGCAAGTCCACAGATCCTTGAAGGTGACGTCACAGGTGGAGAAGGTAGTGAATAAGGCATATGGCATGTTTGCCTTTATAGGACGGGGCATAGAGTATAAAAGTTTGCAGTTGTATAGAATGTTGGTTTGGCCGCATTTGGAATACTGCGCCCAGTTCTGGTCGCCACACTACCAGAAGGACGTGGAGGCTTTAGAGAGAGTGCAGAGGAGGTTTACCAGGATGTTGCCTGGTATGGAAGGGCTTAGTTATGAGGAGAGATTGGGTAAACTGGGGTTGTTCTCACTGGAAAGACGGAGGATGAGGGGTGACCTAATAGAGGTGTATAAAATTATGAAAGGCATAGATAGGGTGAACGATGGGAAGCTTTTTCCCAGGTCGGTGATGACGTTCACGAGGGGTCATAGGTTCAAGGTGAGGTGGGGAGAGGTTTAACACGGATATCAGAAGGACGTATTTTACACAGAGGGTTGTGGGGGCCTGGAATGCGCTGCCAGGCAAGGTGGTGAAGGCAAACACACTGGGAACGTTTTAGACTTATCTAGATAGCCACATGAACGGAGTGGGAATGGAGGGATACAAAAGAATGGTCTAGTTGGGACCAGGGAGCGGCGCGGGCTTGGAGGGCTGAAGGGCCTGTTCCTGTGCTGTATTCTTCTTTGTTCTTTGTTTGTTCTTTGTAAGGACGACAGATTTCCTCCCCTAAAGGACATTAGTGAGCCAGAGGAGTTTTTAACGACAATTGATGATAGTTTCACAGGCTGGAGTTTTCCCTGCAATGGGGCCATTGAAATCGCCGTTCACATCGGTAGGACTGGAAGATTCCATTGCCGTGCAGGGCTGGAAAACTTTGGCTATGGTCATCATTACTGAGACCAGCTTTCAATTCCAGATCTATGAACTGAATTGAAATTCTGTCAGCTGCCGTGGTGGGATTTAACCCGTGTCTCCAGAGGAAACGGTGGGGGGGGGGGGGGGGGGGGGGGGGGAGAGGGGTGCAGAATTCTCCCATCTTGAGACAAAGTGCTGTGGCGGGGGTGGGGGTTGGAATATGGAGTGTTTCCCACTGTGGAGGTTGGTGAGAAAATGTGTCAAATCTCCTGGCCCCGACCTCATTAATTTCTGCCCGGGTATTTCATGCTGTATTAATTGTCAGGGCAAAACTGGGTGTTGTGTAGTTCACTATCATATCTGGGCACCATATTGAAAAGACGCCACCATCACTAACCCACCATTGGAGAAAGAAGGTGGACCTTCTGAAAATGAAGTTAAATCTATGGGCACACTCTGAGACCGGAGATGGATCTGCTCAGAAAATAGGTCAATCTCCAATAACATTCTGATGCTGGAAGATGGACCCCCCTCCAGGACACAGAGTCTGGAAGATCCACCTGATGCTTCCCTGACCCACTGCTGTGGTATTCCGAAGTCCAGGTTTGCAGGTGGCCCCCCTCCTGAGCTCCGGAATTGTTCAGATGAGTCCTGACATCTGTACACCACGTTGTTCCAAATGTGTTTCACACTGACATGTTTTTCCACCAGCATCGTGGAGAATCAGGCGTGGAGGGGTCGGGCCTTCATCTGTATCCCATGAACACAATGAAAATGTGGTACATGCTGGTCTCTGGTGTGTTTTCCGACCTGCCATGGCGGACACCAGCGGAAAATCCCACTGTAAATTCAGGCCAGCGCGAGCCGGCGTGAAACCGATTTCTAGGCCTGCGCCATATTCCACCCCCACGCCTGCCATTGAACAGTCCAGCGGGGGTTTCGACAATTACGCCTTGGGTCTCTGGATTACTTGTCCGGGAACATAATCACTATGTCACCATCTCCCAATGTATATTTGAACAGGGTAATTTTACGAACCTAATTTGTACAATTTAAACAAAGCACTGCTCTGACCATAATATGTTCCTGTTTCGTTAACAGAATTGCACAGAAACAGTGCTGTGTCTCATATATGGAGGAACGTAGCTGCTCAGTTGGTATCAACTTTGCAAAAGAAAACGCAGACTGCTATGCAAATCCACATGATGTTTGTGGAGCGGACATCTATACGGCAAGTATTTTGCAGCATCTTACCTTTCTCACAGTACTGTCACCATCAATGGTGTTTCCAAAAGGACAGGCTGCAATTATGATACTCAAGTGCGTTGATTCCACGAAACACAAGTCATTTGCTGTCAAAGAATCAAATAAAAATGCCTCCAAACAGCTCCTCTTACAATCTTGAGACATCCTAAAAGTTTAATGTTTATTTATTAATCACAAGTAAGGCTTACATTAACACTGCAATGAAGTTACCGTGAAATTCTCCTAGTCGCCACACTCCGGCACCTGTTCGGTTCAATGCACCTAACCAGCACGTCTTTCAGAATGTGGGAGGAAACCGGAGCACACGGAGGAAACCCATGCAGACACGGGGAGAATATGCAAACTCCGCACAGACAGTGACCTAAGCCGGGAATTGAACCCAGGTCCCTGTGAGGCAGCAGTGCTAACCATTGATCCTAAAGTGCTTTGTCGCCAATGGAGTACTGTTGAGGTGTACTTACCGTTGAAAACTACTACATGAGGCAAACCACTTTGAAACTATTAGTTTGTAGTTTGCTGAGTAATATAAAATAAACAATTGCTTTATTGGGATGATTGCATTTATAGCCCAAAGATAGACTTATTGGGCTGCACAGTGGTTAACACTGCTGCCTCACAGCGCCAGGGACCCATGTTCGATTCCCGATTTGGGTCACTGTCTGTGCAGAATTTGCACGTTCTCCCCGTGTCTGCGTGGGTTTCCCAGGTTAGGGCATTGGCCATGCTAAATTCACTCAGAGTGCACCTGAACAAGCGCCAGAGTTTGGCAACTAGGGAATTTTCACAGTAACTTCATTGCAGTGTTAATGTAAGTCTACTTGTGACACTAATACATAAACTTTAAAATTGTACAACAGTGCTGTTGCAAGCTGGTATTTGTATAATTCAATCCACGTATAGTAAATACAAGTAACACTGGTGGCTATGTGTGAATCACCGTGCCCAGCAAAAAGGGGCTTAGCAGATGTGTAGGTAATGTGTAGTAAGCTTGATGTCTCTTCATATTAAACATTCAAATTCAAACTGCTCGAGGGCAGAGCCTTAAGGTTACATGGATGAAGTCAGAATACACTCGAGTGCACAAAGAATAGTTCAAATCTGAATTCCTTTTCCCCCTAAACAGCCTTTTAGACTGGGATTCAATTGGAAGGCCGGAATCTTATGGCCGTTCATGCCGGCGGGATTTTCCCATCCCGCTGCAGTGAATGGAGATTTGGCTGGGCGCCAAGATCTCCGACCTCATTGCAGCAGGAGTGTGGTGTGAGCGGCCGGTAAGATCACGTCCCAAATCTCAAAGTGAGATTGATAGATTGTTGTAATGCGAGGGTATTAAGGGCTATGGAAGAAGGCAAGTAGGTGGAATTACAATTCAAATCGGCCATGATCTATTTGAATAGGGGAACAGGCTCAAGGAGCTGACTGACCTCCTCCTGTTTGTCCATTCTTAGAAAACTTACTGGTCAGCTGGAGACTTTTAAAACTGACCATTGCACTGATTTGTAGTCTTTACGAATTTGCAATTATCTATTTCATTAGCTGAATCATCATGTGACTCCTTATTACAATACCCACTGATAATTACTCACTGATCTGACTTTGATTCCTGCCCAGATTGAAATTGAAATGGAACTCACTTCTTTCTGTCTCCAGTCTCTAAATCAGTAGATAATGTTGGTCATTACTCAGCACAAATTAATTTGACATTGGTCATCACATTCAGAAAGGCCACAGGGATAAAAGGTATGGGAAGTAAGGCTGGAACTAAGGAGACAGCTGGCTATCAGTCCCATCACTGATCTGATTCCTGAGTTATAACAGAAATTTTACATTGATGAGCACCAGGGACCATTTTGAATCAACTGGAAGATTAAGGTTCACTTGCTACTATAGTGTAAAGTTTTATTACTTAAAATTTCCTCAGATTAGATTGTGGTCAGGATGAGGAAAAATCAGCGCTTCTAACAACTAACTTGGTAAGGAGACATCAGAAGGTATCTTCAAGAATAAAACATTTTGTTTCAAAACCAATTTCATACTCACTTTAAGTCATCTGTCGATTTTATCAAAGATTTAGGCCGGGATTCTCACCAAAAATTCTAAGTGCCGAATTTGCGTAAAAACGGGAGTAACTCCCTCTGGATTTTTAAGCGGGATTTTTGAAATTAATCTCTCACACTCTGAGCACTGCAGAGTGCCTCAGGGAGATTCATGTTGAAAATCCAGGGGACGGCCTATTCACGCTGGAGAGGCTGATAGCATATCGCTGAGCAGGTCACTGTGTACACGCTGATCTGTCAGAGCGGAGATCGGTGCATGCGCAGTAGCCCCGCACTGCTGGCCTCCTGATCGCTGGCCAGCTCGATCGCTGCGAGTCTCTGTCTTCCCCTCCCCCACTGCCTTCCCTGCTCTCCCCCACTCTGCTCTGGCTCTGCCCCTCTCTCCCCTACTAACCTCCTCTGGCTCTGCCCCACTGTCTCCCACTGGCCTCCTCTGGCTCTGTCCCACTCTCAACTACTGGCCTCCTCTGACTCTGTCCCACTCTCCCCAACTGGCCTCCTCTGACTCTGTCCCACTCTCCCCAACTGGCCTCCTCTGGCTCTGTCCCACTCTCCCCCGCTGGCCTCCTCTGGCTCTGCTCCACTCTTCCCCACTGGCCTTCTCTGGCTCTGTCCCACTCTCATCTACTGGCCTCCTCTGGCTCTGCTCCACTCTCCCCCGCTGGCCTCCTCTGGCTCTGCTCCACTCTTCCCCACTGGCCTTCTCTGGCTCTGTCCCACTCTCATCTACTGGCCTCCTCTGGCTCTGCTCCACTCTCCCCCGCTGGCCTCCTCTGGCTCTGCTCCACTCTTCCCCACTGGCCTCCTCTGACTCTGTCCCACTCTCATCTACTGGCCTCCTCTGGCTCTGCTCCACTCTCCCCCACTGGCCTCCTCTGGCTCTGTCCCACGCTCTCCCACTGGCCTCTAGCTCTCCCCAACTCTCCTCTGCTCTCCCCCACTCTCCACCTAGCAATCGATTCTCCCACATAACCTCCTCCAGGGAAGCACTGATTGGCCAATCGGAGCATTCTGATGAATTGGCCAATCAGGACAGTGAAAGGCACACACCAATCAGGCCGAGAAGATGCCCCATTGAGAACCAGTCCATTTTGGATGGGGAAAGAGACATGTGGCCACGACTGCAGCCCTGGATCTCAGTGAGAAGGATTTGTGCACCTGGGGAGCATCCCAGTGCAGCCACTTAATGTCCGGCAGCCGGGCAACATTCCGATTTGCGGGATGCAGCTGACAGGGGTTTGCCAAGAGTAAATGGAGGGAGAGGTAAAGGGGATGGAGAGGAAATGACGAGACGAGAGGTGAAAAGGTGAAACGGAGACGGAAATCTGATATGGTTCATGTAAAGAGGGAAAAGCTGCAAACTGGGAATTCTGAGCAACTTTGAGCAATTCGTCGGGACGCAGGGACGTGTACTGCAAAATCCAGGACTGTCCTGGTTTTGCTGGGATGTCTGGTCACTACATCCCCCCTTTTTTCGGATGGGAATTTTGGGCACTCGTGAGGGCTGGCTGTCGGAAAATAAAAATAAACTGACAAAAATATCTCCGTCAAATGTCGGTTTAGTGGTAGAATGATTTATTTTTATCTGCTTTTCTCTAATTCTCCTTGCAGAAATGCTGCGACTGCTGTATGTTAGGAATGATATTTCGGAGCCAGTATGGAACATGCGAAGAAAAGCCAAGTCTGGGCTACCCTTGCAATCAGGCATTTTTCAGCTGTTGCGAGGGAGCTGAAGATATTACTCACCTTCCAGTGAAAAGATGGCTGAAACCAAAGCCACGAGCAGAGACGGCTCTTGTTCCAGACCAAGGTGCAGTATAGTCTTCATAGAATCTTACGGTGCAGAAAGAGGCCGCTCGGCCCATCGAGTCTGCACCGACCACAATCCCACCCAGACTCTATCCCTATAACCCCATGCACGTACCCTTGCTAGTCCCCCTGACACTAAGGGACAATTTAGCATGGCCAATCCACCTAACCCGCACTTCTTTGGACTGTGGGAGGAAACCGGAGCACCCGATGGAGACCCACGCAGACACGGAGAGAATGTGCAAACTCCACAAAGTCAGTGGCGCAAACTGGGAATCGAACGCGGGTCCCTGGCGCTGTGAGGCAGCAGTGCTAACCACTGTGCCACCATGCTGCCCGTGCTTGTAATTGGACATGAAACAAAATCAACACAGTATCACCATAAGATGTTAAATGTCATTAAATAAGTGTGATACGTCCGGGACTACAGAAGACTTTGGGGTAGATGTTTGACTGCCAGCTACCTCTTCCTCACCTGGAAAAGTGGGCAACTGTTAGTTGAAAACCCATTGGGGAACTTTGGTGTCCATTTGTCAGCTTGAGTCAAATTTCAGACCTGCCTTTAAATTGTGGCTTTTGAAACTCAGTCAAATATTCATAATGTTTTTTTTAAGCTTATTTATTAGTGTCACAAGTAGGCTTACATTAATACTGTAATGAAGTTACTGTGAAAATCCCCTCGTCGCCACACTCCGGTGCCTGTTCGGGTACACTGAGGCGGGATTTAGCATGGTCAATGCACCTAACCAGCATGTCTTTCAGACTGTGGAAAGAAACCGGAGCACCCGGAGAAAACCCACGCAGACATGGGGAGAAGGTGCAAAGGTGTAATTATATAATCCAATAGCCCTTGGGCAAATGTCAACAAAGAGATCTAATGTGACAGAAAGGATGGGTACATTTTTTTTCTAACCTGACCCTGTCAATCAAATTAGTTCAGCAGAGGGTATTTTTTTAAAAATCTTGCTGATTTTCACCTCAAAAATATGCAAATCCAAGTTCTGATCCTATTCCAAGGGCTTGATTTTCACTGAGTGAGGAAGACTCCACGGAACTTTAAAAGTGACGTGTGGACCTGGATGCGGAACTCCCACTCTCATTTCCAATGGATCCAATTTTTGCCCGTAACAAAAGGGAGTGGTTCATAATTCACACAGGAGGGAGGTCAAGCACAGCCGGGCCACTTGAACTTGCTGTGGAGCTTAAGATGCTGGCCGGTTCAGTTGCCTGGAGAAGGGCCCTTAGGGGCAGGCCGGGGTGCCAACGCTCGAGTCACGAGTCCCTGCCAGGGCACTGATGCAGCCAAAGGCCACCCTGCAGATGGATCACCCTCCACCACCAGCCCAACGACTCTTAGTTCCCGCCTGCCCAACCCCACATTTGTGACCTGGCAGTTTTAAGAATATTTTTAAATTGAATTTCTGAAGAGGTTGACTGGAAGGGTGCCTTCATGTTGAGGCATCTTCTCAGTTCCTGCCTCGCTCTAGCTAGAAGATCGCTGATTGGCCTGCCAGCTTTGAGAGTCACCCTTACCCCCCAGGACATGTTAGGAATCAGGAAACAGTTGCGGCTCCCACGGCGAGTGTGAGAGTTCAGCTCCTGGTGTCTGAACAGAGCTTTCATTGCAGAGTGACACCACAGGCACAAGAAATGTCTTCATGCAAGCCTGACTCATGAACAATTTATTTTTCCACAAACTACTGAGTAACCTGATGGTTTCTGGCCTTCTGCTACCCTTAAAAGAAACAAATTAAAATGTTTTTTCAAACATCCCACTCACTGGCCAACTTGATATTCAGTCAGGTCTCAATATCCGCTGCTGGTGTTCTGTGTCACTTTCATGTATGTACACACACTGCCTAGTACTGGTTATCCTGGGTGGCATGGTGGCACAGTGGTTAGCACTGCTGCCTCTCAGCACCAGGGGCCCAGGTTCGATTCCTGGCTTGGGTCACTGTCTGTGCAGAGTTTGCACGTTCTCCCCTTGTCTGCACGGATTTCCTCCGGGTGCTTCGGTTTCCTCCCACAGTCCGAAAGGCATGCTGGTTAGATGCATTGGCCATGGTAAATTCTCCCTCAGTGTACACAAACAGGTGCTGGAGTGTGGCGACTAGGGGATTTTCACAGTAACGTCATTACAGTGTTAATGTAAGCCTACTTGTGACACTAATAAATAAACTTAAACTTATCCAGCTGCCTAAACTGTGGTAGTTCAAGGGACTTCTCGAGGCTGTAACCAAGCACCCAAAGAAAGAGCTCTGACATTGATTTATTTCTGTGAAGCAAGGAGCAGCGCGCAATCCCAAAAGTCTTCCCACCTGCTGCCAGCCACGCAGCGGTAGACAAACCCTGGGGATTTCCCCATCTCTCTATAAGATTTGACTGCTAGCTCTGCAGACCAGCCGCTGTCATTGCTTGTGTGACTCTTCCCTGCCTCCGCACCACCAATCCTCTTCCTCCACACTCGCAACCCCCTTCCATCACCCCTCCCCCACTCACAGTCCCCAGTCAGCGGGTAAACCATGGACATTTGTTGAACAGTGAGAGCTTGCAGATTATCCTCGTGAGCTTGACCATGAAATTGGTTACGACCTCTCACTTGGCCATCTTCTGGGCTCTCCGATCACTCCTCGATATGTGCTCCATTTGAAAGTCAATCCTGTTGCACTTTGTGTTCACATATTCAGTGATTACAGTCATTTATTTCAGTTAGTTTTGATAATTTGTGATGCCATAATTGTTTTAGTGTCTGAAGGCTGATGCATACACAATTGCTGGGGTAAGGAACAGTACATGTGGTGATTGGCATTCAGAATGATTGGCTTGTGTTTATACCCTGAAGTGTTGGAAAGAAGCAGTAAAGACTTTCATTGTTATGCAGTAATTTACACTCACAGGCTTGTGAGTCTGTGGAATCTAATACAACAGTTCATTTGTTATAGCTGGCACAGAGTAAGGCAATTTAAAATACAGTCATGTTTCAATGTGCATACATTTGTACTCTTACAATGTGCTTTATGAAATTTTTAGAAATGTGTGCATTTCAGAAGAAGCTAGGTGAAAATAAATTATTGATGAATTATTAATGAAGAGTATAATTAAATGAACATTTATCTTCACTGGCAACATTAAAAAGTCATGATGTGGAGATGCCGGCGTTGGACTGGGGTAAACACAGTAAGAAGTTTAACAACACCAGGTTAAAGTCCAACAGGTTTATTTGGTAGCAAAAGCCACACAAGCTTTCGAGGCTCTGAGCCCCTTCTTCAGGTGAGTGGGAATTCTGTTCACAAACAGAACTTATAAGACACAGACTCAATTTACATGAATAATTATTCATGTAAATTGAGTCTGTGTCTTATAAGTTCTGTTTGTGAACAGAATTCCCACTCACCTGAAGAAGGGGCTCAGAGCCTCGAAAGCTTGTGTGGCTTTTGCTACCAAATAAACCTGTTGGACTTTAACCTGGTGTTGTTAAACTTCTTACATTAAAAAGTGGCAGTATATTTAATATTTATGTAGAAATGTTAAGCCATATCGAATTCTACATGGTTCCATATCTGTTTTGCTTGTTCAGTTTTTTAAAAAGTAGATAGTTTGCAAACCCTATTTATAAGTCAGGCGGCACAGTGGTTAGCACTGCTGCCCCACAGCTCCAGGGGCCCGGGTTCGATTCCCGGCTTGGGTCGCTGTCTGTGTGGAGTCTTCACATTCTCCCCGTGTCTGAGTGGGTTTCCTCCGGGTGCTCCGGTTTCCTCCCATGGTCTGAGAGACGTGCTGCTTAAGTGCATTGGCCAGGCTAAATTCTCCCTCAGTGTAGCCGAACAGGCGCCGGAGTGTGGCGACTAGGGGATTTTCACAGTAACTTCATTGCAGTGTTGATGTTAGGCTACTTGTGACACTAATAAATAAACTTAAACTTTATCAAGCATGTGACTTGGGCATCCTTGATTCTGTTCCCTGAAGTTGATGCCTGGTGCGACCTCTGCATAATGTTGCCCGTTCAATCCAGAGTTAAATCAAGGATTTGAACCTCAGCAATCAACAGCCGCCGGCAGTACATTATTGAGAGAAATTATGGCCTGCAATTTTGGACCCAGCCTCGAGGGCTCTCTGTTACAGATTCCTGTGGAGTTGTCACCCACTCATTAATGTATTCATTGTGAATTCCCCATATATTGTTGCAAGAATCATAGAATCATAGAATCCCTATAGTGCAGAAGGAGGCCATTTGGCCCATCGAGCCTGCACTGACTACAATCCCAACCGGACCCTATCCCCGTAACCCCACGTATTTACCCCGCTAAGATTATGTTAGTTTGCCATTCTGCAGAGCTACCAATACACGATATGGTCAGCTCTGCTCAATCGCAAAAGATATTTGGCCACATTGCATGTTCAGGGGACGCAGACTGCTGGTATCAAATAAATCTACACAGAAACCTATCATGATGCTCATGGTGAAAATTTAGGTTGGTTTTGAGGGTGAATTCTTCATGCCTCTCTGGTGTCAGCTGTAGGAAAGCCTAGTAGGGTAGGCAATCGTCATGGAGGATTAGCTAATAGTCGACTGCAGCACAAAAACCCGGAAACAGTGGCAGTAAAAAGGGACATTGGAAATCAAATTTAGTAAGTTCGATTAATTTTACAAAATGAAAAGTGCAAACTTTTTTTTCAAATTTAGAAATTTAAACTTATTTTTCAAACAAGTGCAATAACTTTAACCAGCTAATCAGAATCTCTTTGGATTCTCCTTTGGCAGATAAGGCAAAGGAGAATCCAAAGAGCTTCTACAAATACATAAAGGGCAAAAGAGTAACTAGGGAGAGAGTAGGGCCTCTTAAGGATCAACAAGGTCATCTATATGTGGATCCAGAAGAGATGGGTGAGATCCAAAATGAATATTTCTCATCAGTATTTACTGTTGAGAAAAGCATGGATGTTAGGGAACTTGGGGAAATAAATAGCGATGTCTTGAGGAGTGCACATCTAACAGAGAAGGAGGTGCTGGAAATCTTAAAGCGCATCAAGGTAGATGAATCCCCGGGACCTGATGAAGTGTATCCCAGGACATTGTGGGAGGCTAGGGAGGAAATTGTGGGTCCCCTAGCAGAGATATTTGAATCATTGACAGCCACAGGTGAGGTGCCTGAAGATTGGAGGGTGTCAAATGTTGTGCCTTTGTTTAAAAAAGGCTGCAGGGAAAAGCCTGGAAACTACAGGCTAGTGAGCCTCACATCTGTAGTGGGGAAGTTGTTAGAAGGTATTTTGAGAGACAGGATCTACTGGCATTTAGAGAGGCAAGGACTGATTAGGAACAGTCAGCACGGCTTTGTGAGTGGAAAATCATGTCTCACAAATTTGATTGAGTTTTTTGAAAGGGTAACCAAAAAGGTAGATGAGGGCAGTGCAGTTGATGTTGTCTATATGGACTTTAGCAAGGCTTTTGACAAGGTACCACATGGTAGGTTGATGCATAAGGTTAAATCTCACGGGATCCAGGGTGAGGCAGCTAAATGGATACAAAATTGGCTTCTTGACAGAAGACAGAGGGTGGTTGTAGAGGGTTGTTTTTCAAACTGGAGGCCTGTGACCAGCAGTGTGCCTCAGGGATTGGCACTGGGTCCAGTTATTTGTCATTTATATTAATGATTTGGCTGAGAATTTAGGAGGCATGGTCAGTAAGTTTTCAGATGACACCAGGATTGGTGGCATAGTGGACAGTGCAGAAGGTTATCTAGCATTGCAACAGGATCTTGATCAATTGGGCCAGTGGGCTGATGAATGGCAGATGGAGTTTAATTTAGATAAATGTGAGGTAATGCATTTTGGTAGATCAAACCAGGGCAGGACTTACTCAGTTAATGGTATGGCATTGGGGTGAGTTATAGAACAAAGAGATCTAGGGGTACATGTTCATAGCTCCTTGAAAATGAAGTCACAGGTGGACAGAGTGGTGAAGAAGGCATTCGGCATGCTTGCTTCCATTGGTCAGAACACTGAATACAGAAGTTGGGACACCTTGTCAAAGTTGTACAAGACATTGGTAAGGCCACACTTGGAATACTGTGTACAGTTCTGGTCACCCTATTGTAGAAAGGATATTATTAAACTAGAAAGAGTGCAGAAAAGATTTACTAGGGTGCTACCAGGACTTGATGGTTTGAGTTATAAGGAGAGGCTGGATAGACTGGGGCTTTTTTCTCTGGAGCGTAGGAGGCTGAGGGGTGATCTTATAGAGGTCTATAAAATAATGAGGGGCATGGATGCGCTAGATAGTCAATATCTTTTTCCAAATGTAGGGAAGTCTAAAACTTGAGGGCATAGGTTAAGGTGAGAGGGGAGAGATACAAAAGGATCCAGAGGGGCAATTTTTTCACACAGAGGGTGGTGAGTGTCTGGAACAAGCTGCCAGAGGTGGTAGTAGAGGCGGGTACAATTTTGTCTTTTAAAATGCATTTAGGCAGCTACATGGGTAAGATGGCTATTGAGGGATATGGGCCATATACAGGCAATTGGGACGAGTTTAATAGTTAAAAAAAAGGCGGCATGGACAAGTTGGGCCGAAGGGCCTGTTTCCATGCTATAAACCTCTAGGACTCTAAATCACTTTGAAAACAACATTTAAAAGTCTGATAAATTCAACAAGAAAAGTAGATTTTGCTTTTTACCAAGATTTATCACACTTTTAGAGGATTTCATGTTTGAAAAGTCGATCCGTTGTAAACTTGAAAGATTCTTGTTGCCCGGGGCCTCCATATTGAGAATTCACACATTCAGAAGAAGCTTGCTCACAAGAGGCTCATTATGCCTGGAAATAACAGGTCTAAAATGTTGAAGTATAATTAATTTATTTAAATTGTTGGCAATTAACCATGGCATGTTTGGAAGTGGAAATGGATTTAATCAGGCAGGCTGCAGCCTTCCCACTCTTCAAGTCCAGGGTGGAAAGGCCCATGGTAAGACTTGCCGCCTTAGCCGTCAATTGAGGTCCTTAAATGGGCAATTGATGACCACTTAAGGGCCTCATCCTGCTGCCTCTTCAACAAGGTCCTGCTCCTCGATGGCAGAAGCCATCCCCTCAGGCTGCCATTGTAGCTGAACAGAGGTTATTAGGCCTTAAAGTGGTGAAGGTGAGAGCACCAAGCCAGATCTTCTGGAGGACTTGAAGAAGTATCTTGCTGTACAAGACAAAGTGAGGTGAAGCTGCCTTGGACAGACTGAAGATCTTCGATGGGATCCCTCATCCATATGACGAGAGGAAACATCTGGTCATGCCAGCAGCCCTGAAGACGGTATGTTAGAAGCCAACCTGTAAATTTGCCCCTCTTGAAGTTGGTTGGAAATACCAGGCTGCAACAGCCATTCCTGAAGAGAAGCGTAAAGAAAAATAAACCAAGCTTCACTATGAGAAAAAGAAGAGAATTTTAAAACTGAAGAAAGTAGCTGTGAAGAATCTGTTGAAAACAAAGTTTGCCAAGTAACTGAAGTTCTGAAACAATGTGGTGTCCTTGCTTAATATATTCTCTCAGAACCATTGACAGCAAAAGCTGTAGAAATTTTTAAAAACTCCACAGCGGGGTGGGCCTCTCGGGGGACAGGACAAGCAAATGTGTGCAGGCTGATTGTGACCACCCATGGTGAGTGGGGTCTTCTCTCGTTCAACGGCACTCACTGTCCGATCAAGGGATCCAGCATTGGTTGTAATTACTTCAGTCAGGCCATTGAGCTTGGCCTATTGGAGTATGAATTCTCTGATTAAGGATCCAATTGATGGGCCAATCAGGGAGTCTTTGCCTTGTACTTAACGGGGTGTGTCAGTTCCTCTGACACCCCCAGAGATAGGCTGGTAACTACAAGCACCTATGTACTGTGTTAGAGTTTGTAAATAAAGTGATTTTAGTGAAGGGACTTCTGCCTCTGAAGACTTATTACAGGGGGCCCAGCTGAGAATCATCCCCCTGCCCTTGTGGCCGAACTCCCTCACCCCCTTCCCTCACAACCCCCAACCTATCAAGCCCCTCCCGCCATAACTTTCCTCTGACTTCGGTCATTCCTCCATTCTGGGCCTCCGGTGGCTGTCGATCCCATAGCAGCAGCCACGGTCTCCCTGGTGAAGCTGGTGAACAAAAAGAACTGCCTGGTCTCTGATTGGCTGGCAGCCCTAGGTGGGTGGGGTTTCAGCCATTGATGTCCTTGCCCCTGGGGAAGGCCCACCAGTGCCCGCTTTAAAACCAGCGAGCCTTCCCAGAGGTTGCAATGTCGTCTCTCACTGGCACTCCAGTGGGATGGTGAGACACCCACGCCTACGTAAAATCCCACCTCCCCCACCCCTCACCCCCGTTACACGGTCGCTAGGCCATTCTGCAGTGACGAACACTGAGCATGTTGCAATTACTGGGCCACCATGATGTATTTTTGCTTACTAATCTCTCTTTCTGTCGAGAGTTCCTATAAAGTAATGGCCTCAGGCCTCTGCAGTAGAATATGCAGCAAGCCAGTAGGGTGTTGAATTAGCTAGGGTGTAAAACGCTGTCTGTTTTGTTCCCCCACTGACATCGGAATTCTACCCCATTTTGTTGCTAAGGAGTTGCTAAATTGGTGTGTGAGTCCGTGAATGCAGATGCACTCACAGAGAAAGAATAAAATGAAAGGGAATCCTTCATCCCCGAGATATAAAGCTTTAAAAGAGACAGTCTTCCAACTTGAAATGAATGAAAAACTTGAAGTATGAGGAGCATCTGAGGACTCTGGGTCTGTACTCGATGGAGTTTAGAAGGATAAGGGGGGAATCTCGTTGAAACGTACAGAATACTGAAAGGCCTGGATAGAGTGGACGTGGTGTGGTGAACCATCGTTGGTTCCCACTTGATAGTACTGAGCCAGGGGCTGGCCAGTACTACAAGGATGTACATATGTTACTGTTGGGCTGAGCTATTGTTGCTGTTGGGGTTAGGGTGGGGTTGTTACACCTTTGTACTGTAGTGTTGTGGCACATCCCAGTCGGGCTCTGCCTCCTGGGAGAGGTATAAGAGTCCCTGCTCTGGCCGGGACCCCTTCAGTCTGGGATAGTGTATATAATTACTGGCTGCTTCATTACAGTAAATAAAAGCCTTTCATTTACCGAGCTTCAGGCCTCGTGTTTGAGTAGCGCATCACGTGGGGAAGATGTTTCCATTGGTAGGAGAGACTAGGATCCGAGGGGCACAGCCTTAGAGTAAAGGGACAACCCTTTAGAACTGAGGTGAGGAAGAATTTCTTCAGCCAGAGGGTGGTGAATCTATGGAATTCATTGCCACAGAAGGCTGTGGAGGCCAGATCATTGAGTGCATTTAAGATAGAGATGGATAGACTCTTCATTGGTCAAGGGATCAAAGGTTATGGGGAAAAAGCAGGAGAATGGGGTTGGGAAACTTATCAGCCATGATTGAATGGCAGAACAGACTCGATGGACCGAATGGCCTAATTATGCTCCTGTATCTTATGGTCTTGTGAAACACACATAGCCAGAATTTCCTCATTCTACTTTCACCAAAATGACTCTGAAATTTTCTCCTGTCTTTAACATCGAATATTGCGGAAATTAATTCATACCCAAATTTCCCCTGGGGTTGTTCATCTGTCTATATTGGACTATTAAAACTGACATAAAACAAACATGAATGTCTGCCACCGATTGGGCTCAGAGCAAACGAGCTGCTGTCTTGTGCAATGGTGCCTCGCAGTCGGAAGCTCTTGTTTTGTTTCCTCTCCCAGGACAGGGACAGGTCCACTGGGGCAGACATTCCAGCTTTCAGCCCTTCCAAAGGCAGAGGGGTCGGTGTCTGAAACCATTCGAGTACGCCGAGAGTGACACCACTTCGGTTAAGTATAATCTAGGTTTCAGTAAGAATTATTACTTTAAAATGTGATGAAAATTGCTGTCAAACTCCAGACCTTAGTTGCACTGAGGTCAGGTGACTCTGAAGCATTGTTCGCTGATATTTCTTGGAAATCGATACTGGCGCGTGACTAATCTGTAAGTGCAGGAAACTTGTCTTTTGCAAGCAGGGGAGCAGGTGCAAAAGTGGGTTTAGGAGGATTTCAGTGGATGCCTCACAGGGTTTCTTCCTAGGCCTGGGGAGTCCCAGCAAATGAAAGGATTGAGAATAGCTTAAAAAAAAAGGTAAGTGCCTTTACAGCATTACTTGAGGAGTAGGAATGTTTCCCCCTTGCCTGGGGTTGAGGCCTGCTCCAGAGCATTCCCACCGAGTGAAAGCCTTGCCCGTCACTTAGGCTGACTTGCCAGCAGAAATCCTGCTGTGAAAACATACGGACTTGAATTTTACACTCTCCCCCAGGGTGGGTTTTGAGAGGGGGTGCTGGTGAGGGGCAAAGGGAGGGGCGGGGGCGGGTGCATTAAATGACATGGATGGCATTCCTTCCCAATCCCACCCACCCTGACCCGGATGCGTTTTTATGGTGAGGCGGGCAGGCCCTCGAGCTGGAAGCCTTCCCATGTCTCCATTAAGGTCGCTAAGTGGCCTTTTCCCACTCAGCCTCGGTTGACAGGCTGGCGGTGGCCGGATAACTCATGGTGGGAAATAGAAAAGCTTTAGATTCTCGATCTCGGGCAGGGAGTTGGGGGGGGTTGGGGTTGGGCCTGACATCTCCACTGGAAGCCCCTCATGGACTTGATACCTGCGGACCCCTCTCCCCCTTGGCCTATTCTCCAATAACCCAGCTGCCCCCCCTGATGATCTCCCAAGGCAGCCCCTACTCTTCCCCCTGAGATCCCTGCACTTATCTTCACACCAGCTCCCTGCACTTAGTCCTAGGTACAGCACCACTATGTCTCTTCCGGCTACTGCAGCGCTGTGCCTGGATGGGCTGGAGAGCTGTCAGCCGATCAGATTGGCCAAAATCTCTCCAAGCGCAGATGGAAGTCCCACCTGATGCCAATCAGTGCTCAACTGAGCACAAAATGGCAGCGGGCTTGTTGGAGTTGGCAAGGATATGTTCCCCTCCAACTATCTGGATAGTGAGGGTTCAGTCCCCACCCTCTGAATAATTCCCATCCCCACCCCCCCATCCCCTCACCGCCTCCATCCTCAGCCCACCAATCTTTGTAGGAACCAAAGCGATTGAGAGGAAGAGAAAACAAGTACATTTAGATGGATACTTGCGTTTTCCTAAATTGAGAACTTGCACAAAGATTGCAGCCAGCGGTAATATTTAGGATGCCAAATCTACAAATCCACAATTACAAAGTAGGAGTAGCAATAAAATTACATTCTCAAAGAGCAAATTTCGTCTTTTCCTTTTTCCGCCAGGGGCTTGCATCTGAAAGCAATAAGAGTTAGAAGATAAAGCTAAAAAGCTGGAATGATTTTTCTCTTTGATGAGAAAAATCAACCCATGAAAGAATCCGAGTTAGCAAGGATTGGCAAGTCAGAGCAGAGAATTCATATGCATTGGGTGACTAAAACTAGTGCTATAACTTGGTCACAAGCTGCAGCACTCTCATTCTCTGTCATGTTACTGATTAGCCTTATACTTGTTCCTTTTAAAATGTATACACCAGAGGCAGATTCACTCTTTGTGGGGCCCTACACTCACCTTCATTTCTGGGCTACTTGAACCGTCCCCCCGCTCTGTGATGTTAAGCCCGTGGCTGGGTTGAGTTGCCCTTTGACTGCTCCCCTCTCTGCTTGACCGCTGCTGACCAGGTGGCTCACCTTGAATTGTCGCTTTTGCCCTGCGCCTCGCCTCGCTGTTCCTGGCTGGCCTGCCCTCCTCAACCCTGGGTTGAGAAACCTGCTGGCTGCACCTTTCTCTGTAAAAGTAAAACACAGGATCTTCTGCCTCTGCCCCGGTCCTTCCTCAGCTAGTCGCCTCTCATTCCTTGCTTGCGCACGCTTCAACATTCGTAACCAGTCTGTTTTCCCGCACTAAGGGTGACTCAAACGATCAGAGTGTGATGTCGTTATGCATTGCCTTATGGAGCTGCAGAGCTCAGTTTGCAATCTTCTATCAACAAGCAGCCGCTCAGAGAAAGGGTTCTGTCCAGGTATGAATGCCTGGCTCCCATCCATGCTATTTCTACTGGAACTTATTGACTTCTGTGCCATCATTTGATTTGATTTGATTTATTATTGTCACATGTATTAGCATACAGTGAAAAGCATCGTTTCTTGCGCGCTATACAGACAAAGCATACCGTTCATAGAGAAGGAATCGAGAGAGTGCAGAATGTAGTGTTACAGTCATACCTAGGGTGTAGAGAAAGATCAACTTAATGCAAGGTAAGTCCATTCAAAAGTCTGATGATAGCAGGGAAGAAGCTGTTCTTGAGTCAGTTGGTACGTGTCCTCAGACTTCTATATCTTTTTCCCGACGGAAGAAGATGGAAGAGAGAATGTCTGAGGTGCGTGGGGTCCTTAATTATGCTGGCTGCTTTGGCGAGATAGTGGGAAGTGTAGACAGAGTCAATGGATGGGAGACTGGTTTGCGTGATGGATTGGGCTACATTCACAGCCTTTTGTAGTTTCACCTGCAAGAGTAATTCATCTCTACCTGCTCATCTCACCTTGGACATGATCTCTACTGGAAAAATGGATTATTCAGCATCGGCTTCAGTCTGGTGACCTCAGTGACTGAATACACCACAGGGTTTTTTGATTCTGGATTCTGGACTTGAGAGAAACCATAATTTCTATTTTCTTTGCAGACTCTGCCCTGAATCTGTTTCTTATCTTTATCTCTCTTTTACAATATGAATGCAAAAGGATGAGGGGGTGGGGAATGTTGCAAACCCTCTATCGTTTTGATTGTGCATAAAATAAACTAACCCTCCAAGTTTATCCTATCTCGAGTTTGCTGTGGGGTTATTAATGGAAGATTGGATCACGCCAAAACCGAGGGTGGGATGGGGGTTTGGGAAATAGGCCACCCCATATAAATGGGGAAGTCAAAATTGAAACATCTTTCTATTTATGGACGGGTGGTGAGCGGAGAAATTAGGCCTGTTTAAGTTAAACTCCCTTCAGTCTGTGACAGTGAGTCATTTTTTAAAATATGCCTTTTTTTGCAAATGGGAGCAACTAATGGAAATGGCCACATTCATAGAATCCCTACAGTACAGAAGGAGGCCATTCAGCCCATCGAGTCTGCACCGACCACTATTGCACCCAGGCTCTATTCCCGTAACCCTACGTATTTACCCTGCTAATCTCCTGACACTAGGGTCAATTTAGCATGGCCAATCACCCTAACCCGCACATCTTTGGATTCATTCATTTGATCTGGAGGTGTGACTAGTTTTGTGTGTGAATTTTTTTTAATGCAGAGAAAACTCAACCCCAATGTAGTTTTCCGTTTTAACAAAATATTTTATTCACTGCTGAAAAGCTCAATATCCATAAATGGGAGTTAATTTTTCCAACAGCAACAAAACAGACAACCCTTATCCACCCTTCAAGAACGTTTGCATCTATTCCATGAATGTGTGCCCCCCCCCCCCTACTTTGTGGGTTAAGGCCCTTGTAACAGCCAAATGGAGTCTCAGTTCAAATGGCTCGATTGAGTTTGGATTTCCCTTCGGTGTGAATTACGCCTCACCGTCTTTCCGCTACCAGCCAGAACGGGATCTGTCAGAAAGGGGAGGGATTGCTACATCCTGGTCCCACCTGCCGTTTTTAAGGATCTGTGCAACTGGGAAGAGTCTGTAAAAATCTGGCCCTAATTCTATTCACATTGATTTCATTGAATGGGTGTGATATGATGCAGACAATTCTCTATGCTATAGTTTCACCTATGAAGTGAAGGAGCAGCACGGTGACACAAGTGGTTAGGATTGTTATCTCAAAGTGCCAGGGATCCTAGGTGATTGTGTGGAGTCTGCATGTTCTCCCCACGTCTGAGTGGGTTTCCTCCGGTACGGTGGCACAGTGGTTAGCAGTGCTGCCTCACAATGCCAGAGACCCGGATTCTGGCTTCGTCTGCACATTCTCCCTGTGTCTGCATGGGTTTCCTCCAGGAGCTCTGGTTTCCTCCTACAGTCCAAAGAAAAGTGGGTTAGGTTGATTAGCTATGCTAAATTAACCCCTAGGGCAAAACTTTCCCATTCCGCCCACCATGGGAATTGTAGCGGGCGGGACAGGAACATGCAAAGTTCCGTTGACAGGCAGGTCTTGATGGCCATGCCTGGAAAATCCCACCCTGAGGGGGATTAGCAGGGTAAATACATGGGGGGTTACAGGGGTAGGATCTGGTTGGGATTGTTGTCGGTGCAGGCTCGATGGGCCGAATGGCCTCCTTCTGCACTGCAGGGGGAATTCTATGATGAAAACTTTCCCCAATTTGTTGCAACAGACGTTTAATAAAAATCAAAAAGTCAGCTGAAGAAATTGTATATATTTCCAAAACAGAAAATGCCAGCTTTTTTTTAATAAGGAGATGGCCCATAATTTCAATTAGGAACACAAAATATCCTGTGACGTCAAACTGATGGGATAAGTAATAGCACAGATGGTCATAGTTGGCAGGCTTGAAAAGAAAACAATGTTGGAAACAATACCTTGGCTCTTGGCTGCCTTCAGGTGGAAACCAATGAAAGGAAGAGAAAAAAAATATTCTTCTTGGCAGCGGATTCTGTCAAATTTCAAAGACCAGCGGAAAGTGCTCTTTGATGTACATTGCATAAAATCCTGCAGTAATCCAGCTAATTAGCATGATTTTAATTGTACCTCGGATGGCAGAACAGAAGAGCAAAAGTATACACAAGATTGGTTTTCTCAGTTTAGAATGTAGAAGACAGAAAAATGGAGCAACTATAAATTCTAAAGGCCATAAGAAAAAGATTAAAAATCAAACCATAACTTAGTTAACATGGTAAGAAGTTTCACAACAGCAGGTTAAATTCCACAGGTTTACTTGGAATCACACGCTTGCGGAACGCTGTTCCTTCATCAGGTGAGGGAGCAGCGCTCCAAAAGCTTGTGGTTCCAAATAAACCTGTTGGACTTTAACCTGGTGTTGTGAGACTTCTTACTGTGCCCACCCCAGTCCAATGCCGGCATCTCCACATCTTAGTTAATATGCAGATGATAAGAAGACACCATGATTTAGAATCATTTCTTATGGATCCTTATTTCTGTTAAGTTATCCTGGAATAAGGTTAAAGAGATAAAGCTTTAAAGAGATAAAGCTAAAGCAAGTAAAGGTGTTATGGAAACATAGAAAATAGGGGCAGGAGTAGGCCATTTGGCCCTCCGAGCCTGCGCTACCATTCAAAATGATCATGACTGATAGTCTATCTCGACACCACACTCCCACACTCTCCCATACCCCTGACACCTTTATCGCCTAGAAATCTATCTATTTCCTTCTTAAATATATTCAGTGACTTGCCCTCCGCTGTCTTCTGTGGTGGAGAATTCCAGAGGTTCACCACTCTCTGAGTGAAGAAATTTCTCCTCTTCTCCATCGCAAATGGCCTACCCCATACCCTGAGCCTGTGACCCCTTCTTCTAGACCCTCCAGTCAGAGGAAACAACATCCCTGCAACCAATCTGTCTAGCCCTGCCAGAATTGTACATGTTTCAATGAGATCCCCTCTCATTCTTCTAAATTCCAGTGAATACAGGCCCAATCTCTCCTCATACAACAATCCTGCCATCCAAAGAGTCTAAAATACAGCACTAAATAATATATACCAGTCCCTAAGAACACACTTCCTCACGTGAGAACACATGTAACAAGGACGGTCTGAATATAATTGTGTGAAAGTTTCAGGTCGTTTTGCCGACAAAGCAACAGTGACCAGACTTCAAAGATGGTTCATTGGCCGTAAAGTGCTTTAAGACATCCAAAGGATGTGAACGACACTATATAAATGGAAGTTCTTTCTCGTCAACAATGGATGATCAGATGCTGGGAAATGAAACGCACTCTTTTGTTTAAAACTGAGCTGATTTAAATTGGACTTGGCACCACAGAATTCTCTTCCTTGTGGTTAAGTGATGACTTATAACTCAGAAGGAAGAAATCTCGTTGAAAATACAACCAACCTGGGCTATTTTGCAGAAACTGGTGTTGTGTTTAGGTCTGAACTATTACCAAAAAAATAATTGAAATGCTTATTTTTCAGTGCGGGGCTATTTTCACAATGATCTCTACACTGACAGTAATGGATTAGCAGCCATACAGATAGAATCGAGTAATGAAAGCAGGCTTGTGTAATACAGGCTGGTTTCAAATTTTCCATTGTTTTCGAATGAGCCACAATGAGGGCAGATGGAAGGAAGATTTGTAATTATATGAACGAACAAAAAAAGAATGCCCTTTTTTATTCTTGGATGGCTGTAGTGTCCTCAGCAGTTACCTCTCCACTCATGTGATAATTTCTTCTTTAAAGAAATCACATTTTCCCCGATTTGTCACTTAATGAAACTCATGCTTTCCAATAAATACTTTTCAGGGACAGCACTGAAAAAGAGCTGCATCTGAAAACTATTTTCTTGCAAAGTCACAGACTTCAAAAAAAAAGACAAATGAATAAGTTCCAATCGATGAGTTAGTTACATGTGGGGATTATTTTGAATGTTGAAGAATCGTATCGTACTGAAGACCATTAGTCATAAATTCCTAACTTAGCTGTAACAAAGTAGTTACATCAGTGTATTTCCACATTATTTCTAAGCTCGGATGGGTTACACCCTTTTGTGATATGAGACGTGGAAGTCAGATGCACGATAACAACTCATGAGTTGAAAGGAAATGATGGAAAATGCCACTAATCAAGAACTTGCATCGTTAGAAGGGAGGGAAAAAACACTCAAAATAACATTTTGCTGTGAATTTGGGTATGTATCTTGCCTGACCTGTGTAACAGTTGTTGGGATGGGAAATGCAAGAAGAAGAGACAGATGGGTGCAATGAGTTAGGCACTGCCCTTTGACTTGGGAATCTGTTACAGCACAAACTAGTGGAATAAATGTCTTCCATCTGTGAGGTTGCCACATTAAGTCCCAACCCATGGGATGACTTTTAAACACATCTGGGCATGCCGGGGTTGGAAAACCAGGATGAGTGTGAAACAGACTCGCTGGCCCAGAGGAACAATCTCACCCCACAAAGAAAATGTTTTTACTTAACAGGAGAGTCTCTTCCTCTATCCTGTCAACCCGCTTCAGCCCGATGGGAATCAGGTCTCAGTTAAAATGCCACTCTTGTCCTGTTGACATTATAGGACCCCAGTTAGATTTTATACGCGAGGCTCCCACCTTAGGAACATTAACATACAGAGGGACCTGGGCGTGCAGGTCCACAGTTCCCTAAAAGTGGCAACATAAGTGGCCAAGGTGATTAAGAAGGCATATGACATGCTTGTCATCATCAGCCGGGGCATTGAGTACAGGAGTTAGGAAATCTTGTTGCAGCTGTATAAAACCTTGGTCGGCCGTATTTGGTGTATTGTGTGAAGTTCTGGTCACCACACTACCAGAAGGACGTGGAAGCTTTGGAGAGTGTGCAAAGAAGGTTCACCAGGATGTTGCCTGGTCTCGAGGGTGTTGGCTATGAGGAGAGGTTGAATAAATTAGGATTGTTTTCACTGGAAAGACGGAGGCTGAGGGGAGACCTGATAGAGGTCTACAAAATTATGACAGGCATAGACAGATTGGATAGTCAAAGGCTTTTTCCAAGGGTGGAAGTGTCAATTACAAGGGGGCACAGGTTCAAGGTGAGAGGGGGAGAGTTTAAGGGAGATGTGCGAGGGAAGCTTTTCTCGGAGAGAGTGGTAGATGCCTGGAACGCGCTGCCAGATGAGGTGGTGGAAGCAGGCACATTAGCAACGTTTAAGAGGCGTCTGGGTGGGTACTTGAATAGGGAGGGAATAGAGGGATATGGACCGAGTAAGGACAGAAGATTTTTTTTAGTTTAGTTATGGCATCATGATGGGCACAGGCTCAGAGGGCTGAAAGGCTGTTCTTGTGTTGTACTTTTCTTTGTTCTTCATTCTTTGTTCTGAGTGTGTGGGTGGCTCATCTGCTGTCCTAACCAGTGGTCTTAAAATTGAAGATTATTGGGGAGCGAGTGGGTAATGAAGTTGCTCCATTTTAGCTTCTTGCCCATTTTGCTTCCATCAAGCAGAGAGAGTTATGGGTCCACAATATTAAATTGATGCTAATTTGACAATAATTAGAAATCAATGATTATTATTGCTTTCAGGCTTGGTGTTGGAGCAAATGGAAATATCACATTGTCACTCCTCTGAGGATTAAACTAGTACACATTCTTAGGGAACACTGTAGAGTATTTTCTTATTTTATTTTAGGCAGTCCCTTGAGATAACGGATGATTCAATTGGTCCTGAAATGGCTGGTATGTACGACTTGTAGACCCGGCCACATTTGGGGCAGGTTGTGCTTGGAGGGTTTGGCAGATTAGATGTTTGAAAGTTTGTAGGCTTTCTCTGATGCCTCTGGCAGGAACAGTCTCTATCCCCAATGAAGTTTCACAATCTCTTCATTACCTTCCCAAATTAACCTTCTCCATTTTGCCTGCTCACAAGCCATGAGCTGGTGTGGATGTTTGACCACTTCAGGGATTCACAGAGGACATCCCTGACACATTTCACTTGTCCTGTGAGTCTCCTGCTATGATCGAGTTCCAAGCAGAGCAGTTGATTTGGGGAGCCTGATCCTAGGTATGTAAACGACATGCCCCTCCTAGCAGAACTGGGTGATCAGTGCCTTGATACTGGCATGTTGGCTTGGGAGAGGACATTATTGTTAGACTGCCTTTCTTGCCATTAGTTTTGCAGGATCTTGTGAAAGCATTGCTGTTGGTACTCTCTTGTGCTTTGAAGGGCCTGTTCTAGGTTGTCCAAGACTCTGCTTATATTGGAGTACAGGGATCACTGTTAAAAATAAACATCATTCTGTTCATTTTTTACGCACAAACACATTGGACTTGGGGTTTTGCTGGATCTTGAGCCCCCGCCGCCCATCCCGTGGACAGAAAGCGCAGGTTCAAGATTGCCCCCCCCAGTGACTTTTGTGAGGGTAAAATAGGCCTTGCGCAGTGGTTGTTGCTATTCCAGACATTTTTCACGGTGTTGCCATGCAGTGAAGATCGTGTCTGTGGTGCGTCTCAGAGGGCTAAATCGGCACTGTCGTTCTTTAGTCCGGCGACAAATGTAGTAATAACTAATCAGGAACTGCTTGACCCTGACGTCGAAAGCTCAGAACCAAACGTCCTGTCATTTTGTGGATCAGAAAAAGAATACATTTTGGGTGAGACTTTAAAATTGTTCAACTATACACTGTTCTGAGTATTGGCCATTTGGAATATAGAACATAGAACAGTACAGCACAGAACAGGCCCTTAGGCCCATGATGTTGTGCCGAGCTTTATCTGAAACCAAGATAAAGCTATACCACTCCCTATCATCCTGGTGTGCTCCATGTGCCTATCCAATAACCGCTTAAATGTTCCTAAAGTGTCTGACTCCACTATCACTGCAGGCAGTCCATTCCACACCCCAACCACTCTCTGAGTAAAGAACCTACCTCGGACATCCTTCCTATATCTCCCACCACGAACCCTATAGTTATGCCCCAATAAGTATAAGTATAAGAATAAGTATAAGAATAAGTATAAGTTTGCTTACATACAATGCATAGAATACATATAATGCATCATGTTGTCATGATTTTTCATAACACTTCTGTGTAAACATATATCACAGTAATTATCCCATGGAAATTGGTGTCTGTTGCTGCTAAGTGTTTTTTATGGTGACCAGAAAACATATTTGAGTTTCTCAAAGTGATCAAGAAGTAGTTTTGATTGTCCAAGTTTTAATATGCTTTGCCACATTTCTCTTGGCGTTTTTGAGCTAAATAATTGGTTATATTTGTTAGTTTTAGAGACAGAAAGTCTTAAGGAGGCTCATTCTGTGAGCGAAGAAGAGGCTCTGTTCAACTTCATAACCGACGGTGAATTAAATGAATGCACGATGTACCCTGGACAATTGTGTCAGCATTTCTGCATCAAAACAGAGGAATCGTATGAGTGTACCTGCTTCCCAGGATATATCCTGCAATCCGATGGGCGAACCTGCAAGTCAGGTGAGAGGAATCAATATTTATTGTCACTATTGCAGCCCAAGCCCTTTGCCCTATTCATAGAACATAGAACAGTACAGCACAGAACAGGCCCTTCAGCCCACAATGTTGTGCCGAGCTTTATCTGAAACCAAGATCAAGCTATCCCACTCCCTATCATCCTGGTGTGCTCCATGTGCCTATCCAATAACCGCTTAAATGTTCCTAAAGTGTCTGACTCCACTATCACTGCAGGCAGTCCATTCCACACCCCAACCACTCTCTGCGTAAAGAACCTACCTCTGATATCCTTCCTATATCTCCCACCATGAACCCTATAGTTATGCCCCCTTGTAATAGCTCCATCCACCCGAGGAAATAGTCTTTGAACGTTCACTCTATCTATCCCCTTCATCATTTTATAAACCTCTATTAAGTCTCCCCTCAGCCTCCTCTGCTCCAGAGAGAACAGCCCTAGCTCCCTCAACCTTTCCTCATAAGACCTACCCTCCAAACCAGGCAGCATCCTGGTAAATCTCCTCTGCGCTCTTTCCAGCACTTCCACATCCTTCTTATAGTGAGGTGACCAGAACTGCACACAATATTCCAAATGTGGTCTCACCAAGGTCCTGTACAGTTGCAGCATAACCCCACGGCTCTTAAACTCCAACCCCCTGTTAATAAAAGCTAACACACTATAGGCCTTCTTCACAGCTCTATCCACTTGAGTGGCAACCTTTAGAGATCTGTGGATATGGACCCCAAGATCTCTCTGTCCCTCCACAGTCTTCAGAACCCTACCTTTGACCCTGTAATTCACATTTAAATTAGTCCTACCAAAATGAATCACCTCACATTTATCAGGGTTAAACTCCATACATTGCACATTTTTGTGGCAAAATCGATTTATCCTTTGTTCAAAGGCACTCAGTGCCTGAATGAGGAGGCCGCCATCAGGAACGGGGGTTGCTGTTGAGAACGAGTCCTCTGTCCATGCTCTCCTCTCCCTCATGACCCACATCCCGCAACCCTCATCCTGCCGTCACTCGCCTGAGGCCTGTGTCGCCCGGTGATCCTGGGCTTTAGTGCACTACCAGTAGCTGCCACCATTACCCCCAGTGGCACTGCTGAGCTATGCACAGCTGCTAGCTTCTGATAGGCCAGCAGCTCAGTGGGTGGCATTTCCACCCCAATGACCCTTGTTTCCGAGGAAGGCCCGCTGCTGCCCAGTTGAGTGCCTGATTGGCACTTAAGATGGGCCTCCCAGAGAGGAGGCAGCATTGGGCAGCACGGTGACACAGTGGTTAGCACTGCTGCCTCACAGCGCCAGGGACCTGGGTTCAATTCCCAGCTTGGGTCACTGTCTGTGTGGAGTTTGTACGTTCTCCCTGTGTCTGGGTGGGTTTCCTCCCACAGGGTGCTCTGGTTTCCTCCCACAGTCCAAAAATGTGCGGGTTAGGTTGATAGGTCATGCTAAATTTCCTGTAGTGTCAGGGGGACTAGCAGGGTAAATGCAAGGGGTTACTGGAATAGGGCCTGGTTGGGATTGTGGTCGGTACAGACTTGATGGGCCAAATGGCCTCCTTCTGCACTGTATGATTCTATGATGATAGTCTTGCTGGCTCTCCAGCAAATGGGTGAGACTTCCATTGCCACCATTATATGCTTCCCTTTAAAATTGCACCGTTCCTGTTCTCCATTCGGAAGTAAATGACCTAACTTGTTTTGGCAAACAATGAATCCTTGACTAGTTTATATACCTGTGCTTGATTGGGCAAAGAACTTCATTCTAGGGGTACTGTCAGGTGCTAATAGTGGAGTTGGGCTGTAGATTGCGTCGATATGTGTGGAATAATTCAATTATGTATTCCTTTGTGATGTATATCGTCCAGAGGCATTGTTCTTGTGTTAAATAGACTAAAGTGCCTTAATCTACATTACCTGACGTGGGGTTGCTGGAAGGTGAGTGTTCTGCTTTTCCTGTACAACCTGATTTTAGTCAGTATTAGTGAAATGGTAATGATGGTAAATAAGATATAACATTGTCATATCAGTACTTTGTAGCGGCTTTTTGTTATAAGGCCGTCAGAAAATTGGGCAGATGAAAGGGTGAAGTTCCAGCAAACCCCAATTCCTTCTTGGTTGCCCAAAAATTGTAAGGCATAGCTCAGGCTTTTCTGTGTGTTTTTAATAAAAGTTAGCACCATCTTGCTTGTTATCCTCTGCAAGATTCAGATTGTGAGAAGGGACATGCTAACCAGGATTAAGATTTGTATCATGGCCAGACAGATGATAACAATTAGAGATATTTGCTTTGACTTAGTAATTGCCTTTTCCTTCGTAATTTACATAAGACTAAATAAATGACATTGCCAAGAGAGTGCTGTATTATCTTACAAATCTCCCCTTTGTTAGTGATTGGGTTGATTTGATTTGATTTAATTTATTATTGGCACATGCATTGGCATTCAGTAAGAAGTATTGTTTCTTGCACTATACAGACAAAACATATCCTTCATAGAGTTCATAGGGGAGAAGGAAAGGAGAGGGTGCACAATACAGTGTTACAGTTACAGATAGGAATTAATTGATTTACACTTGAACTTATGTTTTTAGAGCATTAGTCCAAGCCTTTGGATTACCAGTCCAATAACATTACTGCTATGCTCCCGTGACTGATTTGATTTGATCTGATTTATTATTGTCACATGTATTGTGAAAAATATTGTTTCTTGCGTGCTATACAGAGAAAGCATACCCTTCATAGAATACATAGGGGAGGAGGAAAGGAGAGGGTGCAGAATATAGTGTTACAGTCACAGACAGGGTGTAGAGAAAGATCAACTTAACATATGATAGCCCGTTGGTAAATGTGAAGGCCAATTTTTGTTTTGAATGGATGACCAGTGCGATACAGCTTGAGGTTGCCCTCGCACAGTTAAGTGCCCGAACACATCAGCATACATTACAAAGAGAAGATCTTGGTAATACAGCAGAAAATGCCATGTTGCTCAGTCCTTTCTGTGTAAATCCAACCCAGAAAGATAAGATGGGGGGGAGAAAATAACCCTCACTCAAAAGGCTTTGACTGTCAAATAAAATATTTTGAGGCAGTTCTCTCAGCTCGGGACCAAGGCATGATGTTATAAACTTGTCCCTAATCTTAATACTTTTATTGCAGGGTTACGGGACTAGTAAAATAACTCAAATTCTGGCACAACACATGATTGGCCAAATGCTCTCTTTCTGTGTGATATCTATGGTTGCATGATAATCTGAGAAGCTTTTTCAAAAGAGTCACAAACATAACCTATGCTGAAACTTTTATATGTCAAACTTACGCAACTGCAATATGTGTGGAGACTGGAGAGTCACGTCTGCTATTATCTATTGATGCATTGAATGAAAAATGGGAGAAACGTATTAGCCTCGGGAGAATTATCACCTATTATGCTTGCACCAACATTCTACTTCTTAATGCTAAATATAGAGTATAAATGTAATGCCTGGAATGTTTTATGCATGGCTAATTATTTGTTTTAACTAGAGTCCCAGTAGCATAAATATTTGCCTCATTTAACATAATCAAATTATCACATGCATCTTATAAATCAGTTGAAGTTCTGCTGAGTCTACAACGTAGTTGCCTTCAGTTCAGGAACAATGGCCCAGATTTTGCTGTTAAAATCAGAGTGAAGCTAATGACGCTTGCTGTTATTTATTTGCAAATTGTACAACAACTTCCAGGTGAGGGGCTGGTTGTGGTTAAACACTGATACCCAAAAGCTACTGCCAGAGTTATGTTTCTCCACCATTAGCTTTGCGAAAATGACATTTTGCAACCGACTCATGACTGAAGTGCATTGAACAATTTAAATTTGCTGTATTTGCTCAATACATGTTAACTTGCCACAAAAGTGAACTCTGGTCCATAAGATTATTTAAACAAGGTGTTCAGTCTTAATTACCAACAAATCTTTTTTGGCACTGAAAATTAACCAACAACTAAATGTCTTTCCTTTAGGTTTTAATTATTGTTGGAGATCCTAAAAATAAATGATTTCTTTTTTGTCAACTTTTCCCTTTGATCTTTCTTTCTCTCTTCATCTAATCTTTCTTTGCCATTTTATTTCTCTTTCTGTAAGCGATTTGGCACTGAATTAGTCCACTCTAACTTAGATTTCCTCCTCAGTTCTTGCACTTCAATGTGTTTGTTAAGGATTACATCGGGCGGAATTTTACAACCCCGTTGTGCCCGTTTTGTGGTGGGAAAATGTTGTAAAATCGGGCGTGATCCGACTAGAGAGAATGGTGCCCATTTTTGTGCCCATTTTGGGACTCCTCTCAATAGCCTTGCAGTCGGTCCAATGTTGCTGTCAGGCCCTTCAGCCCCTCCTGCATTCCCTGGCTCTGTTGCTGTATCTCCAGCATCTCAGAGAAGTGATCGCAGAGGCCCAGCATGTAACCTGGGGCCAGCTGAGTCCTCGACCCCAGCAGGCCCTCACATGCCAGAGGCCTCGGACGTTCCCTCCTCTACCCAATGTACATCAGCAGATGTGTCGTGCACACCAGAGAATGACCCAGATGCCTCGCCACTAACTTGACCCACTGATGTGAGAGTCTCTAGGATGGTGAGTTGTGCGGTGGAAGCTGAAGCAAAACTGGTGCCACCCTTGGATGTCCCTTCATCTGCTTCCTCTGAGCTGTCAGGAGCAAAATGGATGGGGGCAGCAATGGGGGCTATGATGTCAGATGACCCAGGCACGTCAGGGTCCCGTCCTGCAAGGGAGGGAGAGGAAACTGGGCTGCATGCAACTTAATTGAGATTTCTCCAACAAGCGGAGGATTGGCAGGTGCTCACTTCTATGTTCCAGCCTGACCATGCTGTCACTAATGGTCTGCATCTCCTCCTCTCCCGCAAGCTCCAGTGCCCGCTCCTCAAAGGGGGTGAGGACCTGGATCTCAGGCACACCACCCCCTGTCCTCACCCTTTCCCGGTGATTATGAGTATCCTTCTCCTGTGGGGACAGAAGGAGCCATGTAAAATCCAATGGCATGAGTCCTGTAGGGTTTCAGGGGGTGGCCCTCTGAGGACAAGGGTTGTGATACTCTTGCGGGGGCGGGAAGGGAGGTGCTTGGGGATCAGGGGCTGAAAGCATGCAGGGTGCTGTGGTTTGGGGGTCTGGGGGTCATTTAGGGGGAAAATGCTAGATGAGGTGAAACACTCACCCTTGCTGCATGGATGAGCTCAGTCAGCTTTTTGAGGCACTGCTTCCCGATTCTCCTGGCCAGTGCCCTGGCACTAATGCATGCTGCCTCATCTCCCAGGCTGTGGTTCTATCCCTTCCTCTGGGACGGTGTCCTTCTAGGCGGAAGAGGGTGTCCTGCCTTGCCTCCACTGCCTCCAGCAACCTGGCCAGGTCAGCATCTGAAAATCAGGGAGCTGTCTTCCTGGAGGCCATTTCTTCCTCCGCTGCCTGCCTGTCCATTCTTGGGGCTTTTATGGAGCTCTCCCTCATTAGGGCAGATCAGCTGCAGGTTGTTGGGATGAGTCACGTGCCCGTTAGATCATTCCAGCGAGTTTAATGAAATTTGCCTTGTTACCATGGAGGGGAAGCCAAGGCAGCACTTGCAGGTGTGCTGATGAAGTGGGGGGGGGGAGGGTGGATTTGTGCCTCTGTGATGATCAGGGGCAGGGGAGCGAGAGGGTCATGTCAGTCAGCCATTGGGGCTGGGGGTGGGGGGCGGTTGATGAGGGGGTCTTGTGCAAGGGAGTCCACGGGGGGTCCCCCTTGCACAAAGGGGTCCTCTAGGGTTCTAAAAGAGATAGCTGAGGAAATTGTGGAGGCATTGGTGGTGATCTTTCAGGAATCACTGGAGGCAGGGAGGGTCCCAGAGGACTGGAAAGTAACATCGCTGTTTAAGAAGGGAGGGAGACAGCAATTATAGGCCGGTTAGCCTGACTTCAGTCATTGGTAAGATTTTAGAGTCCATTGTTAAAGATGAGATCGCGGAGTACTTGGAAGTGCATGATAAAGTAGGACTGAGTCAATACGGCTTCGTCAAGGGGAGGTCATGTCTGACAAATCTGTTAGAGTTCTTTGAGGAGGCAACAAGGAAGTTAGATAAAGGAGAACCAGTGGACATGATTTATTTAGATTTCCAGAAGGCCTTTGACAAGGTGCCGCAGAGGAGACTATTAAATAAGTTAAGCGCCCATGGTGTTAAGGGTAAGGTCCTGGCATGGATAGAGGATTGGCTAACTGGCAGAAGGCAGAGAGTGGGGATAAAGGGTTTTTTTCTCAGGATGGCAGCCAATGACTAGTAGTGTGACTCAGGGGTCAGTGCTGGGACCACAACTTTTCACACTATACATTAACGATTTGGAAGAAGGAACTGAAGGCACAGTTGTTAAGTTTGCAGATGATACAAAGATATGTAGAGGGACAGATAGTATTGAGGAAGCAGGGGGGCTGCAGAAGGACTTGGACAGGTTAGGAGAGTGGGCAAAGAAGTGGCAGATGGAATACAATGTGGAAAAGTGTGAGGTTACGCACTTTGGAAGAAGGAATGGAGACATAGACTATTTTCTAAATGGGAAAATGCTTAGGAAATCAGAAACACAAAGGGACTTGGGAGTCCTTGTTCAAGATTTTCTTAAGGTTAAGGTGCAGGTTCAGTCGGCAGTTAGGAAGGCAAATGTAATGTTTTACAGATGCACCATAGAAAGCATTCTTTCTGGTTGTATCACAGCTTGGTATGGCTCCTGCTGTGCCCAAGACCGCAAGGAACTACAAAAGGTCGTGATGGAGCCCAATCCACCACGCAAACGAGCCTCCCATCCATTGACTCTGTCTATACTTCCCGCTACCTCGGCAAAGCAGCCAGTACAATTAAGGACCCCATGCACCCCAGACATTCTCTCTTCCACCTTCTTCCGTAGGAAAAAGATGCAAAAGTCTGAGGCCATGTACCAACCGACTCAAGAACAGCTTCTTCCCTGCTGCTATCAAACTTTTGAATGGACTGACCTTGCATTAAGTTGATCTTTCTCTACACCTTGGCTATAACTGTAACACTACATTCTGCACTCTCTCGTTTCTTTCTCTATGAATGGTATGTTTTGTCTGTATACCGCTCAAGAAACAATACTTTTCACTGTATGCTAATACATGTGACAATAATAAACCAAATCAAATCAAATCAAATGAAAACTCATTATACACAGAAGCCCTCTTTGACCAAAAGAGAAAATGCTGGAAAATCTCAGCAGGTCTGGCAGCATCTGTAAGGAGAGAAAAGAGCTGACGCTTCGAGTCCAGACAACCCTTTGTCGAAGCTGAAGCCCCTCTTTAGTTCACTTTCTGCATCAACTTTCCAACGAGCTGATATCATTTTGTCTTGCTTTACTTTCTAACTTCCTTCCTTACTCATCTGGAAGGAATCATCCACAGAATGACTTTATTCTTGTTCCGTAACAATGAATCATGTTTTCTACACAATTCCCAACCATATTTTGAATGCTGCATCTAATTTAACAGCCTGCATCACCCTATTCCTTGACCAAAACGCTGGACCCGGGACTTTGCCATTGTAACCAAGGCCTGTCTAAAACCAATAGCGTTCATCTGTAAATATGGCAATTGGTGTTTGATGATGTTATTGAGCCCTGGCTGCAACGTTGTCATCTTACAGGAAAGCCACAGCAGCTTTCCTGTAGGGTGACAACATGGAGAGGAAGGCTGGGAGAAACCAATTGAGGTAAGTTCTAATTTGTCACTTTCCTTGAGGTTCCGGGGGAGCAGGAATGCTCCTCTGAGCTGCACAAGGGAAGTTAAGTATCTCTTGGCCTTGGCTCTTTCAAACACACCCCGTGACACATTTTATTGCCAACAAGCATCCATCACTAGTGCTACTTTCCGCGTGCTGAACATCTGGCCACTTGCCACTCGCCTTTTCACGCCTGTTTGGGGGAGGGACTGGGAGTTAAAACTGGTGAAAACTGGTGTATTTGATACTTGCCAAACCCCCTAGTTTCTGGTTAAAATTCCACTGGTTATATTGCGACCAAATGTGTACCACTGAGTGATAAATTAAATCAATGCAGTGGAGGAAAAGACAAGGAGTCATGTAACTTCCAAGGCTACAGACTAAGTGCTGAAACATGGGATCAGGCTGGAGGGCTTCTTCTCCAGTGCAGACACAATGGGCAGAGTGGCCATCCGCTGTGCTGTAAAATTTTCCACATGTTCTAAACATCTGAAAAGGAGGAAAGTGCCAGGATGTGGGAAGAGGGAGGTGAAGAGACAGAATGTAAATTGCTCCTTAAAAGAGCTAGCACAGACAGAATGGGCCAAATGGCCTCCTCTGCTGAAATGATTCTATGATTGTTTGAAATGTTAGTTTTCTTGGTGGAGTTGCTGATGTAACATAGAGAATATTTTAAAGTTTGAAATTTATAATATAGTGAGATGTTAAGATGGTATTTATTTTGGGGGAGATGATGGCACGGTGGTCATGTCACTGGACTAGTAATCCAGAAATCCAGGATAATGCTCTGCAGACATGGGTTCAAATCCCACCCTGGCAGCTGTGGAATTTAAATTCAATTAATAGACTTGGAATTAAAAACTAGCCTCAGTAATGATGACCGTGAAACCATTGTCGATTGTTGTAAAGACCCATCTGGTTCACTAATGTCCTTTAGGGAAGGAAATCTGCTGTCCTTACATGGTCTGGCCTACACATGACTCCAGACCCACAGCGATCTGGTTGACTCTTAACTGACCTCTGAAATGGCCTCACAAACTATTCAGGGCAAATAGGGATGGACAACAAATGCTGAGCTTGCCAGCGATGCCTATATCCCATGAAAGAATTTTTTTCAAAGATTCATTGCCGATATGTTCATACTTTGAAACAGAATATGAAGATGAGGAAAACAATTTCACAGAAGCAAAGACTACTGAAGTGTCACAAACTGGATCACCCGTTGAAGTGGATCGCTGTGGAGGTACTTTCAAATTCATACTTAGAAACAACCTTGCTGAAAGAAAGGGCATATTGGGTCACAGGTTGTTTAATAGGTGTGAATTCTGTTTCACTTATTAGCATATAAAATATATGTAGTGTTTAAAGGAAATATGTTCAAAGGAAACACCAAGCGGCCCGGTGGCACAGTGGTTGGCATTGCTGCCTAACAGCCCCAGGGACCCAGGTTCAATTCCAGCCTCGGGTCACTGTCTGTGTGGAGTCTGCACATTCTCCTCATGTCTGTGTGGGTTTGCTCCGAGTGCTCCGGTTTCCGTCCACAGTCCAAAGATGTGCGGGTTTTGAGGATTGGCCAGGCTAAATTCTCCCTTAGTGTGAGAGGGATTAGCGGGGTAAATACGTTGTGTTGCGGGGGATAGGATGGGCCTGGGTAGGATTGTTGTTTGTGCAGGCTTGATGGGCTGAAGGGCCTCCTCCTACACTGTAGGTATTCTATGATTCCATGTCTAATAAACACATGCCATGGAAGAAGCAAGAATGGGTTTATGCAAGTCCCAAAAAGCTATTGAATAAAGTGAAATCTTTTTTCTTCTGTAACTTAGGATTCAATATAGCCCCAGAGATGGGTGAATGTCTAATGAAAATGTCAACAATCCTAAATTTAGTTAGTTTGGTCCTCTGTTGTTTTAGTTGTTACAGAATTTAAAACTTCCCTTGAATTTAGCAATGGGTAGGATAGCTTGCATAAAGAAATGTCATGCTGGTGTTCTGTGTTCTGTGGTGGATGGAAGGGAGCGTAACATTTCAGGACTTCTTACGAATGCAGCAAAAGGTGGAAAAGAATGAGTTTCCCAGTGCTTTAACTTTCCACACTTCATCTTGAGAAGCACACTTTCCCACCTTGTCACCTCTCTCTCCCCATTCCCTACCACGTAGCTAAAACAAACAGTCCAGAATGTTTAATGCCTGGGTGTGGAATTGCTATTTCTGTTATTGGAATGAATATGTACTACTATCATTGTCAATGGCAAATATGCAAACAAATAGTCTTCACAATAGTCAAATATTGGAGAAAGGTACTAACCAAATTTGAATTGCATTGAAGTGGGATAAAGAACTTTAGAGGGATGCTTTTAATCCCCTTTCATATGACAAGAATAGAAACATAGAAAATAGAAGCAGGAGTAGGTCATTCAGCCCTTCAAGTCTGCTCCACCATTCATTTTGATCATGGCTGATCATCAAATTCAATATCCTGATTCCCCCCTTCCCTCCCATATCCCTTGATCCCTTAGCCCCAAGAACTATATCTAATCTCTTCTTGAAATCAGACAACATTTTGGCCTCAACTACATTCTGTGGTAGTGAATTCCCACACATTCACCACTCTCTGGGTGAAGAAATTTCTCCTCACCTCAGTTCTAAAAGGTTTACCCCTTATCCTCAAACTATGACCTCCTAGTTCTGCACTCCCTCATTGGGAACATTCTTTCTGAATCTACCTTGTCTAATCCCCTGTCTGGCCCCAGAAACATAGAAACTAGAAGCAGGAGGAGGCCATTCGGCCCTTCGAGACTGCTCTGCCATTCATTATGATCATGGCTGACCATCAAATTCAATATCCTGATCCCCCTTTCCTCCACGTATCCCTTGATCACTTTAGCCCCAAGAGCCATATCTAGGGGCAATTCTCGCAAAAAATTCTAAGTGTCGAATTTGTGTAAAAACTGAAATAAATCGCGCTGTTTTTTCAGTGGGAGTTTAAAAATGAATCTCCCATACTTTGTGCACTGCACAATGCACTGGCGTAAATCCTGTTGAAAAGCTGTGGGCGAGGCCTATCCCCGCTGGAGAGGCTGGCTGCATAGCACTGAGCGGGTCACTGTGCATGCGCCGATCTCTCAGAGCCTGTCTGCTGGTCTCCCGATCGCTGGCCAGCCCTGCGACCCCCGCATCGCTGGCCGTGCAACCCCCTTCCCCCCACACCTCACCATGGCCAGATCGCTGGCCCCCCAAACATGCCTGGGTCCAGCCTCAAACCCACACCTCCCATTTCCCTCCCCCCCCACCCGATTCCCGCACCCACCCCTACAGGCAGCCCTGACCCCACCCCCAGCCTGCATCAATCACCCCCCTCGCCCTCAGCCCCGATCTCCCAATCAACCCGACGATTCCCCCCACCAGCAGTCTGGACCCACCCGGCAAGCCGAACTCCACCCCCCCCCCCCCTCCCTCAACCCATGGCCAGCCCTGATTGCTGGCCTGCCTCCCTTTGTCACTCAGCCCAATTGCAGAGTGGCAGTGGTATCCCCCCCCACCCATGTCCCTCCAGACGCCCCACCCCATCAGGCCCTGCCCCCTTGGCACTGCCTGATGCCTGGTGGGCAGTGCCAAGGTGCCTCTTGGGCATTGCCAGGAGGCCCAGGCTGGCACTGCCAAGTTGTCAATTCCCTGGGGGGCACCAGCCCCAGCACCCGACCCTCTGGGAGCCTCAGTTGCCCCCACCCCAGCAGGGTTGGGCTGCCAGCTCACTGCAAGTGGGGAGCCACTATTTAAATTTGAAGTTGCATATATAATGCAGCTCCATGCCTATTTCCGGCGGGGAGCTGACAGCGCCAGAAACCCAGCGCTGCGAGATGCGCTCAGGCAGGGCGCCCAGCACGGCGCATGCTAATCGGGCACCGCTTGAATCTCCTGGCCTGCTGTGCTAAAGAATCAGCGCAAGGGGATGGGAGAATCGCCCCCCCCCAAAGTCTTCTTGAAATCAGATACGGTTTCGGCCTCAACTGTCTTTTGTGGTAGTGAATTCCACACATCCACCACTCTCTGGATGAAGAAATTTCTCCTCACCTCAGTTCATAAGATATAGGAGCAGAATGAGGCCATTTGGCCCATCGAGTGTGCTCCGCCATTTGATCATATGCTCCTGATTCCCATTTTCCTGCCTTCTCCCCATAACCCTTCAACCCATTACCAATTAAAAATCTGTCCAACTCCTTAAATTTACTCACTGTCCCAGCATCCACTGCACTTTGGGGTAACAAATTCCACAGATTCACAACCCTTTGGGAGAAGTAGTTTCTCCTCAACTCTGTTTTAAATTTGCTGCCCCTTATCCTATGACTATGATCCCTCGTCCTAGAATGCCCCACAAGAGGAAGCATCCGCTTCAAGTTTACTTCATCCATATCTTTTATCATCTTGTATGCCTCAATTTGATCTCCCCTCATTCTTCTAATTTCCAGAGAGTATGGGCCTAAACTGTTCAATCTCTCTTCATCCGACAAACCTCTCATCTCTGGAATCAATCTAGTGAACCTCCTCTGAACTGCCTCCAATGCCACTACATCTTTCCTCAAATAAGAGGACCAAAACTGTGCACAATACTCCAGGTGCGGCCTCACCAATGCCTTGTATAGTTGCAACAATACTTCCTTACCTTTATATTCTATTTCTTTAGCTATAAATGCCAACATTCCATTCACTTTCTTTATTATCTACTGTACCTGCATGCTAGTTTTCTGTGACTCATGAACGAGGACACCCAGATCCCTCTGCACCGGAGCACCCCGAAATCTCTCCCCATTTCGATAATAAGTTGTCTTCCCATTTTTCCGACAAAACTGCATGACCTCACACTTCTCCATGTTAAACTCCATCAGCTACATTTTGGCCCACTCTCCTAACCTATCTACATCCATTTGTAGAGTTCTTATTTCCTCATTGCAACTTGCTGTCCTGCCTTTTTTATGTCATCTGCAAATTTGGCTATTGAGCCTTCTATCCCTGTATCCAAGTCATTACTATAGATTGTAAATAGCTGGGGCCTAAGGACCAAACCCTGTGGCACCCCACTAATTACTTTTTGCCATCCAGAAAACAACCCACCTATCCCAACTCTCTGTCTTCTGTCCATCAGCCAGTCACCTATCCAAGCTAATAATACCATGTGATCTAATCTTGTGAATTAACCTTTTGTGCAGCTCCTTATCAAATGCCTTCCGGAAGTCCAGATATACTGCATCTACAGGATCCCCATGATCCACTTTGCTTGTTACATCTTCGAAGAACTCTAGCAAATTAGTTAAACATGATTTGCTCTTCATAAAACCATGCTGACTCTGATGGACAGCGCTTGGACTTTCCAAATGTCCTGGTATTGCTTCCTTAATAATTGATTCTAAAAGATTTACCCCTTATCCTCAAACTATGACCCCTAGCTCTGGGCTCTTCCACCATCGGGAACATTCTTTCTGTATCTACCCTACCTAACGCTGCTAAAATTTTATAAATTTCTATGAGATCCCCTCTCACTCTTCTATACTCCAGTGAATATAATCCGAACTGACTTAGTCTCCCTTCATAAGATAGATCTGCCATCCCAGGAATCAGCCTGGTAAACCTTCACTGCACTCCCTCTATACCAAGGACATCCTTCCACAGATAAGGACAACAAAACTGCACACAATACTCCAGATGTGGCCTCACCAATGCTCTATACAATTGCTGTAAAACATCTCTATTCCTATGCTCCAAATTCACGAATACTTAAATCAAAGAATAGGGTGATGCAGACTGTTAAATTAGACGCAACATTCTCCCTCTGCGTCAGCATGGCATTCATAAAGATATGAAATTCAGGATCCTTACATTTATTAGGACACTAATGTAATTATAAAATTCAGCAGCAAGACCCATGGACAGTGCAAGGCTCACCAGAGAGAAGTGTCAGGCCCAGGGTGGCCTGGTTAGCACTGCTGCCTCACAGCACCAGGGACTCAGGTTCGATCCCAGCCTTGGATGACTGTCTGTGTGGAGGTTGCATGTTTTCCCCGTGTCTGCGTTTCCTCCGGGTGCTCCACTTTCCTCCCACAGTCCAAAGATGTGCAGGTTAGGTGGATTAGCCATTCTAAATTGTCCCTTAGTGTCCCAAGATATGTAGGTTAGGGGGGGATTAGTGGGATAAATATGTGGCGTTACAAGGATTGGGCCAGGGCTGGGCCAGGGTGGGATGCTCTGTCGGAGAGTCGGTGCAGACACGATGGGCCAAATGGCCTCCTTCTGCACTGTAGGGATTCTATGATTCTAGAGATTGGAACAAATAAACCTTTCGACATTTTTTTTATGATTGTCTTGTGGTCTAAACAGAAGAGGAGTGCTCTTCCAGGTCCAACAAGGAAACCTGGGGCCTCCCACCATTGTCTATTCTTCTCTTCCATTTGAAATAAAAGTTATTTCTTACAGATGCCAGTCCATGTATGCACTACTGCGCACACATTGGAGAGGATATTCTTTGTTCCTGTTTCTCTGGTTACAGACTGATGCCAGATCATTTCTCATGTGAAGGTAAACGCATGTTCACATCCCGCAGAATATTAAAGATAAAAGATATAAGAAGTTGGGCATCTTTGGTTAGTTGATGTCAAATTGTTATATTTGAATTTCTTTGCTGGAGGTTGTAAAGGCAGACTGTACGTCATTAACAAATGTGATGCAGACAGTTTATACACTTGCATGTAAGTATTTAACGATGCTGTAATTTAAAATAATGTGTGCCATAATTTACTGATCCTAGATGTGGATGAATGTGTAATGGACTCACACAACTGTTCGAGAGACGACTCCTGTGTGAACACTCAAGGATCATTCCAGTGTGTCCCTGCAAAGATCTGTGAGACTGGCTTTATCCGAAATGCCAATGACAAATGTGTAGGTAAGAACAGAACGCCCATTGCTTGTGTTATTCAAAGCATTGTCTGCAGCTTATGTACTTATCAGGATCGAAGGCTGCTGTTCTACTTGGGATTGGATATATCAGATCAAGACACAGCCGACTGGAATTTCTGCAGGGATTGTCCCAATCGCCTGCGGTAACTCTGGCGGAAGATCAGTGGGAAGCCTGGATAATGATCTTAAATGACCCTTTATGGTCCTGGTAATGGTTGGTATTCACGGCTATGTTATGGCAGGAGATGTGGAGATTTTGAACACTCCACAGAGATTGAACCCCAGAAACTCTTTATTGTCGGATTTCTACATTACGATAGTGAGTGCTCTTAAAAAAATACTTCCTTGGCTATGAAACAAATATGGGATGGCCTGAGCTTATTAACGATTGCATGAATTACTTCTTTTTGAATAATGGTCAATCCTGTCTATTCTCAGCCTGATGTGTAGACTAACAAAAGTTTATTTATTAGTGTCACAAGTAAGCTTACATTAACACTGCAATGAAGTTACTGTGAAAATCCCCTAGTCATCACACTTTGGCGCCTGTTCGGGTACACTGAGGGAGAATTTAACATGGTCAATGCACCTAACCAGCATGTCTTTCAGACTGTGGGAGGAAACCCACGCAGACACAGGGAGAACGTGCAAACTCCACACAGACAGTGACCCAAGCCGGGAATCGAACCCTGGTGTTGTGAGGCAGCAATGTTAACCACAGCGGACAACACTGTTGTGATACGCTTTACACACATTGTTAAGAGCTGCTTTCATACCAATGCTGTTGAAATTTAGATTCCTGGAAGCTGACGACCGTATGTCAGGTTTTCATGTTCTACTGGTAAATGCTGCTCCTTGATAAATTAGCAGATTCTTGGAGGGGGATCTTTTACTTGACTGACCTGTAAGTCAGTCAGAAATTAGATGCGGAACTTGCAATTTGCGGTTCCCTCACATTTTGTGGAGTTTTAAGTATCCGTAACGCCATTGATGGGTTTCTTTGTCCTGAGGCCAGTCTGATTTTCAGGCTGTGCCTCCAGTCGGGCAGGGAGCTGGTTGGTGAAGGCTGCAGGAACAGGCAAGCACATGCTCGGGAGTGGGGTTAATTGGGGACAGGTAGGGGAAGAGGTGGGCAGGCGATTGGGTGAGTCATTCGGGATGGATGAGAGGTCAATCCTGGGGGCAAGGGGGGGGGGGGTCGATCAATTAGATGAACTGCGGGGTGGGAAAGTCAGAGTTTTGGAGGGGGTGGGGGAGATCGGAAGATAGGGCTGAGTGCAGGACTGAGCAGTGCTGTTGAAGGCCATGTGGCAGGGAAGCTAATGTGCCTGGGAGTGCAGCAGGGTGGAACTGGAAGCCTCATGGTTGGGATTGGAGGGTGGTAGAGGGGGGAGGGGAAAACAGAGACCTGGTGGGAGCAGTTGGCAGGTCGGGGGCCTCATGATGAGATTGGTGGTCTTGACAGGTATAGTGGCACAGTGGTTAGCACTGCTGCCTCTCAGCACCAGGGACCCGGGTTCAATTCCGGCCTTGGGTCACTGTCTGTGTGGAGTTTGCACATTTTCCCTGTGTCTGCGTGGGTTTCCTCCGAGTGCTCCGATTTCCTCCCACAAACCAAAGGTGTGTGGGTTAGGTTGATTGGCCATGCTAAATTGACCCTAGTATCAAGGGAATGGCAGGGTAAATATGTGGGGCTACAGGAATAGGGCCTGGGTGGCATTGTGGTCGATGCAGAGTCGATGGGCTGAATGGCCCCCTTCTGCAGGGATTCTATGATTCTATTCTATGACAGGAAGATTGGGCTGGGCGGGGCGGGGCAGGGCCGGGGGGTGGGGGCGGGGAATGCTACCCAATTGAGGATGCTGCTCAAGAAGATATTCATTTATTTAGAAGTTTATAACAATTTCAAAAAGTGTCATAACTGTTCAAAAATCTTTAAAAAAAACAAACCATTCATAAAAGTTTCCCAGTCATGGAGCTGAAGCCTGACCTCAGGGGGCCATGACTTCAGCTCATGACTTCAAAGGGGGAATGGCTTCGCCACCCATGTGCTGGAGCCCCTCGATGATTCTCTCAATGTTAGGCCCTGCATCAAGAAGAAGCGGAAGTTCTCACCACTGCCTATGGACAGGGTAAGTGTTTTCTTGGGCAGTCCACAGTGAATGCCAAGCTTCACTGCTCAACGAAAATCCGGGCCTCTCACTGCACATCATCCCCGTTACTGTGCTTCCTTTCTAATGCAGTTGTGATAAACATGTCTCTGAATCAATTGACTGAACAAATCAATAGTTGATAAAATTGGGAATGAGAAATGATCACCTCACAAATGAAAACATGTAACTTATTACAGTCAGCCATTCAATACTCTTGCTACACAACTTAATTAAAAAGCTTTGCTAACCGAATCAATTTTTATTGTTCTTATGAGGCCGCACATTTTACATTTCAATTAATCGGGAATATTAAGGGTGCGGTTGAAGTTTTAATACATATGAGATGGCTCCCAGCTCTTTCAGTGGTAACTCTTCACTTGAAAATTCACTAAATAAGGATTAATCATAAACATGGTTGATTTAACAGAAATAGAGGTATTGTGTGAATCCTTAGCTACACTTGCTTGATTATAAACTTGTTGAAAATTTATTACAGCAGTTGAACATTAATAAAACCAATGCTAATCACTTTGCTGGTGTACGGACAGAACTGCAGCATCACCGACTTATTAAAAGTAGCATTGATTTGCATTGATTCAAAAATGGGAAAGGGGTAAATCTCTTCACAACTATTCTGGTTCAAAAAAAAGAATTTTGCAATACTGCTGTAACGCCAGGTTGATTAACACCAGATTGGGTGTTCAACAATATGGAATAGTGGTCAGCTGTCTGCCGAATGGGGAATGAACACCAATGTTTCAGCACTTCACAGATTACTGAACAAGAATCAAATGTAGTTGGGACTTGAGTCTGGAACTGGAGCACCGTGTGTGGGTCTTTGCTTGCAATTTAAATGGATTGACATTTTTGTATCAGAGCGGCACTTATTATTAACACGAGCTGCCATCACTTTAATGCAGGGAAAAGGTTGCACCTGGGCTTGCAGTGGGGATGGTTAATAAGGTGGGGTGCATTAATTTCAGTTGTGGAATCTGCAAGCTGACTAATATAAGGGTAGTTGTTCCAGTCCATGTAGACAAATAACTGTGACCTCACGGAGAGGGAAATAAAAATGTTTCCACATGACTCTGGCCACCCATCTGGTTTTAATCATCTTGATCCTGGTATTACAGCGGTATTGCAAAATCGTTTCACCAAAGAAACTGAGGAGGGATTCATTTGCCTTTGCATTGTAATTTCAACTCTGCTAAGTTCAATTACTGCAAATTGCAAGCATGTTTATTTTACCAAGTGAGTTATACAGCGATGCAAATCACAGTTCTCTGGTTGTTTCAGCTGCAGAATGAGAAATGCTTTCGCTCTTATTTGGACTGTGCACTGTGAAGTAATTCCCAGTATTGGTTTCTTCCTAGCACAAGGCCATTTTTTTAAAGCAAATTAAGCATAACAAAGCCATAAACATTTGTCAGCACCTGACTTTTACGTACCTTACATTAGACATGCTATGTGCAGAGTACAGAAGGCCCTTCTCAAAGCCATCCACAGTCAGCCACATGGAAGAATGGCACCAACATTTCCTTATTGTACAAATTAATGAATAAGAATTAAATGTTGTTGAGGTTTAAGTATGATTTGTGAATATGCCAAATAAAGCTTTTCCAGTTTTACCTACTTGTGCTTAAGGCAAAGAATCAATGAATGCAAGTGTCATGCCTTTCATTTTTATTATTTTCTGCTCTTTGTCAGACCAGCAGTGGTATATGACTCCAGTCTGCGCTCACTCCACGCCCAAGCTCATTATTACTGTATTATCTGAAGTTTCTCTGTAAACAGCCTGAACAGATTTCAATGCCAGATGGCTGCTTGCTGAGTCCTTGCTGACTGCAGCAGTCATCAGATTTGGAAATAATTGGATCTTTTATTATATTCATTCTTGTTCTGTGTACGCTGCAATTTATTTCTTGACTAATTCTAATATGTTGATGACTTAAGCGTGTATTTCACGCGCATGTACACAGTAAAATACTGATGTGCATCTGTGCCCACAACATGTGGAATCAAGCCTGTGAATTTGGATCTTATATGTGTGAGAAACATTTACTGTCGGAATAACTTTCACGGAGTTGTAGCACCCGAGATGGAAGCCTCTATAGACTAAATCTTTTACAGTCTGTTGCGTTTCGTTTCTAAAACACAGCCTGACCTATGACATTATCTTTTACAGTCCATTTAGTCTGACTCATATTGTTCAATGCCAGACTGTAATATGTTTAAAAAGTACCCGGTTGCTGACTTGGAACTACACAAAAACTCCATTAGAAACTAACAGTAATATGTGAATCATGCATAGCACGTGCAGAGGGGCTTGTAGCATTCATGCAGTGTGCTGTTTATACAGCTGATGTATCCATCTGAAAGCACAGACAAATGGGTACTGCCTCCTCCATCACTAACGTACCTTTATCTATGCTTAAATATTAGCTTTGATATGGTTTACTAACTTCAGAGCTTAAACATAAACAATCCCACATTTATTTCTCATGATGGATTTATTTGTAAGTTTAGAAATGGAAACACGAGCATCTTTAACTTGGTGACAGTTGTGCTTTGTCACGTTTTCCTGCAGATATTAATGAGTGTCTGTTGGCGACCCAAAGCTGCAAATTTGGGGAAATCTGTATTAATACAATTGGTTCCTTTCGATGCCAGAAAACGATTATTTGTGGAACAGGCTACGAACAAACGGATGATCACTGCCAAGGTTTGTAACAAGTCCGAAGTACTTTGACGTTTAACTTTCTTAATCTGTTGACTTTTTTTCTTTAATGTATATATATTTATCGTGTGTGGTAATGTAGCAGTTATTTACTGGACTAATAATCCAGAGGCTAGGACAAATAATCCAAAAAATATTTGAGTTCACTCCCCTCCTGTTGGATTGAGAATTTCCAGACAGTTTAAAGGTATTTATCTTTTTGCCATATGACCCAGAACACCACTTGGAGGAATCACTGAGGATACCAACAATGTACTCTGGGCACTGCATTGCCCATCACTCATAGTAGCTTGATAGTATCACCACTGCTTCATTACTGGAGGATAGAGCTACCCGGACTGGGGGACACATTATTATTATTTATTTATTAGTCACATGTAGACTTACATTAACACTGCAATGAATTTATTGTGAAAATCTCCCAGTCACCGGCGCCTGTTCGGGTACACTGAGGGAGAATTTAGCATGGCCAATGCACCAAACCTGCGTACCTTTGGACTGTGGGAGGAAACTGGAGCACCCGGAGGAAATCCACGCAGACAGAGGGAGAATGTGCAAACTCCACACAGACAGTGACCCAAGCTGGGAATCGAAACTGGGTCCCTGGCACTGTGAGGCAGCAGTGCCAACGACTGTGCCACCCTACTTGGCTCATTAATCTACCTGTTGCGGGTACATCTGTCAATGACAACATCGATAGGGTGGCAACTTTGCAGTTCTTGTGGAAACCATGTCCTGTCGTCACATTGAGGTCACCCTCCATCACTGAAGGCACTGTTGCTAAGTTTGCAGATGATACAAAGACATGTCGAGGGACAGGTAGTATTGAGGAAGCAGGGGGGCTACAGAAGGACTTGGACAGGTTAGGAGAGTGGGCAAAGAAGTGGCAGGTTGAATACAATGTGGAAAAGTGTGAAGTTATGCTCTTTGGAAGGCTGAATGGAGACATAGACTATTTTCTAAATGGGAAAATGCTTAAGAAATCAGAAACACAAAGGGACTTGGGAGTCATTGATCAAGATTCTCTTAAGGTTAACGTGTAGGTTCAGTCGGAGTTAGGAATGCAAATGCAATGTTAGCATTCATGTCGAGAGGGCAAGAATACAAGAGCAGGGATGTACTTCTGAGGCTGTATACAGCTCTGGTCAGACCCCATTTGGAGTATTGTGGACAGTTTTGGGCCCCATATCTGAGGAAGGATGTGCTGGCCTTGGAAAGGGTCCGGAGGAGGTTCAAAGAATGATCCCTGGAATGAAGAGCTTGTCGTATGAGGAACAGTTGAGGGCTCTGAGTCTGTACTCGGTGGTGTTTAGAAGGATGAGGGGGATCTTATTGAAACTTATAGGATACTGTGAGGCCTGGATAGGGTAGACGTGGAGAGGATGTTTCCACTAGTAGGAAAAACTAGAACCAGAGGGCACAACCTCAGGCTAAAGGGACGATCCTTTAAAACAGAGATGAGGAGGAATTTCTTCAGCCAGAGAGTGGTGAATCTGTGGAACTCTTTGTCGCAGAAGGCTGTGGAGGCCAGGTCATTGAGTGTCTTTAAGACAGAGATAGATAGGTTCTTGATTAATAAGGGGATCAGGGGTCATGGGGATGAGAAAAATATCAGCCATGATTGAATGGCAGAGCAGACTCGATGGACCGAGTGGCCTAATTCTGCTCCTATGTCTTATGGTCTTATGGTCTTATGTTCTGCACATTACAACTGTGCTGATTGAGATGGATGAAGAATAAAATCTAACAGCCCTAAATTGGGTAACTATAGTTCTGACCAGTTGAGAAGGGGTGACTTGGCTTCCCTCTGTTCAAACTCCGTTGTTGGTAATAACTAAGGTTTAGGTTTCTTTTTCATGAGGAAATGCCTTTTCCAAATCAGAATGTGTTTATCTATTTAAATACACTTCCACACACACAGATATACAATCACGGGGAGTTAGAGTCCAAATAAATGGCTGGCACGGTGGCACAGTAGTTAGCACTGCTGTCTCACAGTGCCAGGGACCCGGGTTCGATTCCTGGCTTGGGTGACTGTTTGGAGTTTGCATATTCTCCCTGTGTCTGCGTGGGTTTCCTCCGGGTGCTCCGGTTTCCTCCCACAATCCAAAGATGTGCGGGTTAGGTAGATTGGCCATGCTAAATTGCCCATTAATGTCAGGGGGACTAGCTAGGGTAAATGCATGGGGTTGTAGGGATAGGGCCTGTGTGGGATTGTGGTCGATGCAGACTCGATGGGCCAAATGGCCTCCTTCTGTACAGTGGGATTCGATGATTCTAAGTGTTCTTGATTGGCGTAGGTTTTAAATGCCGCAGCCGGTTTGGGTTAGCTGGTTTCTTGGATGAAGTCAGATGTTGAAGACATTGCATTTACACCTTTCAGCTTCTCAAAAGCTGTCTGACATTTCTCGGTCCATGCTATTTTTGCTTTGTTCTGTATTGGATCTGTCAGTGGGGCAGCTACCATGTGGAGGCTTGGGACGAACTTACGGCAGAACCCACACATTCCTGAAAACCTCAGGTAGTCCTGTTTTCTGGTGAGAATGAGAAACTGTACTATTGCTTGTACCTTTTTCAGTGGTGAGATTGTTTAATCATGTTCATATGACACAGCCATGGTCTTTTCCTGCAATCTGGGGTGTCGATTAGATAGTTGGCCCCCGCCAGGCTTATTTCCTACCCTGTATGGGCCACTAACCTGGGCTCTTAGGGGTTCACCCAGTATTTGTAGCAGCATTAGCACATCGTCTCCTGGTTGAAAGATTCGAGCCCTGGCATGTTTGCCTATTCATAGAATCATAGAATTCTACAGTGCTGAAGAGGCCCTTCAGCCCATCGAGCCCGCACTGACGCGCAAGGAACACCTGACCCCGCCCTAATCCCATTGACTATCACTTTGCCCAGTCTTGAATGTTATGATGTGCCAATTGCTTTATCCAAAGCAGTTTGGGAGATTTCAAGGCAATGGGCCAAGTGCTGACAGATGGGATTAGGTGGGAGTTCAGGTGTTGCTAATGTGCTGGTGCGGATTTGATGGGCTGAAGGGTCTCTTCTGCGCTGTACGATTCTATGATTGCTCTTGAGCCACATCCCAGGCTCTCATGAGTCACTTGCTGAACACAGTGGGCGACACGGTGGCGCAGTGGTTAGCACTGCTGCCTCACAGTGCCAGGGACCCGGGTTCGATACCCGGCTTGGGTCACTGTCTGTGAGGAGTCTGCACATTCTCCCCATGTCTGTGTGGGTTTCCTCTGGGTGCTGCGGTTTCCTCCTACAGTCCAAAGGTGGATTGGCCATGTTAAACTGCCCTTAGTGTCAAGAGGACTAGCTAGGGTAAATGCATGGGGTTATGGGGATAGGGCCTGGGTGAGATTGTGGTTGATGCAGACTCGATGGGCTGAATGGTCACCTTCTGCACTGTCGGATTCTATAACAGCCCTAAGTTACGTAGTCAAACATGAGGCTGCCACTTGCTGTTCTAAAAATTAGTTTCAGAGGACCTCTCACTTGGAGCCTATAAACCAATTCAAATGGAGTAAAACCAGTGTATTTTAGATGAGTGTTTGGTAGGAAACAGAAGGAAACCTAGTCCTTTATCCCAGTCATGGGGTTATTTATGGCAATTTGCCATTGTTTTTAGGACCTGATTATATTGTTCTCGCACCTCCTGCAACTGCGGGTGAGACGCTGAAGACTTCAGCTGGGTCACACCCACATTACCCATGACTTTCAGGAATAGTTGGGACATGCAGTTTGAGCCCTGATCTGACTGGAGCTCAGCAGGCAGCCTATATTAGATAAAGAATTGTGTTAATTCCCACCACCACTATTTTGGCAGATACGCTTTTCAGGGGAACAGCCTCTGGGAGCCAGATAGCCACATCCATGATAGTAATGATGTATTGGTATTTCCCTCTTGTTTTGGGGAGGGGCCCCACTTACACATTGCTGAATGGTTCCCCAAAAGCCGGCATGGGAATCATAGGTACAGATTCGATTTCAGACTGGGGTTTTACCACAACCTGGCAGGTGTGGCAGGTTCTGCAAAACGTTACTACATCTTTGCGGAGGTGTGGCCAGTAAAAATGCTGGCTGAAGCAGGCCTGGAGTTTTGCATAAACCGGCATGCCCAGCCATCAGGATTTCATGTGCCCACCTTAATATTTTCCCTGACAGTATCTCAGTGGCACCACTCTTTGGTGGATCACTGTCTACTCCTCATTTGCAGGTCTGTAAAGAGGTCTCCAGTGCCTCGTCAGCACCATTGGATTCTATGTATCAAATCCATAGAATCCATAAAATCTCTACAGTGCAGAAGGAGGCCGTTCGGCCCATCGAGCCTGCACCGACAACAATCTCACCCAGGCCCTATCCCTATAACCCCATGTATTTACCCTGCTAATCCCCCTGATGTTAAGGGCAATTTAGCATGGCCAATCAACCTAACCAGCACATCTTTCGGACTGTGGGAGGAAACCGGAGCACCCAGAGTGGAAGACACGGGGAGAATGAGCAAACTCCAGACAGGGACCCGAGGTTGGAATTGAACCCGGATCCCTGGCACTGTGAGGCAGCAGTGCTAACCACTGTGCCAGCGTGCCTTCAGGGATTGCCTGTACCTTAACTTTAGTTTGGGCAGCTTCTATTAACAAGGGACCAAGGAAAAGCTATTTACTACCATGTTATAGTCCCCTAGAATCCCAACATAGTCAAGGAAAATGCCCGACACTTTCTCCAGCAGCTGTTCTGTCTCCCTGACCTCAGTCAGCTTCCGTGAGACCACCGTGGGTCCTTAATATTTGAGCATCTGTGCCCCATGAAGAGGCAGCAAGTTTGCTGAGGTGGTTGTTTTGCATTTTGATTTTTGCTGCCGTTTTGCTCAGATGTTTTTTGTATGTCACTGTTTGGTCAAGGATGACAGCAAAATAAACAGGATGTTGTTCGTGATTCAGCCTCTTGCCATTGTTCAAGGAGATGCTGAGTTCTCTCTTGGTGCTGTCATTATGGACATGGGATATACTTGAGACAGTTTGTTGCTGCGATGAGGCACAGTGCCATATCTTACAATAGTTGGCCAGATTTGCAACATTTAGTGTTGCCTCTAGTTTAGAAAATGTCCAAAGTTGAGAGGCACAGCAGATATTGTCAGCATAGATGAACTTCTGAGGCAGGGTTTGTGGTGGACCTCAGTTGTGACTTTGTCCTATATGGACCACCTTTGTGTGTGTTTGTCATACCTGGACACACCCCCTTCCAGTTTGGTTCCTCCCCTCGGCACCTAGTATAAAGGTGGCTGTCTCCTCCCCCTTGTTCAGTCCAAGTCGGTTACTTGTTGGGATCTGCTCCTGATCCTGTTGTGAATAAAAGCCTACACTTGTATTGGCACACCGGTAGTCTTTCACCTTATTGATAGCGCATCAGGGTTCCAGGCTGATATAGAGATTGTAAAGGGTTGGGCTAGAACAGATCCCTGGGTAATCCCATCAGAGTGTTTAATCCAGGTGTTTGTCTCAACATCCATGTGCAACCTGAACCGTCTAACACAGAGTAATAGTTTGATTGCATTGTAGATTGTCATCATAATCTGTAACCTCTTGACCCAGCAAATTCCTCGTTCCTTCATCATCATCAAGCAAGGTGATCAACACTTGCTCTAAGAGGATTGAGAAGGAAATGCCCACAACAGCATCTGGTATTCCTGAAAATGAGGTGTCAACTTGGCAAGGTGCAACGCAGCAGTACATGCATGCTTAACAGCATGCTATCCACTGAACGAAGTCACCCCACAGTCAACGGATCAAGTCCATAACCCATTAACATCCAGTTGTGCATGGCAATGGGCAATTAAACAACAAACAGGACCAGGAAGTTCCATGAATATTTCCTTCTCAACAGTGCAGATCCTATCATAATGCTGAAGGATTGGAAAACATTTTTAGCCAGCCAGGTGCAGTGTGGAAGATCCTTCTCAACCTCCCTCTGATACCTACATCATCACAGCTGTCAGTCCTCAACCGGTTTGACTCACTTCATGAGTAAGAAATAGCTGAGTACAGTGGACGCAGCAGAGGCCAAGACCCCGACAACATTTCCAGCTGCAGTGCTGAAATGTGCTCCAGCACTAATTGTGTTGTTAGCTGTTCCAGTACTTCTACAACACCCATCATCAATGTGGATAATTGACCAGTGTGTCCTGTCCACAAAAAACAGGCACACAACTTGGACAGTTGCTGCCTCTCAAAGTGCCTCTCAAATGGGGGTTATGTTTTGGAGGAAGTCTTTAAGAATGATATCAGACTGGACATAGAAACATGGAAACATAGAAGATAGGAGCAGGAGGAGGCCATTCGGCCCTTCGAGCCTGCTCCGCCATTCATCACGATCATGGCTGATCATCCAACTCAATAGTCTAACCCTGCCTTCTCCCCATAACCTTTGATCCCATTCGCTCTAAGTGCTATATCCAGCCACCTCTTGAATACATTCAATGTTTTGGCATCAACTGCTTCCTGTGGTAATGAATTCCACAGACTCACCACTCTTTGGGTGAAGAAATGTCTCCTCACCTCCGTCCTAAATGGTCTACCCTGAATCCTCAGGCTGTGCCCCCTCGTTCGTGACCCCCCAGAATCTACCCTGCATCTACCCTGTTTAGTCCTGTTAGAATTTTATAAGTCTGTATGAGATCCCCCCTCATTCGTCTGAACTCCAGTGAAAACAATCCTAACCTAGTCAATCGCTCCTCATACGTCCCCGGAATCAGCCTGGCAAACCTTTGCTGCACTCCCTTGGGAGCAAGAACATCCTTCCTCAGAAAAGGGGACCAGAATGGCCGTGATTCTCCCAAAAGCGCTGAATTGGCGGGAAATCTGTGCTGGATCCCGCCTGTTCTGCCAGTTCAGCTTCTCACCTGAATCTCTGCACTCTGTGCACTGCAGAGGTAAACTGCAGAGGTCCCAGTCGTGAATATCATTAAAAACCCAGGGGGGACGGGGCCAATTTGTGCCGAACTCTGACAGTTCTGGAACTCTGCGCAAGCGCAGTGGTCTCGATCTGTCAGTCTCCCCATTTTCTGGCCAGCTCGATGGCTGGGCAGCCCGGGACCCCCACAGTGCTGCCTCTCCAGCCCCCCCCCACGGCCTGATCGCGACCCCCACAACAATTCCTGGGGCAGCCCCGACGCCCCCCCTGCCCTGCAGCGCCCTGATGTCCAGCCCACCAGCTGTCAGTCCTCAACCGGTTTGACTCACATCATGAGTAAGAAATAGCTGAGTACAGTGGACGCAGCAGAGGCCAAGACCCTGACAACATTTCCAGCTGCAGTGCTGAAATGTGCTCCAACAGTCTCCATGTTCTCCCCGTATCTGCGTGGGTTTCCTCCGGGCGCTCCGGTTTCCTCCCACAGTTCAAAAATGTGCAGGTTGGTGGACTGGCCATGCTAAATTACCCCTTAGAGTCTGAAGATATGTAGGTTAGGGGGATTAGTGGGGTAAATACATGGGGTTACAGGAATGAGGCCTGGGTAAGATTCTCCTTCGAAGAGTCGGTGCAGATTTCACGGGTTGAATGTCTCTGTCTGCACTGTAGGGATTCTATGATTCTTTTATGATGCACACTTGGCTAGGACCACCTGGCTCCAGACCTTAATACGAGCTTGATCCAAACATGAACATGAGCTGAAATCTATTGGTGATGTGAGAATGACAGCTTGACATCAATGCAGTATTTCATCATAGAATCATAGAATCCCTACGGTGCAGAAGGAGACCATTTGGCCCATCGAGTCTGCACTGACCACAATCCCACCCAGGCTCTATTCCCGTAACCCCACATATTTACCCTACTAGTCCTCCTGACACTAGGGTCAATTTAACATGGCCAATCAACCTAACCTAGACATCTTTGGACTTTGGGAGGAAACCAGAGCATCCGGAGGAAACCCACGCAGACACAGGGAGAACTTGCCAACTCCACACAGACACTGACCCGAGGCCGGGAATTGAACCCGGGTCCCTGGCGCTGTGGGGCAACAGTGCTAACCACTGTGCCACCGTTCCGTCCCAAGGAGGCCAAATAAAACTGAAGTGAATGGGGATCAAGGGGAAACCTATCCAGCAGCTTCAATCAAAGGACGAATGACTGTGATTGTTGGAGGCCTATCAACTGACGAGGAGTTCACCTCCAGGCCCCACAAAGACATTTATTTCACTTTCCTGGAGTCATTGTCATTGCCAGCCTGCTCCAGCCTGATAGCCGAGGCACCTGACTCCCCTGCTCCAGCCTGATAGCCGAGGCACCTGACTCCCCTGCTCCAGCCTGATAGCCGAGGCACCTGACTCCCCTGCTCCAGCCTGATAGCCGAGGCACCGTGACTCCCCTGCTCCAGCCCAGATAAGATTCAAGTCCAAAACACATCACGGGACGCCAGGTTAGCACGCAGCTTCCACCTGAGTCTGGCAAAACAGTGCTGTTATAATTGGGAATGATTTTAACCACTCACTGCTTCATTCTCAACCCAATAGGGGGAATTAAAACTTCTCCCATGTCAGATAAAGCATCACTAACAAGCTTGTTTTTATTTGGTGGGGAATGGGGGCCTTTGTCCTTCACAGGAACATAGGACTTGGGAGCAGGACTAGGCTATTCAGCCCTTCAAACCTCCTCTGCTATTCGATTCGATCGTGGCTGATCTTGTCATGGTCTCAACTCCACTTTTATCACCTGTCCCCCCCCCTCCCCCCATAACCCGTGACTGCCTTGTCTATAAAAAGATCCGACTGATTCTGCCTTGAATAAATTCAATGACCCAACCTGAGCTGTTACTCTGGAGAAGAGAATTCCAAGACTAACAACTGTTTGAGAGAAAAGGTTTCTCCTCATCTCTGTCTTAAACAGTAGACCTCTCTATTCTGAAACGGTGGGTGCAATCTTACCAGCCATTCACGCACTGCCTCTGCAGCAAAGTCGGAGAATTTGGCTTCCAACCAAATCTCTGTTCTCTGCAGCGGGGGGGGGGGGGGGGGGGGGGAGGGGAGGGGGTGGTGGGAAAATCCCGCCAGTGTGAACAGTGGTAAGAATCTGGCATATGTGTCTGTCCCCTTCACTCCCGGTTCTAGTCTCTCCCACATGTGAAAACATCCTCCCACTATCTATCCAATCAAAACCCCCTCAAGATTTCTTCTTCTTATTTTTTATTATTAATGTCACAAGTAGGCTGACATTAACACTGCAATGAAGTTTACGGTGAAAACCCCCTAGTCGCCACACTCCGGCGCCTGCTCGGGTGCACCGAGGGAGAATTTAGCATGGCCAATGCACCCTAACCAGCACGTCTTTCGGTCTGTGGGAGGAAACTGGAGGAAATCCACGCAGACACAGGGAGAACGTGCAGACTCCACACAGACAGTCATCCAAGCTGGGAATCGAACCCAGGTCCCTGGAGCTGTGACGCAGCAGTGCTAACCACTGTGCCACCGTGCCATCCCTGTACCACCGTGCCACCGTGCCACCCCTTTTATGTTTCAATAAGATCACCATTCATTCTCCTCCTGGCAAACTCTACCTTATTTGAGAGTTAATTACAAAACAAACATAGCTGACGATATATGATGAGGCTGTTGGCCCAGACTCGAGCAGGACCGTTCTGCTGGATCCTGCCGAGCAGGGTATGTTATTTTATGTACAGCGTGGAAGCAGTCGCAGCATCTTACATTCCCGAGTTTGGCCACCCACGTTTCGCACTGTATAATCACCCACATTTCACACTGTATAATCAATAGTCTGCCAGAAATATATTTAATGATTTTAGTTAAACCAGTGTGGCAAATGTACTTGCATTGAATATCCAAGCAAGATGCCCTGCAGTTGCGTTCACTTTTCAAATCAGGGGGCCACCTCCACCTAGTGGTCGACTGTATTATCTACAGACAATGAGAAAACTCACCTGCTGCACGACAACTCTGTGGGGAATGGGGCAACAGCAGCAACAATTCATAACAACACGTTCCTTGATGCTTCATCGGAGCAATGCAAAACAAGGTTTGATGCCGGATCACGTAAGAAGATGTCAGGGCAGACGAACACAACACGGTTTGGTGGGGCGGCATTTCCACAGTGGTTAGCGAGATCAGTGGTCTCACAGCTCCAGGGACCCGGGTTCAATCCCCACCTTGGGTCACTGTCTGTGTGGGGTCTGCACGTTCTCCCCATGTCTGCGTGGGTTTCCTCCGGATGCTCCGGTTTCCTCCCACAGTCCGAAAGATGTGCGGGTTAGGTGCATTGGCGATGCTAAATTGTCCCGGGGTGCGTAGGTTAGAGGGATTAGCGGGGTAAATATGTGGGGTTCTCGGGATAGGGCCTAGGTGGGATTGTTGTTGGTGCAGACTCGATGGGCTGAATGGCCTCCTTCTGTACTGTACGGTTTCTATGACACCACAATTACAAAGCCTCACCAAATAAAGTACCATGAGGTGATATGGCAATAAGATGTTAACTGATGGGACCTGTTTGACCCCTTTAACACACATGAAAATGTCCAAAATGTAATTCCAAATGTAGAAATATATCACAGGGAAAATGCCAATTAGCTAACAGAGAATGCCTGTGAATATGCAAGGTAGTAAACATAACCTCAGTCAGAAAAAACATCGAGCCGAAAAAATAAGTCTCCATCATCTAGCGCTGTTGCTGAAGATAAATCAGAATTTGTTTCCGTGCTATCTGCAATGATTATGTGTCTGGAAAGGGAATTGGCCGAGTAGTGCCTGGGTAACTCCTGTGCGTGTATCCCTCTGCATGATGGATTAGATAAACACAGCCCCGCGTCCCGATTAGCACAGTGGATGCTGACACACTCTTTTCTCTTCCATTTTCAGATATCAATGAATGTGAGCGAGGCAATCACAACTGTGCAGTGAATTATGAATGTCAGAACACTCCAGGGTCATTCCGTTGTCATCCAAAAATGCGTTGCTCAGAGGGATTTCTGCAGGATTCACAGGGCATCTGTCATGGTAATAGACTTTCTGGGGGGAGAAAAGAAAAGCCTTAAAAGAGCTGTGTGAAGAAGCAAAATTAATTAAAAATTGAACCTAGTTGAATATTTTATGGCGTCGTATGTCCAAGTCATTTAGAAGAAATGAAGGCCAGCAGTCAAATATCTGATTTGTTAACCCATTGTGTGTGCTCATTGAAGCCCTGGCATCCTAAACATGAATTTCTATCACTGATTATGTTGAAACTGTACTGCGGAGATGTAATCAACGCCACAAATTTACAGAAATGCTTTTTAAAATCTTGGTGAAGAAATTGCTACTGGAATTCAAAACTGATACATTTTAATTCTAATCTAATTTGAAGTTTTCTCAATTTGCTTTTATTTCAATGGAAATGCTTGAGGCAGCTCCACCATTTCTCTTCACTTGTTGGGGAGGCGATGGCCTAGTGGTAATATCACTAGACTATTTTTCCAGAAACTCAGCTAATGTTTTGGGGACTAGGGTTCGAATCCCGCCACGGCAAATGGTGGAATTTGAATTCAATAAAAACAATATGGAATTAAGAATCTACTGATGACCATGAAATCATTGCCGTAAAAGCCCATCTGGTTCACTAACGTCCTTTAGGGAAGGAAATCTGCTGTCCTTACCTGTTCTGGCCTACATGTGACTCCAGAGTCACAGCAATGTGGTTGACTCTCAGTTGCCTTCCAAGGGCAACTAGAGATGGGCAATAAATGCTGGCCAGCCAGCGGCGCCCATGTCCCACGAATGAATTATTTTAAAAAATTGTAGCCTTTAACCCTTTGGACTATCTGCAGCCCTGGGGAATGCCGGTGCATCCTATTTTAAACAAATATATATTTTTAAAGCTCACACATGCTGACAAGAAACAGATTGTTTCTACACCCTCTGCCCTGCAGGAACAGAGCTGCAATGGTACACTTGGTAACTGAGGCCTCGGCATCTACTGGTTTACTTTGTTGTGCCTCCTTTGTGAGTGTGACTGTTGCAGTTACCCAAATAATTAAAGGCTTTTCCGGCTGATTTTTTTAAAGCCAAACTTGACGGAGGTGCCATGTTTTGGTGAATATTTCTCACTAAAGGTACATTATTGTTTTGTCATTAAAGCTGTTCATGAAATGTAAGCTTTGATGACCTGAAAGTTCAGATAGAATGAGTAAATCTCAACGTTTTCCAAAAGAAAATCTAAAATAGCCCAAAGTTAAGTTGGAAATATCCCTATTATAAATGAAAGCAATTCTATTGGGTTACTATTAACACCTTCTAGTCCACTTAAAGCAGGCTTACGGCATTATTTCAGTTTACCAAAGAAACACAAACCTGTATTCCTGCAGAAAAGAACATTTGCCTTCGCGGAGGTGTTAATTTAAAGGAAATAATATTTTGAACAGGTACGGCTATCAGCCTGGAGAATTCTGCCGTCACGCAGAGATACTGTAACATGTCTATCCTGCCATTTTTTTCACCATCACCTATTTGGCTTGACTAAAAATCAAGCCAAATGTTTCAGCATTAATGGTAGCAAAAGCCAAGGATGGCACGGTAGCACAGTGGTTAGCACTGCTGCCTCACAGCACCAGGGACCCTGATTCAATTCCCGGTTGGGTCACTGTCTGTGTGGAGTTTGCACGTTCTCCCTGTGTCTGCGTGGGTTTCCTCCCACAGTCTGAAAGATGTGCTGGTTTGGTGCATTGACCTGAACAGGTGCTGTAGTGTGGCGACTAGGGGAATTTCACAGTAGCTTCATTGCAGTGTTAATGTAAGCCTTACTTGTGACTGATAAATAAACTTCAATCATTGACCAAAAGAGAAAATGCTGGAAAATCTCAGCATGTCTGGCAGCATCTACAAGGAGAGAAAAGAGTTGACGTTTTGAGTTCAGATGACCCTTTGTCAAAGAGTAAGAATTACTTTTTAAGAGTAATCATTGAGATTGAAATGGAATTTTGCCACTCTTCGGGTGTGGATCAGAAACCCCAAGGTATATTCTGAAGTCAGACTGGACCCCCAACTATTTGCTATTTTTGGCATTCATGTGACAATATGATGCTTCACTCCAAGTGTGATTCTACTGACAAACTTGAATGCTTCGAACCTGCATCCCCAGCATTAACCCTGGGTCTCTGGATTACTAGTCCAGCGACAATACCACTGCGCCACTAAGGCCTCTAAGGGTTGCTGCACAATTGTGAAATTGTGACTCAAGCGTCGATATCAAAATAGAACGCTTAGCCAAAGAACCAGAAATCAGGGAGAAAGAAATGAACGTGCAATCCACATGCAATCTGAAATTGATCAGGAGAAAAACCAAGATGGAGGAGACTTGCTAAAACAATAGAAAGAGAAAGATCTGATAAAATCTGTTTATTATAAGGTGCATGCTGGGACACCTAACGACAACATGTAACATCTAGTGAGGGCCACTGCTCAGCACGTTACTGAACAATTGAAGGGTTAATGAACTGATTCGCATATATGGATATTTTAGACAAAAGATTATTAACTGTTATTAATTTTCCTGACAGACATTAATGAATGCACCGCATTAGCTCATCCTTGCAAACCTGGATTTAATTGCATTAACACTGTAGGATCCTACAGCTGCCAAAGAAATAGCATCACTTGCGGAAGGGGTTATCACGCCAGCCCTGACGGTACTCGTTGTATTGGTAAGTATGTTGCACAGCACACTGCAATTAGAATCATAGAATCCCTACAGTGCAGAAGGAGGCCATTTGGCCCATCGAGTGCTATATAGCCCATAAAACCTGCCATTACACCTTGCTCTGATCTCTGCCACCATGTTAAGTTCAGGAAACCAGCTATCCAACCATTCGGTGACCTGCGGTGATGCTTGCCCACTTAAAATCATAGAATCCAGACAGTGCAGGAGAAGGCCATTCAGCCCATTGTGTCTGCACAATCCCACCTTGGCCCCATTACCCATAACCCCACATATTTACCCTGCTAATCCCCTGACACTAAGGGACAATTTAGCATGGCCAATCAACCTAACCTGCACATCTTTGGAGTGTGGGAGGAAACCGGAGCACCCGGAGAAAACCCACGCAGACACGGGGAGAATGTGCAAACTCCACACAGATGGTGATCCGAGGCTGGAATTGAACCTGGGTCCCTGGCGCTGTGAGGCAGCAGTTCTAACCACTGAGCCACCATGCCGCCCCAATTCTCATTTTTCTATATTTTTTTAAAGAGAACCTTTTCAGTCACTGAATCTTAATGAATCCTTTAACACACGGTACAATTTAAAGATCTGATTGGGGCAATTAATGTTTTCTCTGTAGTGAACCCTATGAATCTCTGTTTCTTCAGATGTTGATGAATGTCTGAGTGGGGTGCATCGATGTGGCGAAGGACAAGTCTGTCAGAACATACCTGGAAACTATCGCTGCGATTGCAAGAGTGGTTATCAGTACAACTCACGCAGCAGAACATGCATTGGTATGTACAACATTCGTATTGATATTCCGGATTACTCCAGAAAATGCACAGATCATGAGAACATGCAACACTAACGCAGGTCTCCATGAACACAGCGCATGCGTTTCAAGCCAGCGTTAATCGTTGCAAATCTGAATGCTAATCAAATTTCCCCCATTGTGGGAATTTCGGCAGGCCTGTGGTCTGAGGCCTATGTTGCGGAGTCAGAATTTTCAGAAAATATTTCTCGGGGGGAAATGTCTTGCAGATCTCTTCTGGCAGCCTCTTTGTCTGAGTCCCAATACTAGAATCCTACAGTGCAGAAGGAGGCCATTCGGCCCATCGAGTCTGCACCAACCACAATCCCAGCCAGGCCCTATCCCCATAACCCCATGCATTTACCCCAGCTAGTCCCCCTGACACTAAAGTGGCAATTTAGCATGGCCAGTCCACCTAACCTGCACATGTTTGGACTGTGGGAGGAAACCGGAGGAAACCCACGCAGACGCGGGGAGAACATGCAAACTCCACACAGAGAGTGAACCGAGGCCGGAATCAAACCCGGGTCCCTGGCGCTGTGAGGCAGCAGTGTTAACCACTGTGCCACCATGCCGCCCAAATACTGCTGTATTATGAGGCAGGGTGAACTCTTTAAAAAGCAGCAGGGCTGAGCGTTTCACCATTTGGGTCCTGTACCAGTCTGTGCACAATGAAACCTTTCACCGTGATGTCTGTGGTTTAATCATAACAGTACCCAGAAAACAATCATTGGCAGCATTCCGATACATCAGATTAATTCTCTAATATCAACATTGTCCTGGGATATGGAAGAATGATTTTTGGATCCGTAATTGGGGTAACTTGTGGTGGTCAATTACTTAAATTTCTGTCATCATTTCTGACAGATGTACACATAATTGAGGAAATAATAGCGTTGTGACACAATGTGTGCTATTTTCTGTTATTTCCACTTCACTTATGCAGTGCGTTAATCATACTGGGGAATTATCCCTGGTGTCCTAGCCAATATTTATTTCTCAATCAACACCACGGAAACAGATTATCTTATCATTATCACGTTGGAGTTTGTCAGCGCAAATTGGCAGCTGTGTTTGCTACATTACAACTATGTCAGCACTTCAAAATTGCTTGATTGGCTACAAAGCACTTTGGGATGTCCTATGGAAGGTGCTATATAAATGCAGGGCTTTCTTTTTTGCTAGGATAGAGATTCTACTTTTGATGGAAAAATTACTACCCCCCCCCCCCCACTCCGGTTTTTGCCTGAAAATCACTGAATACTACAGTGGAAGAAGAGGCCCTTCGGCCCATCAAGTCTGCACCGGCGCATGAAAGGCCCTGACCTGCCCATCTAATCCCATCTGCCAGCACTTGGCCTATAGCCTTGAATGTTATGGCGTGCCAAGTACTCATCCGGGTACTTTTTAAAGGATGTGAGGCATCCCGCCTCCACTACCCTCCCAGGCAGTGCATTCCAGACTGTCACCACCCTCTGGGTAAAAAAGTTTTTCCTCAAATCCCCCCTGAACCTCCCACTCCTCACTTTTAACTTGTGTCCCCTTGCAACTGATCCTTCAACTAAGGGGAACAGCTGCTCCCTTTCCACTGTGTCCATGCCCCTCATAATCTTGAACACCTCAATCAGGTCACCTCAGTCTTCTCTGCTCCAGAGAAAACAACCCAAGCCTATCCAACCTCTATTCATAACTTAAATGTTCCATCCCAGGTAACATCCTGGTGAATCTCCTCTGCACTCCTTTCAGTGTGTTCACGTCCTTCTATAATGTGGCGACCAGTATTGCACACAGTACTCCAGCTGGGGCCTCACCAAAGTTCTATACAACTCCATCATGACCTCTCTCCTTTTGTAATCTACACCCCGATTGATAAAGGCGAGTGTGCCATATGCCTTTTTCACCACCCCTATTGACCTGCCTTTCCACCTTCAGAGACCTATGGACAAACACTCCAAGGTCCCTTTCTTCTTCAGAACTCATTTGTCAAATGTTGAATCTGTCATGGACCAGCACAATTGGACTTTAAAATACTTTCAAATGTAATTTTTGAAAAATACTGTTATAAAAAAAAACTTAATGAATACAGCTGAAAATAGTTTTAATCTATGTTAAAAATAAACATTTTATTTAGTCCAACAACTGAAAGTAACCTGATTTTAAATTTTTGATAATGACTTTTAAAAATATACAAACAGTTTTATAATTCAATTGAAGTACAGTAGCCAGTTCTTAGTGAATTGGAGAAAGCTCATTTAAAACCCTTCACAATGTGCCGCTTAGTGTATGGTGACCCGACGTTCCGGTTTCCCGGGATGCTCCCGCAATGGTTTTCATTAATGCCCTGGTATCCAAACAATGTGCTCAAAGTAGCTCAAAAAACCCCGGTTTGCAGCTTTTCCCTCTTTATTTGAACCATCTCAGCTCTTGAGCGACATGGTGGCGCAGTGGTTAGCACTGCTGCCTCACAGCTCCAGGGACCTGGATTCAGTTCCGGCCTTGGGTGACTTGTCTGTGTGGAGTTTGCATGTTCTCCCCGGGTCTGCGTAGGTTTCCTCCAGGTGCTCCGATTTCCTCCTACAGTCCAAAGATGTGCGAGTTAGGTTGATTGGCTATGCTAAATTGCCCCTTAGTGTCAGGGGGATTAGCAGGGTAAATATGTGGGGTTACGGATGATAGGGCCTGGGTGGAATAGTTGTTGGCGCAGGCTCGATGGGCCGAACAGCCTCCTTCTGCACTGTTGCGATTCTATGGTTCTTCTCATGAAAATTGCAAAGTCCACAAGTTGTGTTTTGACACCCCCACCTGTGAAAAGTGGATCTGTTTGAAGTCAGCTTCGCTTTTACATGAGCAGCCACCTCTGTGAACCACGTATGTGCAAACTACCCGTCCCCGCTCCCCCCACACACGGCAAAAATGGTGGCTGCTGGGTTTGGGAGAAGGACTTCTAGCATCATGCCTCAGGTGCCACTTTGTCTACATCGGGAACCTCTCCCTCTTTATGAAAACTCAGGCCCAAGGCTTCCATGTAAGAAGTCTTTGCAAATACGTGGAATGAGAAGACTACTCATGGATCTGTTTATAGCGCCTCCTGTGGCTATCCCTGGAGCTGTCACATGCTGGTTAAAAGCTACTTTCCTGGTAGCTAGTCCTGTAATATGTTGTGTACGCTCCATAAAACTCCTTCATTCACACTGATCTTCTCAGTACTCTGTCTGGTATGTTCTCAATGCCTGCACCAAGGCTTGAAGCCTTAGCAACATCATTCTCTTTTCATGATAAGGTCTAAGAGGTGACACCTTCGGACTCTGCAGCCAGCAACACCTTCTGTGTAAGAAAATGCTGGTAAAACTCAGCAGGTCTAGCAGAGAGAAAAAGAGGAAGGAGTCTCACAACACCAGGTTAAAGTCCAACGGGTTTATTTGGATTCACGAGCTTTTGGAGTATTGCTCCTTCATCAGGTGAGTGAAGGATGGTGAACTGATGAAGGAGCAGTGCTCTGAAAGCTTGTGATTCCAAATAAACCTGTTGGACTTTAACCTGCTGTTGTGAGACTTCTTACTGTGTCCACTCCAATCCAACGCCGGCATCTCCACATCAGAGAGAAAAAGAGTTATCGTTTCGAGTCTGTATGACTCTTCCTCGGAGCATCTTCCATGTGTCTAACTGCTGACTGCTCAGTCATGTCCATGCCTTACCCAGTCTCTCCTTCCTCATTGTATAACTCCACTTGAAAGGACATTTCTGGCCATTGGTTAGCTTTAGAGGTTGTAACTTGGACCTTGGTCTCTTGAGATGTCTGGAGGAGTGCTAAGGAGTTTTCATGGTATGGCACGCGGACAATTAATGTAAAGTCCAATAAGCAAAGTGGAAATGACTAATCTTCACCTGGCACCTGCCCCCTACTTCGCCATCTCCAATACCCTCAACAATCCCTTTCTTCAAGATACGGGTGTGACTTCTTACTCAACAGGTGACCGACCAGTCTGACATTTGGCATCTTGAGAGATGAAATAAAATTCAGGTGTGTGCGTGCAGCTATAATGGAGGGAGATGGGTGCAATTATGGAGCTAAAGCATAGGTAGGTACACCTGCTCCCACCACACAGTGCGTATAGAATAGAATCCCTACACTACAGAAGGAGGCCAGTCGGCCCATCGAGTCTGATTTGACCACATCCCACCCAGTGCAGCTCACAGCACTGCAGGGAAGGAGAGAAACTCTACCTTTATGGCGGAGGGTTGGTTGTCAATCTCTAGCAATGTGAGAAACAGTCCCGAATTCTGCTCTGTCGACTGCAGCTTTGTTTGATTTTACAGCATTTGCCTGTATTTGTCCCCAGTGTTATCAATGTGAAAATGAGGTAAGTGGGTAGCAGGCTGGATTGCCCCTGTTCAGTTTCTATCACCCATGGTACTGGCTACTTTTTCGTTGTACAAAACAAAAATACCAAAGAGCTGGCACCAGCTGTGAACAGCTGGCTAAGTAATTCTGAAAGCAATTCTGCCTTGGCCCATTGTGGTGAGGATGCTTTCAATGAATGGAACTTTGCATTATTTATTTCAAAGATTATCGCACAAATATTAATTAGCGCAGACCAGCATCCAATATTGCCAACAAATTCTTATGACATTGCAATGATGCTTTGCCTGGCACCAGTCAGTCATGCAGGCTGTTGTGTTTAATGGAGACTATTCAACTGTAACTATACGGCCAAATGTTAGTTATAATGGTCTGGGTCTATTACCTGCTTGGATAAACATAGAAACACAGAAGACAGGAGCAGGAGGAGGCCATTCAGCCCTTCGAGCCTGCTCCACCATTCATTACGATCACGGTTGATCGTCCAACTCAATAGCCGAATCCTGCTTTCCCCCCATAACCTTTGATCACGTTCGCCCCAAGTGCTATATCTAGCCGCCTCTTGAATACATTCAATGATGTCAGTGATGACACCAGGTGGATCAGGTTCCAGAAGCTTCGCTGTACTTTCCTCAGAAAACTACTTAAAAAAGAAGTCTGGTGTCAGTGTGCAAAAATCTCGTCAAAAAACATTTCCACAATGATTCGGTGTTAATGTGCTGCAGATATGCGCTGCTCTGTTGGAGGGGTGGTGCAGACTCGATGGGCCAAATGGCCTGCCTCTGCGCTGTAGGGATTCTATGATTCTAATCATTGCCCATCATCCAACGGGATCAGTTCAAATAAGTCAATAACAAAGGCTTGTTTCTATGGGTATCGTTGGAACAGAGAACAAATGTAGAACGAGCACTTACACAGGCATGATGGGCCGAGTGGCCTTTTCCCAATTTTTCCTGAATTTCTACGAAAGGATGCTAACCATAGAATCACTATAGTGCAGGAGACCATTTGGCCCATCGAGTCTGCACCAACAACGATCCTACCCAGGCCCTATCCCCATAACCCCACATATTTACCCCGTTGATCCCCTGACACTAAGTGGCAATTTTAGCACAGCCAATCCACCTAACCAGCACATCTTTGGAGTGTGGGAGGAAACCAGAGCACCCAGATGAAACCCACGCAGGCACCGAGGAGAATGTGCAAACTTCACACAGACAGTGACCCAATCCGGGAATCGAACCCGGGTCCCTGGCGCTGTGAGGCAGCAGTGCTAACCATTGTGTCGCTGTGCTGCTAACGATGCCCATTACACCCTACTTAGTAAATGATCTGCTCCAGAATATCTGAAAATCTTCAATTATTATTTTAAAAACTTTTAAAACCAACGATCCAAAGAGTAAGTATGAAAAGAAAGGACTATAAGTTTCTTTTGGGGCGTGGTTTACCTAATGCACTGATTTTGTGTCACTTAGTCAGGGCAGTTTGGATTAATATTCACCCATACACATCATTCAACTGTGTAATTCTTTGCCACTTACACTCCATCCCACTTACATGACATGGTAGTTATGATAAATGAAATAATTCTTCTGAAGTGTTAAGTAATTTCTCCTTCTATTGAAGTGCAAAATTACTCAACTATGAAAAGTCATTTTTATGTAAAATACATTATGAACATCACTATTTTGATGAGTGTGGACTTAACGGTGGACAGTGCAAAAGTGATGATTAATACCACATCAAGATTAACAATCTGATTTTTTTCCAATTTTTGGTGAACCGTCCCACACATTCTTACTTGACATTTTCAGAGAAATTACTTTTCTACTGAAGATTACTCCAATAAGTGAAACCAGTAGCGCACAGTGCTAAGTCTGATTCGAAAATGAGTTTACTGCAATGCAGAGTGGCAGAGAAAATGATACATTATTGATAGCTATCGAATTTGTTCTTAGCCAAAGAATGTCTGTTCTCCTAGCCTCTTGATTGATATTTTTTATGAGTATCCGTGTAACAACTAAAATGCATAATGTACCTTAAAGGGCATGGACATATCCTGACATTGCTGACTTCACTGAAGCCAGATAGATTCAAATTTCCGAGAGAATTGGATGCTGGAGCTCGAGATGAATAATGAAAGGCACCTTTATTGAGTGGGATTGGTTAATTCCTGCTTTTGCACTATCTCATTTTTACCCTGTCATTGAATCTTGCTTGCTTCTGGCAGATGTTAATGAATGTTGGCGTTATCCTGGTCGGCTGTGTGCACATACTTGTGAGAATACCCCTGGGTCCTATTACTGTACCTGCAGCACTGGATTCAAACTAACTCCTGATGGCAAGAACTGCGAAGGTATTTCAATCAGCGTGTTGACCAATGGTAAAAACAATAGAAGTGAAAATATCAGCCAGTGGACATGTCATCAACACACTGAGTAATTGCATTGTACAATAGTTTGTTCAAAAATTTATTCTTGCGAAAAGTGCAATGCCTAGTTTAAAGTTGCCTCTGATCAGGAAACTACAATTAAATTTTTTATTCCAAAGGAGAAAATACTGGAAAATCTCAGCAGGTCTGGCAGCATCTGTAAGGAGAGAAAAGAGCTGATGTTTCGAGTCCAGACGACCGTTTGTCAAAGCTGACAAAGGGTCACTTGGAGTCGAAACGTCAGCTCTTTTCTCTCCTTACAGATGCTGCCAGACCTGCTGAGATTTTCCAGCATTTTCTCTTTTGGTTTCAGATTCCAGCATCCGCAGTAATTTGCTTTTATTTTTTACATTTTTTATTGCTTCATAGAATACCTACAGTGCAGAAAGAGGCCATTCGGCCCACCAAGTCTGTACTGACCACAGTCCCACACAGGTCCTATTCCCGTAACCCCATACATTTACCCTGCTAATCCCCCTAGCACTAGGGTAAATTTAGCACAACCAATCCACCTGACCTGCACATCTTTCGACTGTTGGAGGAAACTGGAGAACCTGGAGGAAACCCACGCAGACATGGGGAGAATGTGCAAACTCCACACAGACAGTGACCCGAGGCCGGAATTGAACCTGGGTCCCTGGCGCTGTGAGGTAGCAGTGCTAACCACTGTGTCGCCCTGCTGTACTTATTGTACCATTTTGCTGGACAATCTTCAATTAACACTCAAAACCGGAAAATCCCGTCCGAGGACATTGGACCTTTCTGTGGTCTGTCCTGCGCCCGCTAGGATTCACATGGCGGGCGGAATGGGAAAATTCACCCCATTGTGTGGGTTCATCTTTGTGATGCTGCACAATCTTCCACATCAACATGCCATGGCCACTCAATCTTGTCATCACAAGTAACCTTAGACCTTCTTGCTCATCATCATTGACAAGGTGGTCTCCAAAATATATCCTCTGCATGTACAAATGCTGTACTGTTACATCCAGTGCTTGCAAAATTATACCAAAACTCCCTCCTTTGTTCCTTTGCTTCTTAGTAAGAAGTTTAACAACACCAGGTTAAAGTCCAACAGGTTTATTTGGTAGCAAAAGCCACACAAGCTTTCGGAGCTGCAAGCCCCTTCTTCAGGTGAGTGGGAATTCTGTTCACAAACAGAGCATATAAAGACACAACCTCAATTTACATGAATAATGTATTGTCTGGAGACAATACACATCTTTTTAGCCTGTCTTGATGCTCTCTCCACTCACATTGTTTTGTTTCTTAAAGACTTGATTAGTTGTAAGTATTCGCATTCCAACCATTATTCATGTAAATTGAGGTTGTGTCTTTATATGCTCTGCTTGTGAACAGAATTCCCACTCACCTGAAGAAGGGGCTGCAGCTCCGAAAGCTTGTGTGGCTTTTGCTACCAAATAAACCTGTTGGACTTTACCCTGGTGTTGTTAAACTTCTTACTGTGTTTACCCCAGTCCAACGCCGGCATCTCCACACCTTTGCTTCTTGCCAGCTCCTTGTAATGACATCTACATTTTTCAATCTCATCAGAGTTCAGAGTCTTGTCCCTTTCAGATATCCCCAATCCAATCATTCCTTCAGCCTCAAATAACAAATGATATTCTGGACCAAACATAATAGGAACATAGGAAACATGGGAACAGGAATAGGCTGTTCAGCCCCTCGAGCCTACTCCGCCATTCAATAAGATCATGGCTGGTCTGTGACCTCACTCCATGTACCTGCTCTAGGCCCATATCCCTTGCTATCCCTGCTCAATAAAAATTGTCTATCTCAGACTGAAACCTAACAACTGAACCAGCATCCACTATTGTTTGAAGAAGAGAGTTTCCAACCTCCACCACTCTCTGCGTGTTTCCTGACATCTCTCCTGAATGGCTTGGCCCTAATTTTTAGATCATGGCCCTAGTTCCAGAGCCTTCAATTAGTGGAAACAGTTTATCCTTATCCACCTTGTTCTTCCTGTAAATACTTTGTAGACTTTTCTCAGATCACCCCTCAACCGTCTGAATTCAAGAGAGTAAAGGTCTAATTTGTCTAAACTCTCCTCATAACTTAATCCCTGAAGTCATCTGCTCGTTTCCCCACGATCAGCTCTGGCTGCACCATCTTAAGTTGTTGCTTTACTGCTTCTTCCTGACCAAAATGAGGCAGCATGGTGGCACAGTGGTTAGCACTGCTGGCTCACAGTGTCAGGGACCTGGGTTCGATTCTGGGTTGGGTCACTCTCTGTGCGGAGTCTGTGTGGGTTTCCTCCCGGGTGCTCCGATTTCCTCCCACAGTCCAAAGATGTGCTGGTTAGGTACATTGAACAAAAAAACAAAGAAAATTACAGCACAGGAATGGACCCTTTGGCCTTCCAAGCCTGCACCGACCATGTGCCCAACTGAACTAAAACCCCCTGCCCTTCTGGGGATCATATCCCTCCATTCCCATCCTATTCATGTCTTTGTCAAGATGCCTCTTAAAAGTCTCTATCATATCAGCTTCTACTAGCTCCCCCGGCAATGAGTTCCTCTGTGTAAAAAACGTGCCTCGTACATCTCCTTTAAACCTTGTCTCTCGCATCTTAAACCTGTGCTCCCTAGTAATTGACTCTTCCACCCTGGGAAAAAGCTTCTGACTATCCACTTTGTGCATGCCCCTCATAATCTTGTAGACTTCTATCAGGTCGCCCCTCAACCTCCGTCGTTCCAGTGAGAACAAACCAAGTTTCTCCAACGTCTCCTCATGGCTAATGCCCTCCATGCCAGGCAACATCCTGGTAAATCTTTTCTGTACCCTCTCCAAAGCCTCCACATCCTTCTGGTAGTGTGGCAACCCGAATTGAACATTATATTCCAAGTGCGGCCTACCTAAGGTTCTATAAAGCTGCAACATGACTTGCCAGTTTTTAAACTCAGTGCGGCGGCTGATGAAGGCAAGCATGCCGTATGCCTCCTTGATTACCTTCTCCACCTGCACTGCCACTTTCAGTGACCTGTGTACCTGTACACCCAGGTCCCTTTGCCTATCAATACGCTTAAGAGTTCTGCCATTTACTGCATATTTCCTATCTGTATTAGACCTTCCAAAATGTATTACCTCACATTTGTTCAGATTAAACTCCATCTGCCACCGCTCCGCCCAAGTCTCCAACCGATCTATATCCTGCTGTATCCTCTGATGGTCCTCATCGCTATCAGCAAATCCACCAGCCTTTGTGTCGTCCGCAAACTTACTAATCAAATCAGTTACATTTTTCTCCAAATTATTTATATGTATTACGAACAGCAAAGGTCCCAGCACTGATCCCTGAGGAATGCCACTTGTCACAGCCCTCCATTCAGAAATGCACCCTTCCATTGCTACCCTCTGTCTTCTATGACTGAGCCAGTTTTGTATCCACCTTGCCAGCTCACCTCTGATTCTATGCGACTTCACCTTCTGCACCAGTCTGCCATGAGGGACCTTGTCAAAGGCCTTACTGAAGTCCATGTAGACAACATCCACTGCCCTACCCTCATCAATCATCTTCATCACTTCCTTGACAAACTCGATCAAGTTAATGAGGCACGACCTCCCCTACACAAAACCATGTTGCCTCTCGCTAATATATCCACTTATTTCCAAGTGGGAGTAAATCCTGTCTCGAAGAATCCTCTCCAATAATTTCCCGACTACTGACATAAGGCTCACTGGCCTGTAATTACCTGGATTATTCTTGCTACCCTTCTTAAACAAAGAAACAACATTGGCTATTCTCCAATCCTCTGGGATCTCCCCTGTAACCAATGAGGTACAAAAATTTCTCTCAAGGCCCCAGCAATTTCCTCCCTTGCCTGTCAGTATTCTGGGGTATATCCCATCAGGCCCTGGGGACTTGTCTACCTTAATGTTTCTCAAGAACCCCAATACCTCCTCCTTTTTGATCTCAACATGACTCAAACTGTCTACACATCCTTTCCCAGACTCATCATACACCAAGTCCTTCTCTTTGGTGAACACTGACACAAAATACTCATTTAATACCTCGCCCATTTCCTCTGCCTCCATGCATAGATTCCCTCCTCTGTCCTTGAGTGGGCCAACCCTCTCCCTGGCTACGCTCTTGCTCTTTATATATGTATAAAAAGCCTTGGGATTTTCCTTAATCCTGCTGGCCACTGACTTTTCGTGACCACTTTTAGCCCTCCTTACTCCTTGCTTAAGTTTCTTTCTACTTTCCTTGTATTCCACACTTGCTTCGTGTGTTCCCAGCCTCCTAGCTTTGATAAATGCTTCCTTTTTCTCTTTGACTAGGTTCCCAATATCTCTCATTATCCAAGGTTCCCAAAACTTGCCATACTTATCCTTCATCCTTACAGGAATGTGCCGGTCCTGAATCCCTATCAACTTACACTTGAAAGCCTCCCACATGCCAGATGTTGATTTGCCCTCAAACATCTGCCCCCAATGTACATTCTTCAATTCCTGCCTAATACTGTTGCAATTAGCCTTCTGCCCAATTTAGCACCTTCACTTGAGGACTACACTTATCTTTATCCATCAGTACCTTAAAGCTTACTGAATTGTGGTCACTGTTCCCGAACTGCTCCCCTACTAAAACGTCGACCACCTGGCCAGGCTCATTCCCCAATACCAGGTCCAATATGGCTCTTTCCCTAGTTGGACTATCTACATACTGTTTCAAGAAGCCCTCCTGGATGCTCCTTACAAACTCTGTCCCATCCACACCACTAGCACTAAATGAGTCCCAGTCAATATAGGGGAGATTAAAATCTCCCACAACAACAACCCTGTTACTTTTACACCTTGCCAAAATCTGCCTACATATCTGTTCCTCTATATCCTACTGCCTGTGGGCAGCCTATAGTAAACCCCCAACATTGTGACTACACCTTTCCTATTCCTGAGCTCTACCCATATTGTCTCGCTGTATGAGCCCTCCAAGGTGTCCTCCCGCAGTACAGCTGTGATAGTCTCCTTATGATGTGGAGATGCCGGCGTTGGACTGGGGTAAACACAGTAAGAAGTTTAACAACACCAGGTTAAAGTCCAACAGGTTTATTTGGTAGCAAAAGCCACACCTTTTGCTACCAAATAAACCTGTTGGACTTTAACCTGGTGTTGTTAAACTTCTTACATAGTCTCCTTAACCAGTAATGTGACTCCCCCACCCCTTTTACATCCCCCTCTATCCTGCCTGAAACATCTGTATCCTGGAATGTTAAGCTGCCAATCCTGTCCTTCTCTTAACCAAGTCTCTGTAATAGCAACAACCTCATAGTTCCAAGTACGAATCCAAGCTCTAAGTTCATCTGCCTTACCTGTTTCAGTTCTCACATTGAGCACAGTAGCACAGTGGTTAGCACTGCTGCTTCACAGCTCCAGGGACCTGGGTTTGATTCCCAGCTTGGGTCACTGTCTGTGTGGAGTTTGCACATTCTCCTCGTGTCTGCGTGGGTTTCCTCCGGGTGCTCCGGTTTCCTCCCACAGTCCAAAGATGTGCGGGTTAGGTTGATTGGCCATGCTAAAATTGCCCCTTAGTGTCCTGAGATGCGTAGGTTAGAGGGATTAGTGGGTAAAATATATGGGGGTAGGGCCTGGGTGGGATTGTGATCGGTGCAGACTCGATGGGCCGAATGGCCTCTTTCTGTACTGTAGGGTTTCTATGATGATTTCTATGAAACAAATACACTTCAGTCCACCAGACCCTCTTTGATTAGCAATCCCACCCTGCCTGCTCTTTCTCTGAGTCTTACTGGCCCTACTCTCTGGTTCCCCTTCACTTAATGGGTCATGCTAAATTCTCCCTCAGTGTACCCGAACAGGTGCCAGAGTGTGGCGACTAGGGGGTTTTCACATTAACTTCATTGCAGTGTTAATGTAAGCCTACCTGTGACATTAAGAAATAAGTTTTAAACTTTACTCCCAAGTTCATCTTGAAGAGCAGAAACAACTTGAAACTCCCTTTCTTCAAGACCCACTCCAGCATTTCCTTACCTCACTCTCTGGCTCAAAGCGCAAGCAGCTCAAGAACTCCCTTGTGTTCAAAACCAGTTGTAGCTGTGTGGTGCCCTCATGCTCCCCATTATTTCCCTGTTAGTATTTTTTTGTTCATTTGTGGGACATGGGTGTCGCTCCTCTATGACTCTATAAAGCATTTAGATAGTTACATGGGTACGATGGATATCGAGGGATATGGGCCAAATGTGGGCAACTGGGATTAGCTTAGGGGTTTTAAAAAAAAAGGGCTGCATGGACAAGTTGGGCCGAAGGGCCTGTTTCCATGCTGTAAACCTCTATGGCTGGCCAGCATTTATTGCCCATCCTTAGTTGCCCTTGGAGGGCAGCTGAGAGTCAACTACATTGCTGTGGCTCTAGCATCACATATAGGCCAGACCAGGTAAGGATGGCAGATTTCCTTCCCTAAAGGACATTAGTGAACCAGATGAGTTTTTCCGACAGTTGACAATGGTTTCATGGTTATCAGTAGATTCTTAATACCAGACATTTTTTATTGAATTCAAATTCCACCAACTGCTGTGGCAGGATTCGAACCCAGGTCCCCAGAGCATTAGCTGAGTTTCTGGATTAATAGTCTAATGATAATACCACTAGGCCATCGCCTCCCCATGTATGCTGATGATGCCCAGCTCCACCTCACAGTTATATGCTGCACTTGTTGGATAAAAGAATGTGAAGTGATAACACGTGGGGTAAAGACAGCAACATCAATCAGTTAAATGATCATCATCCCACTCCTCAGGAAGCCCACCCTAAACCTGTGCTTTCTTCACGTGCCACCTTAGGGTTGATTTGAAATGGGGATGAGAATAGATGTGGGCACCGATGGAGGCGGTGGTGCATTTGCATATAAGACCCTGGAGATTCTTACCTCTGGGCCTTGTTTACATGTTCCCCCCATTCCCCCAGGGAACTCACAGACAGTCCACAGCAAGGTCAGTATGGATTCTCGGGAGGTAGGTTGGCAAGACCATGATCAGGTGAGCAGCGGGAAAGCTAAAATATTCTTGTGCGGCCTAAAGGAGCACAGGAGTCTTTAAGGAAGGAACTCTATATGTAGGAACTTTCTCTGTGTCAGGAGGTCTACATGAATGCCAATCATTGTCGGTGTTGGATACCATGGTGCTTTATTTATGTCAAGAATGTAGAATTTGTTTCCTTGCTATTTTCCAAAATTTTGCCCTTCCTTCTTCGCATGAAGTCATTGAAACTCATGAAGTTGTTCACTGGGATAGAGTTCCACCCCTGCCAGATACTCCGGTAACTTGGCATTCGTGGGCCTTGACGATTATTGTCAGTAGGCTAGTCGGCCACGCAAAGCTAAACCAAATCCTGTTCTCAGCTGAAGTTCAGGCATGTGCATTTTCAGCAAGTGTCCTCAGAGATGATCAGGGGCAGGGACAATGAAATGTTTTCTTCTTCCTAATCTGGGGACATTGATGCCAGTTATTGTGCCCACGCTGCCACCATGGCAGATTTGTTTGCTGCGACAGAATTAAAATGTCTGAGTTTGTTTCAGATGCTGAAATTACATTTATAAAATCCTTAATAGTAATCTTACCTGGAAAAAGTTGTCAGGTGATTTTTATTGCAGTGAAATTTGATGCAATAACCTTCATAGATTATTGCTGAGCTAGCTTATTTTTTCAAAAGATGATGGCCGGGATTCTCAGACCTTGCCGCGACAGGGATTCCCCAGTCCCGCTGCAGTGAATGGAGTTTTGGCTGAGTGCCAAATTCTCCATTCTCGCTGGCAGTGGTGGAGGGGCGAACGAGATCGGAGAATGCTGGCTGATGTCACACTGATCCCAACATGAAATGGTATTTAAAGAATAACAAAACAGTCAACATTATTCAGCAATTTTATCTTACTGCATATTTCTTTGCAGATATAAATGAGTGTGAGAACAATCTATGTGGACAGGAATGTGCCAATATTTATGGCTCCTACCAGTGTTATTGCAGACAAGGCTACCAACTCGCTGAACTTGATGGACATTCCTGTGAGGGTAAGGAGAAACAGAGCAAGAATAAAGCATTAGTCAATAATCTTTTCATGTATTGCTGCTCTGTGGCTAATTAAGGCTATAAAGTGATTATAACATTTTCGCCCCAATGCTCAGAACAAGATGTCATAAAGTGTAGCTGCATTTATTTTCGAATAAGAGAAACAGCTGGATGATAATATTAATTGACATTTCAGCTTCTCCTCCAGAGTAATGTATGAGTATTGGTTTATTTCAAGTAATATGTGAAGGAGTTTATTGGCTGAAAGAGAGTTCTTCCCTGCATTGCTCTTGAGAGTTGTGTGAAGGCATTGAATTAATCTGATGCAACAAGGGAAAGGATGTTGTTTGGCACAAGCTGTTGGAATACAGTCCTTTCATCTCTCTTTATAGGTGCCAACCTAGGTTAAATTAACAGGTTGATACATCATCTTAGAGTGTTCACATTGTCAGAATGGTTGGACACTCCATATTAAACAATTATTTTACAGCTTCAACATGCACATAGCTGCCACATTACGCAAAAAAAGCAAAAAATCCCTTTGATCATTTCGCCTTCACTTCCTTTCAGAGAATTTCATAGAAATGTAGAAACTAGAAGCAGGAGGCCATTCGGCCCTTTGAGCCTGCTCCGCTATTCATTACGATCATGGCTGTTCATCAGATTCAATATCCTGACCCCCCCCTTAGCCTTCCACATCCCTTGATCCCTTTAACCCCAAAAGCTTTATCTAATTTCTTCTTGAAATCAGACAATGTTTTGGCCTCAATTACTTGCTGTGATAGTGAATTCCACACATTCACCACCCTCTTGAGTGAAGATATTTCTCCTCACCTCAGTCCTAAAAGGTTTACCCCTTATCCTCAAATTATGACCCCCTAATTCGGGATTCCCCCACCATTGGGAACATTCTTTCTGAACCTACCCTGAAGTTTCTATCAGATCCCCTCTCACTCTACTAAACTCCAGTGAATATAATCCTAACCGGCTGAGTCTTTCCTCATATGACAGACCTGCCATCCCAGGAATCAGTCTGGTAAACCTTTGCTGTACTCCTCCTATAGCAAGAATATCCTTCCTCAGATAAACTGCACACAATACCCCAGGTGTGGCCTCACCAACGCCCTATACAATTGCAGTAAAACATCCCTATTCCTATACTCAAATCCTCTTGCTACGAAGCCCAACATACCATTTGCCTTTTTTACTGCCTGCTGTATCTGCCTGCTTACTTTCAGTGACTGATGCGCAAGGACAAATATTAAATATTCAATATGCCTCCCTTCTTTTTGCTTCACTCCACCATGAAGCAGTAAGGGAACTATCACGCCGCGATGGTTTTCCTTCCACCTGAGACCCTTCCTGGCAACCCGCTTGTGGTCTCCCCATGTGATTTTCATTTGGTGGTTGCTTTTCCTCCTCCATTCAGCACATTCCTGCTTGGGTCCCTCCCTGATTATCTACCTGTCTCACCAGCCACTTCACAAGTAAACACTACCCTGGTTGGTGAATGTGTTGTGGCCTCTCTTCCAAATCACCACAGAGAAAAGTTTGGGTTTGAAATTTACTGTCTGATTTCAACACTTTCACTTTCAGTTGTTTGATCACCTTGACTTGATTGCTCACATTGACCTCACTCAGGGTTATATGAAGGCTCAGAGAGGTAGCATTACAGCATGGATTTGGCAACTTCATACTCAACTTAGATCCAACCATGAACTGAGCTAGAGCCATGTCCATTGCTGCTTGAAGTTGCCACTCACCTGAAGAAGGGGCTTAGAGCTTCGAAAGCTTGTGTGGCTTTTGCTACCAAATAAACCTGTTGGACTTTAACCTGGTGTTGTTAAACTTCTTACTGTGTTTACCCCAGTCCAACGCTGGCATCTCCACATCATTGCTGCTTGTGCAGTGTTCCATTTTCTGCTTCCAGTCACCTCTTGTTGGGTCACTGCCTGTGTGGAGTCTGCACATTCTCCCCGTGTCTGCGTGGGTTTCCTCCGGGTGCTATGGTTTCCTCCCACAGTCCAAAGATGTGTGGGTTAGGTTGATTGGCCATGCTAAATTGACTTCTCAGAGGTTCTGTTCAGCATTTTCACTTCACTATTGCCTGCGGCTAGTATAGACTTGTAGTTTAATGTACCACATTATTTTCTATCAAAAAGTTTTTTAACTTCCTCAGTCACAATCTGTTGGTTTGCAGCCAAGAGTGCGCTCTGTGCATTACAAAGATCCCCTTCAGTGGATTCACAGTATTTGCTAATTAAATTTCTTTCAAAGGTTTGACTTGCGAAATACCTCCTCAGAGGCCAGCGTCTCTTCACCAGATTCCCTCTATTTACAAACTTATCTCCACTCCTAAGAGTGTTTCAGGTACAAAGTCAGAATCTGGAACGTCAGTAACCCTGACAGTCCTCAATATATACACAGGTGAGACTCTCTGCTGGCAGTCAATCGTTACCTCAATCAGGGAGCTCGTACTCCAAGAGGTCCACCTCATGGGCTTCGTTAAGGTCATTACACCTTGAAAAGTTGACTTTAATAGTTCATGACTGTTAGCAGCAAATATTGGTCACTCAATAAAGTCCCATAAAATCTGCTACTACACCTTGCTCTGATCTCAGTTGCCATGTTAGGCTCAGGTTCAGGAAGCCAGCTATCCTACCATTCGGTCACTGCGGTGATGCTTGCCTACATAGAATCATAGAGTCCCTACAGTGCAGTTGGAAGCCATTCGTTCCATCATAGAAATCATAGAAATCATAGAAACCCTACAGTGCAGAAGGAGACCATTCGGCCCATCGAGTCTGCACCGACCACAATCCCACCCAGGCCCTACCCCCACATATTTTACCCGCTAATCCCGCTAACCTACACATCTCAGGACTCTAAGGGGCAATTTTTAACCTGGCCAATCAACCTAACCCGCACATCTTTGGACTGTGGGAGGAAACCGGAGCACCCGGAGGAAACCCACGCAGACACGAGGAGAATGTGCAAACTCCACACGGACAGTGACCCGAGCCGGGAATCGAACCCGGGACCCTGGAGCTGTGAAGCAGCAGTGCTAACCACTGTGCTACCGTGCCACCTAACCCACGCATTTTTGGACTGTGGGAGGAAACCGGAGCACCCGGAAGAAACCCACGCAGTCACGGGGAGAATGTGCAGACTCCGCACAGACAGTGGCCCGAGGCTGGAATTGAACCCAGGACCCTGGCACTGTGAGGCAGCAGTGCTAACCACTGTGCCACCGTGATGCCCCATTTGTTGAACCTCAGTTGATGCTTCATTTTAAACCACCTTTTGGTGATGGCTTCCACCACATCAACATTTGTCCTTGCCGATCCCTTTGGATGACAATTAAAAACTTATTTCTCTCATGACCAATTGGCTGAGAATACACAGTTAGTCTTTCATAGGGAGATACTCTAGGTAATGGCATTTATTCGAATGTCCAGATTGGTTATACTGCTGAATAATTTTTGACTGCACCTTCTTTCCATTTTCTGCAGAAACACAAGCATTGCCTTCTTGACAATAACATGTACCTCTTCAACAAGGTGGCAACTTCTTTCCATAGTGGCCTTCTGGGTTTAACCTAAACTTGCCAAGCAAATCAAAATGCTGGCACAGTACAAGGTTCTCTTTTTAACAGCAACAATGTTATTTGGGTATTATAAGGTTTACTTGACTTTGCTTCCAATCCTCATAGTACTTGACAGGGAAGTTTTTAATGCTACCATTGATTGTATGAATTGAATTGAATGAATTGAATTTATTTATTATTGTCACATATATTGGGATACAGAGTATTGTTTCTTGCAAACTACACAGACAAAACATAACATTCATCGAGTACATCGGGGAGAAGGAAAGGATAGAGTGCAAAATATAGTGTTGCAGTTACTGATAGTGTGAGGAGAAAGATCAGCTTAATATGTGATAGGGGCCATTCAAAAGTCTGATGGCAGCAGGGAAGTAGCTGTTCTTGAGTCGGTTGGTACGTGCTTAAAGTCTTTTGTATCTTTTTCCTGACGGAAGAAGGTGGAAGAGAGTAAGTCTGGGGTGCATGGGGTCCTTGATTATGCTGGCTGCTTTCCCGAGGCAGCGGGAAGTGTAGATGGAGCCAATGGATGGGAGGTTTGAACAATATTCCATTCCCCCAACCTCACATCCTTTCTCGTGGGGGCACAAAATTCAGCATTTTTCCCCTCAGAAAGAAAACACTTCTTCTTTTTCCTTTTGGTTGCATGAGAGTTTCTGGCTTCTGCCCTTCTTGGAGAAATGAACACAATTGGCCCTAGATCGAGACTCTTGTCACAGATTAAATTCATTGTGGAGACCAGTTAGCTTTCATGCGACTGTAATTTCAGGTCTATTGTTATCCATTGACAATATGCCGCTGTAGTTGCCGAATGCACTTGATAAATTAGTTTTCTAATATTAATACTGGTGTATAAATGGACTCATTTTACTTTGCAATACAATATTGAAGTGCTTATCTGATTTCCAATGATAGAAAATGGATACACTATTCTGTAATCATTATTTGTAATGTGTATTTTCATTAAATGGAAGTCATAAGCCAACAGAAAATTAAATCAGTAATTATTGATTTTCTGTTTTGCAGTAGATATTAACAATACATTAAGGCTGATGGTTTTGATCTGTTTGTTCTGGATTTGTTCCAGTGAAGATGACTAATATTCTTCCATTTACAAACAAACACTGAATACATTTCTCGTCTTTGGAATATTCGGCAGACAGGAGACTAGTTAAAAATGCAAACTAAACAACCTGGAATCTGAGTTACGGTGGGAGTGGTATCTCGGACAAAACAAAATTATCTTTCAGTGCTTAACTAATCATTTCAATGAAAGATAATGGGTGGAATCTTGCGCAGGTAATGGGATTCTCAGCTGCCAACAGGAGAGCTGGCGAGACTCCCTTGTTGCCTCTTTTTGTGCCATTTGGGGACTTGACAGGCCAGAGGCGGGAATTCCCTCAGGATCAAGAACCCTGGGGTGATAGTCACACCTGCCAAGGCAGCTCTCCTGTCACTCACCTGATGAGGGAGCAACGAAAGCTCGTGATACCAAATAAACCTGTTGGACTTTAACCTGGTGTCGTGAGACTTCTTACTGTGCCCACCCCAGCCCAACGCTGGCATCTCCACATCATAGCTCTCTTGCGCTCAGCAGCGCGACCGGGGAGCTGGGGGTTGCTTTCTGTAAGACACTCACCTAAGGCCTTGTGTCAAGGAGGGATCCAGGCACAAGTTAGAGGTTAGAGATGGCAGGAAGGGGGTGGGGGGGGGGCGGGGGGGGGGGGGCGGTGGTCACAGCAAGAGAGTTGTGGGAAATGAGACAGCAGCAAAGGCACGGGGTGACTTTCAGTTTTGCCCCCACACCTTCCAATGCCAGGTCCTTCGATCAACACTGAGTGACTTTGTATGAGGGACCTTCCTGTGAGTCCACAAGCAAACATGCTGCAGTTTGCTTTTTATACTTCCCACATGGTGAGGCTCCCCCCACCCCATTCCCACCGCTAGGTTAATACCAGCGGCAATCCAGGCTTTACATGAGCATTCATTGCCCATGTAAGGGCCTCAATTGGCAATGGACCAGACAGGACATCCACAAGCCTTCTTGACATGGACTAAATCAAGATGGAGGCAAGGTCCCCACCCTCACATCAAATGTTTCCTCTCTGCCAAGGACACGAGACTCTGCCCAATATTTCCAATGCAGCATTTCTATTTTTATTAAAGAAATAAAATAAAACTGGAGCCACTTTCTTTTAGCGAATCAAGATCAAGACAAATTGATTTTAGCAATATAACCCTTGTTTGATTTGATTTATTATTGCCACATGTATTGGGATACAATGAAAAGTACTGCTTCTTGTGAGCTATAGAGACAAAACATATCATTCATAGAGTACGTAGGGGAGAAGGGAAGGAGAGGGTGCAGAATATAGGGGGCGATTCCCCAGCCCGCTCTGCTGCTCTAGCTGGTTATCCCGGCCCTGGGCTGAGAGACATCAGCAGAGGCCGTTTAGCGGGCTCCCCACTGGGTGCCAACGCCTCCCTGCATCTCCAGGGCCAGGATTTGTGCAGTGGTCAGCTCGCACTGGGTATCGGTGCAGAGCTGATTTCCATATTAAAATTTGTATTTAAATATCATTAGCGGGTCCAGGACTAAAGTCTCCAGGCCCACAAGCCTCTTCACTCCTGCCAGGAGTGGTTCACTCCAGCGGGGTTTACAGCAGCTCCCTACTAACGGGGAATTGGTGGCCTGACCCCGCTGGAGTGAAGGGAGCCACTCCCCCGCCAGAAGGTTGGGCGTAAGGGGGGTGCTCCCTGGGCATTGCCAGCCTGGCCCCCTGGGACTACCCAAGGGGCACCTTGGCATTGCCCACTGGAGATCGGACAGTGCCCACTGGGCATCGGGCAGTGTCAAGGGGGCGGGGCAGAGGGGGCGGTGCCTATTGGGGCGGGACCTATGGGGGAGACCTGTGGGGGTGGGGGGAGTTCTGCTGCCACTCTGCAGTTGGGATTGCAGGCAGAGGGAGAGAAGGTGCTGATTGGGGTTGGCCACTGGGGTGGGGGGGCTGGTCAGGGAGATCAGGGCTGCTGGTGGGGGGGGGTTGGTTGGGGAGGTTGGGGCTGGCATTGCGGGGGGGGGGCGGGGGGGGGGTACATTGAGCCTGGCCCAGAGACGTCCAGGAGGCCTGTGATCAGGGGTTGGGGAATTAGAGGGGCTGTGGTGCGGGGTTGCGGGGCCAGCCAGTGATGGAGCTGGCCAGCGTTTGGGAAGCTAGCAGTGTGGGGCTACTGTGCATTCGTCGATCTCCGCTGTGCCAGATCGGTGCATTTGCGGGGGCCCACTCAGTGCCATGCTGCCGGCCTCTCCAACGGGAATCGGCTCCGCCCACTGATTTTCAGCATGAAGCTCCCTGAAGCACTCTGCAGTGCACCAAGTGTGGGAGATTCATTTTGAAAATGCTGCTAAAAAAAACAGCATTTTTTCACGAATTCGGCACTTAGGATTTTTTTGGAAGAATCCCAGCCATATTGTTGCAGTTATAGATAGGGTGTAGAGAAAGATCAGCTTAATATAAGGTAGGCCCATTCAAAAGTCTGATGGCAGCACAGAAGAAGCTGTTCTTGAGTCGATTGGTACGTGTTCTCTGACTTTTGTATCTTTCTCCCGACGGAAGAAGGTGGAAGAGAGTATGTCTGGGGTGTGTGGGGTCCTTAATTATGCTGGCTGCTTTTCCGAGGCAGCGGGAAGTGTAGATGGAGTCAATGGATGGGAGGCTAGTTTGCGTGATGGACTTGGCTATGTTCACAACCCTTTGTAGTTTCTTGCAGTCTTGGTCACAGCAGGAGCCATACCAAGCCAGAAAGGATGCTCTATGGTACATCTGTAAAAATTGGTGAGAATCGTAGCGGGCATGCCAAATTTCCTTGGCCTCCTGAGAAAGTAGAGATGTTGTTGGGCTTTCTTAAAATTGAATTGTGTAATAATGCTGTGTGCATATTTGATTTGAATATGTAATGAAGATTTTAGATGCTGTTGCCATCCATGTGTAGAATGCCTCTGACTCATTTGTTGTATTTGCTAAAGAAATATTTCTTTTCAGACATTGATGAATGTGCACAAAGTGGAGGCACACTCTGTACATTCCGCTGTGTGAATGTCCCTGGCAGTTATAACTGTGCTTGTCCTGAGGTTGGTTATACGATGTCGCCAAATGGAAGAACGTGTAGAGGTAGGACTCTTCCTCAATTATTTCTAATTTCTCAGACATACTCCCTTAGTGTTCTTTTGGAACATTACTTCCATTGTACAATTCATATCATAATGAATGTATAACTTTTATAAATGGGATTTCTGGTGATGCAGTTAAGTATCCAATTTCCATGTTCCTTTCTTTTACAAAACTTGCTGGATGGTTTTAATTCCTCCTAGAAACCAGGAGCAGGAGTATACTATACACCCTTTGAGCCTGCTACCCCATTCAATACAATCATGGCTGATCTTGGTCTTTAACTCCATTTCCTGCCCGGTCCCCATATCTGTTAATTCCCGGAGAGGCCAAAAATTGGTCTATTCCAGCCTTAATTGTATTCAACAATGAAGCAGCCACAAGCCTCTGGGGTGAGAATTCCAAAGATTCTGTACCCTTTGAGTGAACACAGTAGTTAGCACTGCTGCCTCACAGTGCCAGGGACCTGGGTTCAATTTTGGCCTCGGGTCGCTGTCTGTGTGGAGTTTGCACGTTCTCCCCATGTCTGCGGGGATTTCCTCTGGGTGCTCCCGTTTCCTCCCACAGTCCAAAGATGTGCAGGTTAGGTTGATTGGCCATGCTAAATTGACCCTAGTGTCATGGAGATTTACAGGGTAAATATGTGGGGTTACGGGAATAGGGCCCGGGTGGGATAGTGGTCAGTGTAAGACTTGATGGGCCAAATGGCCTCCTTCTGTGCTGTAGGGATTCTATGACTCTATGATAAGAAAGTTCTCCTCATCTCAGTTCTAAATGATTGGTCCCTTGGCCTGAGACTGCACCTCAGGACAAAGGTTCTTTTTTAGTTCGGACTTTATGACCGGCACAGGCTTGGAAGGCCGAAGGGCCTGTTCCTGTGCTGTACTTTTCTTTGTTCTTTGTTTTAATACCATTACACCACCGCCTGCTCATTTGCTAAGTTTCACAAGTTCCGGGCCAGACCATAATACTACTAACATCGTAGGTGGAATACAAATAGAATAGTTGTAAATTTAACTCTGCCCTCTGCCAATATTAGTCTTCTTGTTGACTGATCACACGTCAAAATTGACTGCAGCCCTAACTCTGCCACTGGGTTCCGTGATTTACTTACATAGCTTATAAAGAAATTTACAGACATCCTGAAGAGATACTCGATAAATGCAAGTCACATCTTTCTGAGCTAACATGTTAACAAAAGTATCAGAGAGAACAATTGATTAAATTTATTGCTTAGCAACACTTCTGAAAATATATCTAACCTTCATGTATTGTCAGACTCCATACGTAAAACAAATTCATGTTGCTACAAACTAAGTTACTTCCTGAACTTAGGATGGCTTTTTCCCCATATGAACCTGCAAGCCAAATGTGTAAATCGCGGACAAGCTGATAGAGCCTCCAAAACTCTGACAGCTCATAAAATATTTTGTGTGTGAAAGATAGTCCGTAATAAAGGCCTCAATATAACTGAATCAGAGAAATTCCCTTTTATTAGATTGGATTTCAGGGCTTCTATTGGTCTTTTGGGATTATATCCCATAGTTCAGCCTCTGTGAAAACTGAAACTCTATGACTTGTGAAAAGTATTAGTTATAAAGGGAGTGCAGTGGGGCATGCACTTGGCATGAGTGGAACTGCAGTTATGCTTAGTGTCCCCTCAGTTGTGTTGTATAGGCAAAAAAAAATAATGTAGACAAAAGTATAATCATCCCAAAGGTGGAGTTGTACATTTTTGAAGGGCAAATTAATTCTAGCACTGCAGTGTCTATTTGCTGAGTAAGAGGTGAGGTGGATTTTGATGAGGACATGGAATCATAGAATCCCTGCTGTGCAAAAGGAGGCCATTTGGTCCATCAAATCTGCACCGACCCTCCGACAGAGCATCCTATCCCGGCCCTATCCCCATAACCCCACGTATTTACTTCACTAATCCCCCCTAACCCACACATCCTACGACGCTAAGTGACAATTTAGCATGGCCAATCCACCTAACCTGCACATCTTTAGACTTTTGTCTCATTTTTGGCGAATTTACAGCCTTTTGAAGATTATCACGTGTCTCTCCTGTGCCTGCCATCTGTGCTCATACAATCGACAGAATTTAAAACTATTTATTGATTAATCTTCCCTTGTTTCTTACTCTTTGTAACCTTGATGGTATCCCGCATTTTGGTTCTTGCCCCTCTACCAGGATGTGTCAAATAATTAAAAAATGGAAGAGGAACATGCAACTCTGATGTCAATTAATAAGAAGTTTGCAAACCAATCCAACAGCGTGTGAGATAAGTTCTGGGATTTGCAGACGCTGTAAAGGTGTAGTAGACTTTTTGAGCGCCATATAGGAGCATGGATTCATGTGGTAACCATTTTCACATAAGACATGGGGATCGATTCCAAACAACTTGGAGACACAGTTGTGAAATTGGCATTGTTACAAAATCTAGAGAAATTAGTTAATGTCTGTTTAGCTAACACAGCGCCTTTTACACAGCCGATTACTTGGCTATTGTAGAAAACAACTAAACCTACTGAAGAGGTGAAAATTCTGCATGTCTGAAATCTATTGGACACAGACTCAGTTTTATGTAGTGGAGTACAGCTTGTTGTTAATGTTCACCGCTCACTCACCAATCATTAAATGACCATTCATTCTCTTGACTAGCTCCCCCTACAACTTTTTAGCTGGTGGGGGGAGGTGGGGTGGCAGCGACCATGGCACCCCATATAATTCAGTCCAATAATATGATTGATCATCTGAATAGCACAGGGATACATGGTGGACTGACTAGTGTCTGTTACATTATTATTATGTACATTTGGGCGGCATGGTGGCACAGTGGTTAGCACTGCTGCCTCATAGCACCAGGGACAGGGGTTTGATTCCCGGCTTGGATCACTGTCTGTGTGGAGTTTGCACGTTCTCCCCTGTCTGTGTGGATTTCCTCCGGATGCTCCGGTTTCCTCCCACGGTCCAAAGATGTGTGGGTTAGGTGGATTGGCCATGCTAAATTGCCTCTTAGTGTCAAGGGACTAGCTAGGGTAAATGCATGGAATAGGGCCTGGGTGGGATTGTGGTCAGTGCAGACTTGATGGGCCGAATGGCCTCCTTTTACACTGAAGGGATTCTATTCTATTCTATATGTATTAAAACTGTTGTTGCTCTTCCCTTCTCTATGACCTCATTTGTGGTTGTTCTTCACTTGCTGCTTGCTTCATCTCAGTAGAAAATATTACAACTCAAGTTCCTTGCAGACAGATTGATCAAAACACAAGTTATGGTGACTCCAGGCTGGTAGACTTAAGTACTCTTCAAATTTCTAAAATAACCTGAGCCCCCCTATGCAGTTCCAGCTCGCTGCCACAATCCTCAACCAGATTAGCCCACCACATACATAGAATTAATAAATGCATAATTTGTGCTTCATACTTTTAAAACTATTCTGGCACAATCATTGAGATAACACTCTATGTGAGAGATATGATCATTTTCACCCTTGTCTGTATATATGCAGTGTTTGAGTTGGAGTGGGGATTTGTACTGAGCAGATGTACAGCTTTGTGAGAAAGAACATAAATAATACTTTCTATCCACTATGACTCCTGGTAAACTATGTCCCGGTGATAAAGTCAGCCTTAAGCCTATATTTGTATTAGATAAAGGGTATACATGTATCGTTCTTTCCACTAAGGCCAACAAATTGGCAGCCAAAGTTACTGAATTGTCTGTGCTTTGAGACTCCGCTGTCATAGAATCATAGAATCCCTACAGTGCAGAAGAAAGCCATTCGGCCATCGAGTCTGCACCTACCACAATCCCTCCCAGGCTCTATCCCCATAACCCCATGCATTTACCCTAGCTAGTACCCATGACACCAAGGGGCAATTTAGTATGGCCAATCCACCTAACCCTCACATCTTTGGATTGTTGGAGGAAGCCGGAGCAACCAGAGGAAACCCACGCAGACTCGGGGAGAATGTGCAAACTCCACTCGGGAATCGAATCCGGGTCCCTGGCACTGTGAGGCAACAGGGCTAACCACTGTGCCACCCTTTTATCTGCTTTGGGATAATTTACAATGAATTGAATCCTGCGATCACTTGTTTGCAGGCAAATTAGTTGAGTAAAGCTTTGTGCAGGAGTTTGTTCCATGTTTCACTATACCTGCTTCATGTGTGCCTTGAACCCTTGACTGACAGCTGCTTCAAAATGTGCAGCTTCTATGGGATTTGGGTTGTGGGGGAGCAGGGTGCAAGGGGGAGAAGGAGGGGACGGGATGGGAGGTGTGGTTGGGGGCAGAAGAGGGTGTGGGAATGTGTGTGACAGGGTTGGGAAGTGGGGTGGGGAAGTGGGGAGGGAGTAGGGAGGGAAGGTGAGTGGGCAGGGTGGGTGTGCAGAGCAGGATTCAGCAAAGAGATGCTAGCCATTGAGCTGTTCTAGTGAATGGAGGGCTGAGGTAAAAAGTGAGGTATCCATTCAAAACGTGCATATTTAGCAATTACATATGATGCAGGAGTTTGAGGGAAGTTACTTCATTAATGTGCTGTTAGGAAACAACTAGATTTTGGAAGATAGAGTGTATTCGCATCAATGTTAATTGACCAAGAAGATCTGATATATCCCTGAGCTTAGAAAGGAGGGTTGGCGGTAAAACTGTGTTAAATAACTAAATAAAGAGGTTTAATTGTCATAGGATTAGTGACAAGTATTACAAAAAAGAGCTGAAGTCAACTAACGCCAGTATTAGGAATGTTAATTAAAAAGAGCACAATGCTCCCATTGCAGTAGCTAAGGCTTTATTTGCTAAATGTCAGAAGACAATTAGAATTTGAGGGAGTTTATCAAGACAGATTAGATATGGAGATAAAGATATGTCTGATGAGCGAAAAGATATTTTGCATTGCTTTTCACTGCTGAAGGTGGTGATTCATTGCTGGTCGTACAGGATAGACGTGCAACTAAAGTTGCTTCAACGGCTGGAATTGCAGAATTCTTTTTGGTTAATATTAAGGGATTTAATGCTGTTTCTATTTAAGAGTGCTAAATGAAATGGGGATTGATATTTGTGAACCACTGGCCCATAAATTCAATAGCTCCTGAGGTCTGGGCTGATTTCCATCGATTAGAAAGACACTCATGAAGTTCTATTATTCAAGAAGGGAAAATAATCAGTATTTGACATTGCTTGTGAGGATGCCATTAAAAGGCATTATGTGGAATGCAGTTTATGACTAAAGATCCCCAAATGGCTTGCAGAAGCATAGATTCTGCTTTATTATCCTTATTGTGTACGTATAAGAAACAACCAGCACAGTGAGCTGTTCTGTTGCTGTTACAAAACATTTCATGAGGTATCACAATGAAGGTTATTACGTTAGCTGGTTGACTGGTTGACATTTTGTAGTGTTGTTCTTGCTGGGAAAGTTTATATGAATAGGGCCTGGTCATGATTGGAGATCCACAGTGCTCTGTGTTAAACGACTGCCTGTAATAGTTTTCATTCACTAAACAAGTCAACAAAGGAACTTCCCACTTTAAATAGGCCTTAGGAAACCCAATAGGAAATCCCGTGATGAATTTCCCCAATGATTGGACAGGAAGCACATCAACCGCATTCAGATGAGACCCAAGAGTAAAAATTGCTTGTGTCTCGTGCTAACAAAATCATGGGGGTTTCTTGCTTGTCCTTCACTTAGAATCATAGAATCCCGACAGTGCAAAAGGAGGCCATTTGGCCCATTGCACCTGCACTGACAACAATCCCACCCAGGCCCTATCCCCTCAACCCCACATATTTACCCTGCTAGTCCCCCTGACTCCAAGGGGCAATTTTGCATGGCCAATCAATCTGACTAGCACATCTTTGGAGTGTGGAAGGAAACCGGAGCACCCGGAGGAAACCCATGCAGACGCAGGGAGAATGTGCGTACTCCATGCAGACAGTGACCTGAGACTGGAATTGAAACCGGGTCCCTGGCACTGTGAGGCAGCAGTGCTAACCACTGTGCCATCGTGCCGCCCTTGAATCCCCTATCAGGGCCTAAGTGTCCCATGCAAATAATGTATTTGATTTCCACTTGCATTGCACTGGCTAAGTATGATTAGCAGCAAGATAGGGAGGTCTTAATTGGGGATGTGAAGTGAGGAAGGAGTATTGAGGGAAGATGCTGATTCTGCAAAGGTTTCCTTGGGAGGAGACGCTGCACATAGCTGCCTTGAACATGCATTTGTCCTCAGAATGAGGGGTAAAATAATGTACCTTTGTAATGGAAGTGATGAAGGCATAGGAATAAATCATAATACTGGAAGAGGCAACATCCCTCATGTTCCGTTTGAAGGGAGTGGTGCCCTCTCCAGGGTTCTGATTTTTTGTTTTGTCTGGTGGGAATGTCACCATTTGCAAGTTCCCCTCTTGGTTACACAACATCCTGTCTTGAAAATCTGTCATTCCTTCATTGTCACTGGGTCAAAATCATCGAACTCCTTACCTGAAAACATCGTAGGAGTACAGTTAGCACACAGACCGCAAACAACACAGAAAGATATCCCATCAGCACCATCTCAAAAACATTTGAGATTGGGGAATAAATGCCAGCATTTTCAGTGATTCCCACATTATTTGAATGAATAAATATGACCATTGACATGTGTTTCTGAGAGGAATATTATCAAAGACTTGCTAATTTTTTTAAGTTTAAGTTTATTTATTAGTCACAAGTAGGCTTACATTAACACTGCAAAGAAGTTGCTGTGAAAACTCCCTCGTCGCCACACTCCGGCGTCTGTTCAGGTACACTGAGGGAGAATTTAGCATGACCAATGCATCTAACCAGCACGTCCTTCAGACTGTTGGAGGAAACTGAAGCACCTGGAGGAAACCCATGCAGACACGGGGAGACCATGCAGACTCCACACGTACAGTGACCCAAGCCAGGAATCGAACCCAGGTTCCTGGCGCTGTGAGGCAGCAGTGCCAAGATCATTGGAATGTTCTCTGCAGTGAATCCAGATGCTGAGGGTTAAACTTCTGAAGTTTACAACCTCTGCCACCTCCCTTCTTGCTCGTTGTGTGTCATGTTTGAGAGCTCTCCTCCACTTTCTGACAAAGAGCACCATCTTCACCCTCATCTCTCAAAGCAGCAACTGCAGGAAGACTTTGAGAATCTTCTCTACTTTCCCGTGATTCATTCTTCCCACTACTTCAGCACCCTTTCGAGGTGCATTTTCTTTTCAATAAACCTCAGGAGGACCCAACAGATATTGTACTAGTAAAAATATTTTTCCCTACTCACCCTCAAACAGGTTGAGAAAACTGTCTGTTGGGTTCAATGAAGGTCTGATAAGGGGTAAGGGACCTGCAAATGAAATGTTCTACATTTCCATTTCCTTTCTCCTCATGCTCCTCCTCCCCACTCTCCCCCATGTTAAAATTAACCCACTGGGTTTCATGGAGTTCCTCAGCATTTTAAAAAACAATAAATATCAAGTATAATAATAAACAGAGCCCTAAATTAGGAATCCAGATAATGAGTCATTACAATGGCTGTTAGCCATCTACTAGTCCAAATATCTTTTCAGTATTTCAGTGTCAATGCCCAGTGTAACTGCAGTAACTGGACAGTAGCAAGTTCTGAAGAGGCTTGACAGGGTAGACACGGAGAGGTTGTTTATCTAGCCAGGGAATCTAGAACATAGATACACAGACTCGGGATAAGGAATCAATCAGTTAGCACTGAGATGAGCAGAAACTTCTTCATTCAAAGAATGGTGAATATTTATAATTCCCTGGCCTGGCAGGTTGTGAAGATTAGTTAAGGCTGAGCCAGAAATTTTTTTTAGTGTCTTAGAGAATCAAGAGATATGGATGGGAGGCACAGTGGCAGAATGGTTAGCACTGCTGCCTCACAGCGCCAGGGACGCAGGTTCAGTTCCAGCCTTGGGTGACTGTGCGGAGTTGACACATTCTGCCCGAGTCTACGTGGGTTTCCTCCAAGCACTCCAGTTTCCTCCAACAGTCCAAAGATGTACGGGTTAGGTGGATGGGCCATGCTAAATTGCCCCTTAGTGTCTAAAATGTGCAGATTAGGTGGGTTGGCCATGATCAATGCGTGAAGTTAGGGCAGGGGATAGGGCCCAGGTAGACTGGTCTTTTGGAGTATCAGTGCACACTCGATGGGCCGAAGGACCTCTTCTGCACTGTAGGGATTCCATGATTCTATGATGGAGAGCAGGCAGGAAAGTGAAGTTCAAGCCAACGGTCGGCTGTGATGGAATTGAATGGTGGAGCAGGATCGAGAGGCTTTATTTCTACTCTTGCACCTATTTCTTATGGGACAGTGCAGGAAGAGAGAGTTGAGATTGAAGATCAGCCGTGATTTCATTGAAAGGTGGAGCTGGTTTGAAGGGTCTACTTCCTGCTCCTCTCTCATCTGTTCTTATGCAAGTTCAGCAGCAAGGTCTTACCTTGCACATTCTTGTCATCTCATCACGTGATCGTTTCAGTATCCATGTTGTACATTTGCAGTAAACTATTGAACCTGACGATTGTATGCAATTACCCGCAGATATTGATGAATGTGCTATAGGAACACACAACTGCACATCAACTGAAACCTGCTTCAACATCCAGGGTGGATTCAGATGCCCAAACGTGGACTGCCCACCAAACTACAGAAAAGTGTCTGATATGTAAGTGCTCAACTGGTTCCAGTCATGAAGCAAAAGGGTTTTGCTGGATATTTCTGGATAATAAGATTCATTACTTGTCACTTCTATAATTGGTGTAAAGAGAGGAAGAACTGTAGTCATGCACAGCACTGGGAGGAAGTGTGGGATTTTCCAGCCACGCTCGCCCCCAAAGCTGGGAAATCCTGCCCCAGGCCAACAGACCTTTGCATGGTCCGTGTCCCACCTGCTATAATTCCCACGGCGAGCAGGATGGGAAAAATCCGCCCAAAGTGTTACAGTTATGAGGCTACACTTCTCTGTATCACACTGGATATGATTGCACTGGAGGGGGTGCAGAGGAGGTTCACCATGATGCTGCCTGGGATGGAATATTTAAGTTATAAAGAAAGATTGGGAAGGCTTGTGTTGTTTTCATTGGAGCAGAGAAGATTGAGACCTGACCAAGGTGTACAAGATTATGAGGGGGATGGACAGGGTGGATAAGGAGCAGCTGTTCCCCTTAGAAATCATAGAAACCCTGCAGTGCAGAAACGGGCCATTCGGCCCATCGAGTCTGCACCGACCACAATCCCACCCAGGCCCTACCCCCATATCCCTACACATTTACCCGCTAATCCCTCTAACCTACACATCTCAGGACACTAAGGGGCAATTTTAGCATGGCCAATCAACCTAACCCGCACATCTTTGGACTGTGGAAGGAAACCGGAGCACCCGGAGGAAACCCACGCAGACACGAGGAGAATGTGCAAACTCCACACAGACAGTGACCCAAGCCAGGAATTGAACACAGGTCCCTGGAGCTGTGAAGCAGCAGTGCTAACCACTGTGCTACTGTGCCGCCCGAAGGGTTGAAGGGTCAGTCATGAGGGGACATAGGTTCAAGGTGAAGGGGAGGAGGTTTAGAGGGAATATGAAGAAAATCTTTTTTTACCCAGAGGGTGGTGACTGGAACGCACTGCCTGGGAGGGTGGTAGCGGTGGGTTGCCTCATATCTTTAAAAAGTATCTGGATGAACACTTGGCATGCCATAACATTCAAGGCTATGGGCCATTTGTTGGTAAATGGGATTGGATGGGAGGTCAGGTATTTCTCGCGTGTCGGTACAGACTCGATGAGCTGAAGGGCTTCTTCTGCACTGTATGATTCTATGATTCTGTGTATTAAACTGAGGCTGAGGTGGGAGCCACCGAGTGTGCTGATCTTACTGCAGATCAGTTCTACTTTAATTAGAATATGCCACAGACAGAAGCATTGATCATTTTTCCCAGGGTGAATTCACAAACACTAAATAAACTGAGGGGCAATTTTAAATTTCAAAACCAGCTTTGAATGAGCATGTGTCCTCATCCAACGTGCTGCTCCCACACTCCACTCCATTCCTGGTGGAATTGGTCACCCTGTTTTCACTTGGGACACGCTATGAGGTCGAGAACTGAGATTCCACACAAACTGCTGCATCCAATCTGTGCCAAAGTTGCACCGGACGCCATAATGGCCCAGGCGACCTGCCTGAAAAAGGAATTATCCCTCAGAAATGCAAAGCAGGTCTACACTGGTTATAGGCCCCAGCACGTGGAATTCACTGACAAATTAGTAGATCTTGCAAGAGTGCCTTACTAACTCTTTTAATGACATTTTAGTTTGATATTTTAGGCTCCATTTGTTTGCTGGAGGCAGCATCCCTTTAAAGGGCTGCCCCTTTAACTTTCCCCTCAGTTTGTTTGATTGAGTTTAATTGGTTATTTGTTTTGACTCCAAAAGAGTTGGATCAGAAGATCAGCCTCAGTTTTTCCTGGTCCCAGGAGAAATAGAAATGCTCCTCAGGGACCCAATAAAAGAAATCTCGGGTCTGCTGCTGGCATGTGTGAAGCCTCTCTACAATTGCCTCTTTTCCCCCCACTCCCATCACCCCACCACCCAGCCGCCGCTTCTGGAAGACAATTTTCTGATTGGCTCAACATGGGAATCGGTCATTTGCCGGCTCCTCCTGATTGGACAGCTGTAGTAACAAGCCCATTTGGTGCCTGCGACCCTCTGGCTGCATTACACAGAGGCAGAGATCCAAAGTCAAATTTGCCTGAATTGTACAGGCCGGCATGGTGGCACAGTTGTTAGCACTGCTGACTCACAACGCCAGGGACCCAGGTTCAATTCCGGCCTCGGTCACTGTCTGTGTGGAGTCTGCACGTTCTGCCCGTATCTGTGTGGGTTTCCTCCCACGGTCCAAAGACGTGCAGGTTAAGTTAATTGGTCATGATAAATTGCCCCTTAGTGTCAGGGAGATCATTAGGGTAAATGTGAGGGGTTACAAGGATAGGGCCTGGGTGGGATTGTTGTTGGTGCAGACTCAATGGGCCAAATGGTTTCCTTCTCCACTGTCGGGATTCTATGATTCTTAACACTCCACAGAATACTTGCACCCATGTTGGGTGCGTGTTGAATTCCTGGTGAATATTTATTTGAATGAAAATTTTCCTTTGTGACCATTCATCATGTGTCCAGAGATCAAGTGTATGAGACACTGCAATTCTTTGTACTCTGTCAAAAAATGCCCTAACTTTTGCAATGTTTCCAAATTGGAATTTATTCTATAAAAACTTGGGAGAACCCACTTCATGGCACAAAAATATTCCCTTTGATAATTGGTCTTTTTACATAATGTCTGTACATATGATATAGGAGCAGAATTAGGCCATTCGGCCCATCGGGTCTGCTCTGCCATTCAATCATGGCTGATAAGTTTCTCAATCCCATTCTTCTACTTTTTCCCCATAACCTTTGATCTCCTGACCAATCAAGAACCTATCTATCTCTGTCTTAAATACACTCAATGATCTGGCCTCCACAGCCTTCTGTGGCAATGAATTCCATAGGTTCACCACCCTCTAGCTGAAGAAATTCCTCCTCATCTCAGTTCTAAAGGGTCGTCCCTTTACTCTGAGGCTGTGCCTTCGGATCCTAGTCTCTCCTACTAATGGAAACATCTTTCCCACATCCACTCTATCCAGGCCTTTCAATATTCTGTAAGCTTCAATGAGAGTCCCCCCTCATTCTTCCAAACTCCATTGAGTACCGACCCAAAGTCCTCAAACGCTCAAACGTGTACATACATTTCATGAATATAAAACTACTGGCCAGGCCTATTGGCCAGGGTTTTCTGGCTCCGTTGCAGTGGATGTGATGAGCCAGCCAAAAGTCCATTGACTTTAACAGGACCGTCCATAGTGTCTAGTCCTGGGGACTGTACATTAGAAAGGGCATTCAGGCCTTGGTGAGCTTGAAGCGGTAATTTACTAGAATGGTAGCATGGACAAGGAAGTTTCTGAGGAGACAAGATTAGCTGGGACAGTTTTGATTAGAGCAGAGAAGGTTTAAGTAGAGAGATTAATGGGAGATTTAATGGAAGTGTTCAAAATTACAAGGGGTTTTGATAGAGGAGATAGAAACTATTTTCACTGGCAGGAAGGTCAGTAATAAGAGCAGACATTTAAAATAATTGGCAAAATTGTCTGTGGAGAGTTGGAGATTTTAAAAAAATTCAGCAATATGTTATGATCTGGAACGTATGAACAGAAAGGTTAGCAGAAGCAGATTTATTAATACTTTTCAATAGGGAATTGGGTTTCTACCTAATAAGATAGAACTTGCAGGGCTATGGGGACAGAACAGGGTAGAGTCTAATTTTCTCTCATTCAGGCAGTTGGCACTGGCTTCCTTCAGTGTTATCTGAGTCTATTGTCGCATTATTTCCAGAACCCCCTCGATCAACAATGTTGTGGAGATGCTGTTGTTGGACTGGGGTAGGCACAGTAAGAAGTCTCACAATGCCAGGTTAAAGTCCCAACAGGTTTATTTGGAATCACGAGCTTTCAGACCGCTGCTCCTTCATCAGGTAAGTGGACAGCACTCCGCTCCACTCAACTGATGAAGGAGCAGCGCTCCGAAAGCTCGTGATTCCAAATAAACCTGTTGGACTTTAACCTGGCGTTGTGCGACTTCTTACTGTATCAACAATGTTACTGAGGCCATTGCTGACAATATCCATGTTTACTGGCAAAATCTAAGATGTTAGTACAGAGCAAATTAATGCAATGAATGACTAATTTAGTGTGAGTTTACTTTGCATGTGGTTTGAACAGCAAAACTGTGCTAATTTGATAATTATTTCCTATAGTTTATTTTATGGTGATGCATGGCAGCAACAATGGCTCCTGACTGCGCAATGCTTTCCCAACTCTTCGACACATATCATTCTTGAGTTTGTGTGTTGCGGGCACTTTAATTTTAATGGGAGGAGACTTTGGTCTTGTTTCCTTACTTTCAACAAAGTAAATAAGTTGGCGTTCCCTTCTCAGGCGCTGCGAACGCATGATGTGTCCCAACTACATGGATTGCCAGAACATACCAGTCAGAATCACCTTCTACCAGCTGACTTTTCCAACCAATGTCAAGGTTCCGAGCACCATTTTCCGTATTGCGCCATCACCGGTATACGTAGGAGACAGCATTATCCTGACCATCACTAAAGGGAATGCCGAAAATTTCTTCAGTACACGGAAGGTGAACGCGTACACTGGGATTGTGTATGTACAGCGGCAGTTCACAGAGTCCAAAGATTTCGTACTTGACGTTGAAATGAAACTCTGGCGCCAAGGAATGTTCACTTCATTCCTTGCTAAGATACATGTGTTTGTTTCAGCTCATCCTTTCTAAAGCAACCACTGTACCTGTTGTGCACGATATAACGTTATGGCCCGACACTAATACGCCCACCAGGCCAATATACATGATGGGAGGACTTTTGACTTTGTAATTCCTGAAAGTGCAACCCTTGGCTATACTCAATAGATATTGTCTGTTTCACACGCTCTTCAAAAATCAAAATTACATCCAATGAATCTAAAGCCACCATGGGAATTTCAGCTACTGCGTCTCTTATTTGTCCCAATCAGAATATGTAATTACTTGAAAAATAACTTAAATCAGACTGTGATGTCTGTGTGTGGAGCACAGTCTATCAGAGTCACATTCCAGCCATAATGGTAAATTGGACAAAGCCTACAGAACAGGTTTCACAATCCCATGTATATTCCTTCCATTATTTCTTAGCAAAATAATTGTTAAAAATAGCAGATTTTAAACAAAATTTGAACAGGTTGTGGGGGCATTGCCAATCACTGAAGTGCGTCAACAGCAATCTGTGGGGATTTTAGCGTGACAAATAAAATAAAAGCGACTCTTAATCTATCTCCCCGACAAAGATGAATGAGGACCTTTTTTTTATACAAAGACAATGGGCGTGATCTTACCGGCCATTCATGCCACGCTCCCGCTGCAGCAAAGTTGGAGAATTTGGCACCCAGTCAAATCTCTGTTCACTGCAGCGGGATGGTAAAATCCCGCCGGCGTGAATGGTCGGAAAATTCCGGCCTATGGGTGTAAACTTATCTTGCCATAACGCAAAACAGCAGTAGCAAATTGGCAGCCACATGAAGAGGGATGCAAGTCAGGCCACCAATTCGCTATCACCCCTGCTGCAATATTAACCCAAGATCAATTTTAACCCCGGGAGTGGCACACATGCAACTGGAATATGTTCAAGTGGAATTGCTTTTCTAAGGCCCTCAGGTCCGTCGACTGGTTACATTTCCTACATGGCTTTTGTTGCTCAACATACTATTGTAAAATTAGACAACTCTAATTTTAAACTGGATATCTGGCCTTCAAGAGGGATTTAGAACTCCACTGCAAATCACACAGTGAGACGGTGAAAGAGATGGTTCGCGCAAGAATCCGTAATATTTTGTGCAAAACCAGAATGTTTCGACAGAAGTATTAACTGGAATAGATTTGCCGTCTTGTTTTGCTGAAACTAGCTTTATAAAGTAATCACGACTCCGGTGCTATAAAGCGTTTATTTTTCTCAGTCATTATTTCATACATTATTAAGCACAGCTGATATTTACTTAAAATGTACAGCAAATCTGAAAGCTAAAGTGTTTACACGTTTTTCTAAATATGTAATTTTGGAACTTGAGACTGTTTGTTGTCATATGAAAGTTTATTCTGTATTAATAACCCTCAAAGGGTTAAAACATGTTGCCATCCTTAGCCATGTAGCCATGTAATGAACTTTTATTAAACATGGACATAGAATTCAGATAGAAAATAAAATCAGTCTTTATATAAGAATTTTAAGATTTTTTCATTAATATTTTGCACAGTTTTGTGTAGATACCAGAGCCATGAAATTCCTTGGATTTTACAGATATAAAACATAGTAAGAGATGTGTTTGGCATATTCCACGCTGTAAGTAAGCTATGCACCATGTTGGTAAAGGCATTTGGGGCCTGTGTCTGAAACAGGTGAAAGCAAATAGGGGAATTTCGTTCTTGTTCAAGGTTCCCTTCCCAAGTTGCCTTGAATGTCGCGGGCAAAGGCCTGACTACATGTGGCCTAACCAGCCAAGTACCAGTACCAAGAAAGGCAAATTTCAAAAGAAATGAACTGAGTATGGAGCAGAGAGAGGTTGGAGTGCTCCATTAGAATACTCTGTTATTGGTCTTTGCTCAGCTCCTTCCCAATTACCTATGCTCCCTGTCCCAGGACCTGGGTGCTGCTGATATGGAATGAGTAAGCTGCTCTGGATGCCTGTTGGCTTCTGCTGCATGTCCAATTCTGCGGCTGAGGTTGGGTTCACCTTTTGGGTGAACCTTGGGCCTTTGGCTTCTGGTTCACACTCCCAGCGTGCCGCCGATGTCAGGCCTGAAGATTAGCTAAAATAAATTTGCACTGTCATGTAGCAATTTACTGGGTTCAGCCGAGAGTACATCATTCACTCTTTATAAAACAATATGCTAATTGGGCTTTTATTTTTCACTACATATAAATTGCAAATGATTCGGGTGTATTTCTTTGATGCGTTTATGATATTGTTTAAGGCAGAGCTCCCACTAACCTAGAAATTGCATTTATTGTTTGCCAAGAATTTGGGTGGCATGGTGGCACAGTGGTTAGCATTGCTGCCTCAGCGCCAGGGATCTGGGTTCAATTCTGGCCTTGGGTGTCTGTCTGTGTGGAGTTTGCACATTCTCCCCGTGTCAGCTTGGGTTTCCTCCGGGTGCTCCGGTTTCCTCCGACACTTGAAAGATGTGCGGGTTAGGTTGATTGGCCATGCTAGATTGCCCTTGGTGTCTGGGTGGTGAGGGGGGGGGAGGTGGTTAGCAGGGTAAATACGTGGGGTTACGGGGATAGGGCCTGCATGGGATTGTTGATGCTGCAGGCTCGATGGGTCAAATGGCCTCCTTCTGACTTGTAGAGATTCTTATGATTCTAAGAAAGTTTGCATTGCTACCAATCATCTGCAGATCTGTGACCTGTTGTGGTTCGCCCTTTATGAAGACAGTTTGTAAACATGTTTAAGAAACAAAAAGTTTGTCACCCATCATGCCAGTGCACAATTCTCTGGGCAAATCTGGTAAAGTGAAATTCAAAATAATGGGCTGGGTTTCGCAGTCAGTGGCAAAGGAATAGCATTCCCAGCTGACCTTAAGGAAAGCTGACCTAAAAGGGATTCAGTGACCTCCAGCGCAGACATCCCCTTTCCTGACATTGGTTTGAAACTTGTGTCAAATCACAGAAATCTCCAGACATCCAGCAACGGCAATATCACCATGCAGGGTAAGCAAATAATCACATTGAAGTATCTCAGAGACAAATGAGGAAGAAAAGCCACTTCACTTCTCATTTCTATGTCATCAGACAGTAATATCATGGATGGAGACATGCACGTGGGATTAAAGTATAGAAGCTAAATTGTTGAATAAACTAAATATCAAACAAACCGGGAAGTGCCGGAGCCGGGGCCAATGGGGAGGGGCCAGTGGGGGAGGGGCTAATGTGGGAGAGGGTCCGCTGCCATGCTGCAGCGATCGGTGGGGGAAGGGCAGCGGGGCGGCGATCAGTAGGGGAGGGGAGATCTGCGATTGGTCTGGGTGGCGTGGGGTTGGTGGGGGCTGCGTCTACGGCCCCGGGCCCCCGCGGTTGCAGGGGGTGGAGCTGCTTCAGGCTGCCTGCAGTAGCAGGGGCCTGACAGCTCTCTCTTCGCCTGTCAGACACCTGGTAATGCAAATGCGCATGTGCAGCATCAGAGGCCTGCACATGTGCACTAGCTCCCTCTGCAGGGTTTCGGGCAGGTTAAGCCCCATCCACAGGCTTCTGCAGTAACAGGCTCACTCAGAATTTTGCAGCCAAAGTGCTTATGAGGGGGGACCTAAAAACACGCCCAGAAAATGGATCTGGAACTCTCCCAGTTCCACGCCCGCCCAGCACTTAGACTAAAAATGGTGAAATACCACCCTTCCTGTTGGATTCTGAGGATGATGAATTTGATAGTTTTTAAAACATTATGATTGTAGTTTAAATTATCCTTGTAGAATTATTTCATTCAAGAAAATGTGACACATTGATTTAAGTTGAAATACCAGTGTTATTTTTTTGCACATTTCAAAATGACGACCACCTGTACCAACACCAGCAGCTCACATTTTATACTTAAACCCCATTTCTGGAAGGATATTTTGAAGCTTCAAAAGTCAACTCAGATGCTGTGATCTATGGTAATACCACCCTTAACTTCCTTAGCTAGCCACACATGGATCTTTCTTGCTGGGGTTTTGCTTTTTACTGGTATGTACATTTGCTGAAGCATTTAGATTTTTTAAAAAACGTTTCCCACTGTTTATTTCTTGCCAAACCTTTTACCCAATCAAGCTTAGCCAGCTGTCCCCTCATATGTATAGAATTGGCTTTGTTTGTGTTTGAGATTGTTGTTTAGGACTGAAGTATGTCGCTTACAAACTTAATATGGAATTCAATTGTATAATGATCACTTTTTCCCAGTAGATCTTTTATTATGAGAGAATTTCATACATTCAACTAAAAGACAGTCATCTGAAAATTGGGTTAATTAACAATGGGCAAGAACTCCACTGTGTGCTTTCTGTGACCAGATTATAAATAAGATTTTTAATCACCGGTTTACAATTGTGTTGTGTATCAGCAGAGAAAAAAAATGGCCACCAACGTTTGAGGCACTTTTACTCTTCACCTGGATGCGTTGATGCTGGCAGTGGATAACTATTCACTTCTCAACACTGATTTACATCTTTAACACTGTTGTAAGAAATGGCCTGATTGAGATGGATTAGTTCAGGATCAGACGTGGGACTGTGCAGAAGTTATGGGTGAGATTCTCTGGCCGCCCCTCAGCATTTATCTTGGTGGCGGGAGACCATTTGCTGGGGGCAGGATCCTCTGGTCCCGCCGCAGTCAATGGGAATTCCCATTGAAACCATCCAATGTCACCGGAAAATCCGTGGCAAGGGGGTGCACCGCTGGCAGGACCAGGAAATCCCATGGGCGTGAACGGCTGAAGAATTCCAGCCTATGCATTGTTCAGTTTCTACTCAAACCAAGTTTATTCCACTTATCCTGTTTTTTTATTTTAATCTTTTATGTTTATTCCTGGTATATAAAACCTTATAGGCATTCTGAGAAAATTATGAGGATGGTTACTAATTATCTTTCCCTTCTCTTCCTTTATTGAAAGTGTTGTTTCACACTGAAGTACTGTTCTTCCACATTCATAATCCTCCCACACCACATACATAAGCCAAGACATTGAATGCTGGTACGTTCTTTTATCGCATGAACATCACAGCCAAACCTTACCCCATCCCTTTCCCTCCACACTGTGGCCTCACAGCGCCAGAGACTCGGGTTCGATTCCTGGCTTGGGTCACTGTCTGTGCAGATTCTGCACCTCCCCGTGTCTATGTGGGCTTCCTCCGGGTCCTCCCACAATCGTGCTGGCTAGGTGCATTGACCATGCTAAATTCTCCCTCAGTATACCTGAACAGGCACCGGAGTGCCAACCACTGTTCCACCAGTTATCAGCCTGTAACTCCTTCCAATGTACCTGATGGCAGGCGGTAAAAGCTGGAGATTTTCCTGGCCAGCTGTACTGCAAGACTTTGCCAAGCATAATCATGGACCATGCTAATGGAATCCATGGTTACCAATGCTCTCATGGTAAGTGGGAGGAGCATCTCAACCCACCTTCAACCTGCCACTCTGGCTTTAACTGAGATGCGAAAGTGGGCGGAAGACTAACCCAATCCAAGGAGATGGTTGGCTGTTAAAATATGATAATGAGGCTGCAAGTCTAATTGCTGTTCAGCTGATGACGGGCTGGTTTTGTGTCCGGGTTAATAGCTAAATCTAGGCTAGGGAATGCCTTCACATTTACCACCTGGATCTAATGGCCTCCTGAGCAACATTTTGGGTACCACTCCCCGCCCCATGATGCGTCTGACCACACCCACTGGCCCTCTGACCACCCCCAGATCTCTGATCCCCTTCTCAGACCTCTTTCTGCCATCAGTGAGATGGACTCCCACCCACCCACATGCCAACCCTGCCTTTGTGTTTGCCCCCCCCCCTCCCCTCCACAATGTTCAATGCCAATCACCCCCTTTTTCCATGGGATTCCCCCAGCCACACTACCTCCCATGCGCTGACCACACTGGACCTACTTGGTCTCTAGCTTCCACTGACCTGTTCCCTGATCGATTGGAAGCCAATTAAAAAGCTCACAGAGTACAGAGAAATCCTGACTTCCAGATTATTCAACCTCATAGAAACATAGAAGAATCACAGAGTCCCTGCAGTGTAGGAGGAGTAAACACAGTAAGAGGTTTAACAACACCAGGTTAAAGTCCAACAGGTTTATTTGGTAGCAAAAGCCACACAAGCTTTCGGAGCTCCAAGCCCCTTCTTCAGGTGAGTGGGAATTCTGTTCACAAACAGGGCATATAAAGACACAAACTCAATTTACATGAATCTGTTTACATGCCCTGTTTGTGAACAGAATTCCCACTCACCTGAAGAAGGGGCTTGGAGCTCCGAAAGCTTGTGTGGCTTTTGCTACCAAATAAACCTGTTGAACTTTAACCTGGTGTTGTTAAACTTCTTACTGTGTTTACCCCAGTCCAACGCCGGCATCTCCACATCATGACTACCATCGACACCGCAAACTACCGGCTCCAAGTGGAGAGGATCTCCAAGAAGATCGCGCATATCGACACAGACATCAAGTTTCTACAAAGATGCAAGATTCATGTAAATTGAGTCTGTGTCTTTATATGCCCTGTTTGTGAACAAAATTCCCACTCACCTGAAGAAGGGGCTTGCAGCTCCGAAAGCTTGTGTGGCTTTTGCTACCAAATAAACCTGTTGGACTTTAACCTGGTGTTGTTAAACGTCTTACTGTGTTTACCCCAGTCCAACGCCGGCATCTCCACATCGTGTAGGAGGAGGCCATTCAGCCCATCGAATCTGCACCGACTCTCTGACAGAGTTTCTTATCTAAGCCCTCTCCCCAGACCTATCCCCGTAACCCCAAACATCTCTCATGGCTAATCCATCCATCTATCCTGCACATCTTGGGACACTAAGGGGCAATTTAGCCAATCCGCCTAACCTGCACATCTTTGGACCACCCCAGCTCCCATAGGGTCCGGTAAGTAAAAATTCAGGTATTTAAGTTAATTATTACACTCCTAATTGGGTGACTAATACCAGTTAATTCAGCACAGGCCTAACCTTTACCTGTATGGAATGGGTAGTGCATTTACCCAGTGAGCAATCAGGGAAGCCGACAATGATTAATAAATTTAAATTAAACACACTGAGGAACCAATCTATCATGGAGACAGCAAAATCAATAATCATATTTGCAGAAAGATTTAGAAGACACTTTAGCAACTTCGCTTTGCAAAAGAAACAATTAATCTTACTTATCTCATGACTGGAAGCAGCAACTCTGCCGCTGTTTAATCTGTTGCCATACATGGAACACACGCTATTATGATTTTTAAAAAATCTATTATTCTTAACCAGTATGATAATGGTTTGAATTAGAACTCATTGTTACTGGTCGGGTTTCTGATCAAAGTGGAACAAATTAGTAAATGCATTTTGATGTAGAACAGGTTTATTGCAACTAGTGCAGAGGAAATAGCCACGCAGGTTTCAAACAAGGAACTATGGTGATAATTACTTAAAAAGGAAATGCAAAACCCTATCTAAATCTATACCTTCTGTGATGGTGATCACAAGAACTGAATCTGAAATATCCGAATCATGGAATAGAATCATAGAATCACTACAGTGCATAAAAAGGCCCATCGAGTCTAGTCTACACCAACCCTCCAAAAGATCCTTCCCTCTATCCTATCCCTGTAATCCTGCGCATTAACCATGGCTAGTCCACCTAACCTACACACCTTGGGACACTAAGGGACAATTTAGCAAGGCCAATCCATCTAACTTGCACATCTTTGGATTATGGGAGGAAACCCACGCAGACACGGGGAGAATGTGCAAACTCCACACAGAGAGTCACCCTAAGCTGGAATCGAACTCTGGTCCCTGGCGCTGTGAGACAGCAATGCTAATCACTGTGCTACCATGCCATCCGTGAAACATTACTGCCGAGCATTAATCATTCTGTGGAACATTCACCCTTCATGTCAACTATGAGTCAAGAAACTGGACTGTTCGTCCACCCTAAACATTACTGCTCTGACACCACACCCCATCCACCTCTCTCCACCCACAAGTGACTGTAGAATAGACCCATTGTACAAACGAGAGCATGGAAGCTCAATATATAGATAAAGTGCACTCACATGATGAAGGAGCAGCGCTCCGAAAGCTCGTGCTACCAAATAAACCTATTGGACTTTAACCTGGTGTTGTGAGACTTATTACTGTATATAGACAAAGCCAGAGGTCAAGGCAACCATCTGTCATTATGGATTACATTGTAGAAAACCCGAAAATAGTTAAAATGATTGAAGTGAACCCCCAGAACAAGAGAATAAAAAATCTTCCTCATGATGGATGCAAAGAGTTGAAAATGTCACAGTAGCGTATTAGGGAGGTGCTCTTTTAAAGTTGAGGCAAACCTTTTCCTTTACCAACTGGATATTAAGGATCACCCGGGCAGAACGTGCAAAGAACAATTTGGTTGGATTGCCTCTTGTACGATCAATGAATTATTCATTCCATTCAGTCCAATGGAAGGAAAATGTGGCAGAATCTGTTCCCTGGATGCAGAACTCCACCCTAGATTAAAAGCAAATTACTGCGGATGCTGGAGTCTGAAACTAAAAGAGAAAATGCTGGAAAATCTCAGCAGGTCTGGCAGCATCTGTAAGGAGAGAAAAGAGCTGACATTTCGAGTCCAGATGACTCTTTGTCAAAGCTAAAAGGCATAGAAAATGGGAGATATTTATACTGTGGGTGAGGGAATGAAAGGTGAGTCATAGCCACAAAAACAAGGGGAGAGGCTGCTAATGGCAATCCACCCTCGATGTACTGGCTAGTCCAGGTGATACTTAAAACCCAAATGATGAAAAGATAAAAATTGCTGCAACAAAGCACAAGCAGCTTCCTGTACCTGACCCAGGAATGTTTAGATCCTGAGACATGAGGATGAAATGGGACACTGCAACATTGCTTATATTTATTACCTTCATAATCATAAGAAAAAAAAAACCAAATTAAATATGTTACCACATTGCAATGGCTGAGTTTCCTCTTTGGGGTGAAGTTCCAGCGGGTGGTACGTCCACTCACGCTGTTGTGTCCAACCCCAGCCTTGGCTTATTTCCCTGGGTCAGTGCTCATTAGAGATGCACAGCAAGTTCCTGGCATACCAGTGAAGAAACTTGGGCTGTGTCGCGGTGAGGGAGTGGATATAAATTGGAGACATAATTGTTTTGTGATAAATTGAAGGAGTACTGTTTTTGGAACAATTGTGATAATTATAGAATGGAATTTATTTTAATGGAATCCGTACAGTGCAGAAGGAGGCCATTCAGTCCATTGAGTCTGCACCGACAACAATCCCACCCATGCCCTATCCCCATAACCCCACATAGTTACCCTACTAATCCCCTTGACATTAAGGGGCAATTTAGCATGGCCAATCAACCTAACACGCGCATTTTTGGAGTGTGGGAGGAAACCGGAGCACCCAGAGGAAACCCACACAGAGAATGTGCAGACTCCACACAGACAGTCACCCCAGGCTGAGTATCGAACCCAGGTCCTTGGCACTGTGAGGCAGCAGTGCTAACCACTGTGCCACCATGCCATTTAAAAATTTCCCAAACTATTTGTCACTTTTCTCCACGTCTTTCAAACAAAGCTGGAGGTGTTTATTTTGTTGGCACACGCCTCAATTGATTTTACTCTTGGTATCAGAGTGGTAACAGCAACATTCCACTTTAGGGCCATTGCACTTGGCAAAAAACAAACATTTTTCTCAGTTAGATATCTGTCAGCCGCAGCCCCTCCATTCAACACATTTCTTGCAAATTATTGACGGATGTTGTCATTTGATTGATTCAACCGACAAATCGGATGCATATGTTCATTGATGCTGCAATATTTTCACACTTTCAGAATTCTAACCTCTTGTCGTGAGCATTTCAAAATCATTAAAGCATTTAATTGGTGAGTTTGAGTCTTTGCCAACCACATTCTTGATTCTAGCACAGAAACTTTCTGCGGCAATAGGATAAACCTGCATTATTTATTGGTGACATGGAGTAAAATTAAAATGTCATTAGCATTTCTAATTGCTGTACCATCTGGGTGGATTTCAGGTCCACAACTTATAATCCAGCTTTTTTTTTCAGAGAGGATTCACTCGGCTGACTTCCTAGATCTTATGAGGAAAGGTGAGCAGGTTGGGCACTAGAGTTTAGTGGAATGCGAAGTGATCTTCTTGAAAGTTATACGATTCTGAGGGGGCCCCCTTGCCAGGGAGGGTTGCTGGTAGGAGGATTCTTCCTCTCATGGGGTAATATAGACAGCGGGGGGGGGGGGGGGGGGGGGGGGGGTTTAAAAATAAGGGGTGACCCATTTAATATGGAGATGAGGAGGAATTTCTTGTCTTGAAGGGCCATTAGTCTTCGGAATTTCCCAGACAGCAGTGGAGGCTGGGTCATTAAATATACTCCAGACTGAGTTCGATAGATTTTGATCTAACAAGGGAGTCGAGGTTTATCGGGCCAAGCAGAAAAGTGGAATAGATCTGCCATGATCTTATTGAATGGTGGAGTAGGCTCAATGGGCCAAGTGGCCTAAATCTTCTATTCCTAAAAAGAATTGCAAATGAGTTTCAATTCTGCGTCTTTAATTGTGTTGCCATTACAGATTCACATCTGCATTCTACCAATGCATATGTGGGTAGTGCCGACAAAACCAATTGTCTGACAATACAAGGAAGCTAACTCTGTCCTCTCAACTCAAAACTAACATTCTCTGCCCTTATTTAAGATCTTTAAATTCCACAGGGGATTCCTCCAGTCTCCGAGCTTTCAGATGGCAGAACTCACAGGGCGATACCATAGACCAGGCTGCAACAGGCAGCTGCCACCCCAAAGAGGTTTCTCTCTCCCTCTAAGAATTAGGATCTCTGTCTGTCCTTTACAAGACAAGGTACGATAGTTGGGAGTTGGTGCTACTGATTAAAGAAAGTGGAGAAAAAAGATCTGGGTTCAAGTGCAAACCTATCTAAAGATTCATGAGCAGTGTCATGAAGCAAAAGCTTGAGTGTAGAGGGTCATGGGGTTATTAGAGGGAGAGAGGAACCTCTTTGGGATGGCAGCTGCCTGTTGCAGCCTGGTCTATGGTATCACCCTGTGAGTTCTGCCATCTGAAAGCGACAGGCAAATGCTACTTATTTCCACTCACCACCTGTCCGTTGGCAGACGTTCCAAATTGTTCTTAAAGTATACAGTGTTTTCCCAAACCTTTGGATTGTGTGATCCACTTCACTAATAACCTGCAGCAAACTCACATTAGGATTGACTCAGAAGATTAATTTATTTCATATTCAAAGTCCTGGGGAGGAATGTTCGCAACTTTGGACTTGATTACACACACGTGACACACAACATACACACACAACACACAGCATACACACACAACGTACACATACACACTTACACACACAACGTACACACAAGCACACAACATACACAGCACACACACACAACATACATACACATACATACACATACAGAACGTACACACATACACACACACACAACATACACAAACACAACGTACACAAACACAACGTACACAACACACACACAATCACACAGTAATTGTGGTGGGGATGGTGAGGGGCAGTTGTGAGAGGGTGAGGAGTATGTTTTTGTTGGTGATTGGGCAGGGAGCAGAAGACTGGGTTGGGTGGGAGGTTCGGAGATCTGATGGGAGTAGGGGGAGATGGAGAAGCAGAGAGATCCCAGTGAGAGAAGATTTACTGGGTAACTTGTCAAACCTGCAGGAAATAGTCCTTTGCTCACAAGTTGTGCTAGTAAGACACCTGCCACATTCAATCCTCCTTGCCTCTTTTAAGTTGCTGAATTTCTTGAGGTCCAGGAACAATGATTAAAATAAAGGCACATTGCCTCTGTACAATATCTAAATGAACAAACCACTCCCCGTGAACCTGCCTCTCATTAAAACCAGAAGTGGCTGGATTGAGTTCCTGTAAGGAGTCTCACAACACCAGGTTAAAGTCCAACAGGTTTATTTGGTAGCAAATACCATAAGCTTTCGGAGCACTGCTCCTTCGTCAGATGGAGTGGAAATCTGCTCTCAAACAGTGCAAACAGACAGAATCAAGTTGAAGAATACTGATTAGAATGCCAATCCTACAGCCAGCCAGGTCTTAAATGTACAGACAATGTGGGTGGAGGGAACATTAAACACAGGTTAAAGAGATGTGTATTGTCTCCAGACAGAACAGCTAGTGAAATTCTGCAAGTCCAGGAGGCAAGCTGTGGGGGTTACTGATAATGTGACATAAATCCAACATCCCGGTTTAGGCCGTCCTCATGTGCGAGGAACTTGACTATCAGTTTCTGCTCAGCGACTCTGCGCTGTCGTGTGTTGTGAAGGCCGCCTTGGAGAACGCTTACCTGAAGATCCAAGGCTGAATGCCCGTGACTGCTGAAGTGCTCCCCCACAGGAAGAGAACAGTCTTGTAACGATGGGACGGCCGGGTGTGTTTGCCTGGAGTACGTGGGATGAGAGCATGGAGGCCTAAACCGGGATGTTGGATTTATGTCACATTATCAGTAACCCCCACAGCTTGCCTCCTGGACTTGCAGAATTTCACAAGCTGTTCTGTCTGGAGACAATACACATCTCTTTAACCTGTGTTTAATGTTCCCTCCACCCACATTGTCTGTACATTTAAGACCTGGCTGGCTGTAGGATTGGCATTCTAATCAGTATTCTTCAACTTGATTCTGTCTGTTTGCACTGTTTGAGAGCAGATTTCCACTCCATCTGACGAAGGAGCAGTGCTCCGAAAGCTTATGGTATTTGCTACCAAATAAACCTGTTGGACTTTAACCTGGTGTTGTGAGACTTCTTACTGTGCTTACCCCAGTCCAACGCCGGCATCTCCACATCTTGAGTTCCTGTTCCAGATGTTGTGCATTTTAATCTCTGACTCAACCTGAATGTACCCGTGTTTTAGAAGTTAAAATTCAGCCCAAGGTATCATTGTGTCTGACAGATTGGACGGATAAACAGCCTTTTCCTGTTGGTCATTCATAAAATCCCTACAGTGCAAAAGGAGGCCATTCGGCCCAGAGTCTGCACTGACAACAATGCCACCTAGGCCCTATCCCCGTAACCCCACATATTTACCTCGCTAATCCCTCTAACCTACACAGCCCGGGACACTAAGGGGCAATTTAGCATGGCCAATGCACCTAAGTCGCACACCTTTGGGGGATTATGGGAGGAAACCCACGCAGACATGGGGAGAATGTACAAACTCCACACAGACAGTGACCCAAGACAGGAATCAAACCTAGGTCCCTGGAGCTGTGAGGCAGCAGTGCCACCGTGCCGTTTGAATGACCCATAGTAATAAAGAAAAACATGTTTGCTCCGTTTGTGGTCTGAGGGAGAGCTGAGCTTACCGACTTTCCCCCAATAAGCAGGTGGATGCTGGGCTTGAAGTAGGCCCGAGATAGGTGCTTGAGAGCCTGCTTATGCAGTGCAAATGAAGTGACCTCCCGCTCACTCTGCAGTGTCCAGCACTGGAGGGCATCTCCAGCTATGATCTCAGTACAACTAGCAGAATCCTAACCCAAAGAAATCCTGGGCCTGAATCTGTAGTATGTATCAAGGGGAAGTCTATATATTAATTAGAGTAAAAAGAAAATTAAACCTTACTAATTCCAGTTTGGCAACAGTGTAAATCTCATTTTCAGAATAACTTCCAACATTTATAATATTGGTATAATTCTATGAAGTGATGTTTTTTATATTTTTATGAATTTTTATGTTGCTGGTGAGAGCTATTTGTGAAATACAATGCTTTCCATTTCAGCTAGCTCAGCAATGAGTGTGCCAAGCGATGCAGATCAATGTTCCTTCTATTTTGCCAAGTGAAAATGACTAAACCCTGATTTAAGCAAAATGTCCCCTTTTCATCAGTTTTGACCATTTTTTCTAAAATTGCCTTTTCCCCTCCCTAAGGCCCCCTCCTCCTCCCTTCAACCAAGTTTTTTGTTATCTCCCAGTATCTCCTGCTTTGGCTTGGTACCAAGACACAGATGTTATCCTATTTGAAACTATCCCTCCTCGTCCCTCTCGATCCGCCTGCAGGCTTTGGATCGCACCATACTTCTCAAACGCCGCTCCAGCTGGTGGGTGGAGCTGGTTTGGTTGTATTCTTACATGTCTAAACAGTCAGAGTATAATTTGCAATAGCGTCTCTTTCTACAGCCATACTGTTCCCTCTGGTATCCACCAATAATCTGCCCCATGATTACATCACTTGAAAGCACCACGTTAGGTTTTATATGTTCACTGATGACACTCAACTCTATCTCACCATCACTGTTCTCAGCTCCTCCACTCCTGTCTGACTGCTTGTCCAATATCCAGTCGTGGGTGAACTGTAAGTTTCTCCAATTAAATATTGGGAAGACTGAAGACTTTTGTTCCCTGCCTGTAAAGCTATGTGATTTTTTTTTCCTGCAAGGCAGGAAGAAAGTCATTCACTCATAGCTGTGAGGCTATTGTCTAGGTGAGTTTCTGTAATCGGGGTGTTTGGTGGTGAGCCATGGTGACATGTCCTGACACATCAGTCTGTCTGTGTATATCCTTGTCCAGTCTTCATTGTTAAAATGTTCCATATCAGCCTCAGCATTGAGCTCAAAATGTTGGTCTACATCACAGCTGGTTAATGCAAGTGTAAAAATAAGATAAATTAGAAAAGAAACAAAGTGAGGCTTTACAGTGTGATAGAAATATACACAATATCAAAATGCCTTTCACTGCCAGGAGTTTGACGCTTGTAAAGAATGTGAGGCAGTTCAACAAGGTGGTTGAAGAGTTACTCTATTTGTGTATATGCTCAGCCTTTTTTGCTACTTCTTTTAAACTGTAATTTTAAATTTCCTGCTATTTTCAGCTCAGGTGGCCTGGCAGATTAATAAATATCCAGCCAGTTCTAATCCTGCTTTTGAGAAAAATGCATGAGAGAAATTTTATAGCGTTTAGCAGGACAATTGCTTAGAACAAAACGATGTTGCATCTGGGATTGAGTTTAAATGTCTCCCTTTCTTTTAGGGGCAGGCGGTTTAGGGAGGATGTGAAGAAAAACATTTTTACCCAGAGGGTGGTGATGGTCTGGAATGTGCTGCCTGGGAGGGTGGTAGAGGCGAGTTGCCTCACATTCTTTAAAAAGTACCTGGATGAGAACTTGACATATCATAACATTCAAGGCTATGGGCCAAGTGCAGGTAAATGGGATTAGGTGGAAGGTCAGGTGTTTCTCGCATGTTGGTGCAGACTTGATGGGCCACTGCACTATCTGCACTATATGATTCTATGATGTGTCTTTGGGCAGTTCATTTTCACTACTAAATGTTATCATTCAAGGCAGTTACTCAGCATTAACTGATAGTTTACCCAGAGAGGTTAAAGGAATGGCTGACGTGGGAAATGGAAATGCTACCTTTGTTGCAGTAAGGTGAAAAAGATTTTGGGTGGAATTATCCCCCCAAAAGTTCTAAGTGTTGAATTTGTGGAAAAACTGGAGTAATTCATGCTGTTTTTTTCTCACACTAGAATCTCCCACACTCCGTACACTGCAGAGGCCACCAGCGTGGATATCATTAGATTTCAGGGGGTGGGGTCTATTCCCCCCTGGGAGGCTGAAACCAGCGGGCCTCTGTGCATGCGCAGTGGCTCCGAACTGTCAGCCTGTTTGCTGGCCAGCTCGATCGCTGAAATACTCCTGGCGGAGTGGGAGATGCTAGCGGGCCCAGAGAATTCAGCTCCGGGCCTGCTAATCACATTAAAATAACATGAAAATATGATGTAAAGTACTCACCTGGTGTTCCCGTTGGTTTCCAGCGTGAATCAGACGGCGCTGGAAATCCGGCACTGGGAGATGCGCGCGCGGCATGCACGAATCCTGCGCATTCCTGGACGTGAGATTCTCCCACCACACCGCGCGAGAAAATTAGCGTGGCGGGGTGTGAGAATCGCCCCCTTTATTTCTCCTTGTTGTGGGACTAAAAAAGTTAATACAGTAGCTCAATGTGAGGTTGTCACAATAATTGCTCGTAATTAATATTTATAGTTTTATTTAAACATATTTCTGGTTCATAGAGTTAGCCTGACTGCACGTTATATATAAATGATTGCTGTAAAAGTGGTACAAAGTAGGGCATGAATCCAATCAGCTTGAGGTAGAATAATAAGAAAAAAAATATAAGCAGTCAACCAGCAGTAAGGCCTTTAACATTATAATGAATGCAGAGGCTGGGGCTCATTTATATTCTTTTTCAGAACTGTTGCTGTTACTGATGTTCTGAAAATCATATTGATTTTCTATGTAGGTTTTCTATGCGTTTGATGCTAATGATGCAATTCTTTTCTCCTCTATGAGATAGCAGTAGAATTGACCAATGAGTCAGCATCCTAAACGATCATTATCACAGGCTCATGAATCATTTTGGAAAATATTTAAATGAGGTTGGTAACATTTGCCAGTTTATATTAATGAGCGTTACCTTTCAGGAGCTGTGTCACAAAACGGTGGTGGTGTCACTAATGAGAAGAGAAGGATTAGCATTCACCATTATTTCAATGGAATGCTAAGCGGCAGCAGTGTTGAGATTATTCAGCTATTCTTATTTAGTAGCAGTGTAACAGAATTCTTAAGGCGACGTACAGGGGATTCTCACACTACGTTTGACTTAAAGAGAAAAATGTTAAATTCCTCATCTCCCTCTTTAATGAGCATGGAAAGAGTTTTGGACGGATACCAGATTATCTACACACAAGGATGGCTAATATTTGAGCATTGCATTCATCAGCAGTGCTTCCTGCTAACCTGATGATGCAACGTTATGTCAGTTCCTTATAATAAATATTTGACATTGCCAGCACACAGCAACATAATAGGCTGGGCAAGTCATGGGTCAGGAGATGGATCAGCCAATGAGAACAGTTCTAAAAGGCTGCTGTCATCCTTAAAGCTGTCTTGCATTGAAGGGAGGAGTATGACGAAGGGTCATCCTGACTCAAATGGCTCTATTCTCTCTCCACAGATGCTGTCAGACCTGCTGAGATTTTCCAGAGTTTTCTGTTTTTGTTTGAGATTCCAGCATCCGCAGTATTTTGCCTTTATTTAAGGGAGGAATATTGTTAGAGACAGACAAAGTACACCGCCTTGTATTTCACTGGGGGCTCAGAATAGGGTGGATGGAGTTGACAAAGAGGGTTAATGCTGTCTGTCCCATGGACCCAAAGATGGGAGCAGGTGAGGAAAATCATTCCTGGGCCACACACGGTTGTCAAGATATCTGTGACTTTGTTTTACAACCATGGCTAATATTGTATGAATCAAGACTTTAACTTGGTGTATGATTATAATCAGAAAATGGAGAGCTTTGGCCAATTGCTGGAAATGCAAATTCATGTTGTTGCCCACCACTCTAAGGTCATCTCAAGATGTGTATGTTAAACTGTCAACAAAAGAAAGGTATCATCAATGCTGCATATTGATAGAGTGGACTGGTAAGATGGAAATCAGCTTTTTCCATTCCTCCATGTATGGAGATATCAGAAGGACATATTTTACACAGAGGGTCGTGGGGGCCTGGAATGTGTTGCCGGGCAAGGTGGTGGAGGCGGACACACTGGGAACGTTTAAGACTTATCTAGACAGCTATATGAACGGAGTGGGAATGGAGGGATACAAAAGAGTGGTCTAGTTTGGACCAGGGAGCGGCGCGGGCTAATTGTTCCTTGTTTCTCGTTTCAAGGCTTCATTCTATGATCATCTTGCTGGTGCCAGTACAGAGCGAGACTGCGGATAGTTGGTAACCTGTCTCGGGGGCAGGGAATTCATATGGTGTTCGTGGAAGTGGAAATGACTAGGGTTGGGAAGCATTTTCCGATCAGGGCCAGTGTGATCTCCTGGACTCGTTTCGATCGCCTCAGGGGGTCGGAGAGGAATTTCCCAGATTTTTTTTCCCCATATTGGCCCTGGGGTTTTCACTCTGGGTTTTCGCCTCTCCCTGGAGATCACATGGTCTGGAATGGGGGGGTGGGGGTGAGTTAATAGGTTGCGATGAACAAAGCATCGTAGCTGTGAGGGACAGCTCGGTGGATAGGATATTGGTATGTAGATAGGCTGGAAAATTGGGCGGGGATCCTGGATTCAGGATTCAATCCTGGACCGGGGAGCGGCGCGGGCTTGGAGGGCCGAAGGGCCTGTTCCTGTGCTGTATTGTTCTTTGTTCTTTGTTGTTCTTTGTATGCTTCTATTGCTCAGTATTTTGCCCCTCCTCAACTGTGAAAATCCCAAAGATTTCCATGACTTTCAATGTCCACCGATTGGAAATCCCAGGGGACTCTGCCATGGTTATTTTTGGAAGCCCTGATGGCAGTCAATGGCAATCAGGCAGTTAAGAACCTTCCATTGGGGCTTCTGTGCCTTTAAGCATGGAGGGCCTGTCTCCAAGAGGTTTTTTTTGTTATTCATGGGACATGGGCATTGCTTCCTGGCCAGCCTTTATTACCCAACCCTTGTTGCCCTTGTTAAGAGTCAGCTGCGTTGTTGTGGCTCTGGAGTCACGTGTAGGCCAGACCAGGTAAGGATGGCAGATTTCCTTCCTTAAAAGGACATTAATGAACCAGATGGGTTGTTCCAACAAGCAGCAATGGTTTCATGGTCATTCTTAATTCCAGGTATTTTTTGTTAAATTCAAATTCCACCAACTGCCACCAGAAAAAGTGGTTAATGCTGGGACTGCGTGTAGGTGGCCTCAGAGTGCATGTAACTTAGCGCACCAGTTCCTACCTCACTGGGCAGGAGGACATGTTGTGGGGTGATTTCACAAACTTTGCCAAGGTCAAGGCCATGACATGAGATGTGGTGAGGTTTCCGAGCATTGGGTGGATGGTAAACTCACTCCCCTCACTCCAAAATCTACAATTTCTGAATTAAAGATTAATGAGGTTTCTTTATAGAAATAATAGCTGAACTGATAACTATGGTTCTGTTGAATTTTCCAGAAAAATATTTGCTTAATTCAGTTTGCATTTTGCTTCCCTATTTCAGCTTATCAGCTAATATATTTGTTTCTTGTAGAGTGGTTTACTTACATCAGTATAGAGTTTATGATTCCATTGAAAAATATACATCTTCATGCATCTTCTATAGAAGGTTTGTTAATATTCAACAACAAAAGCAGAAAAATGCTGGAAAATCTCAGCAGGTCTGACAGCATCTGTGGAGCGAGAATGGAACCAATGTTTCAAGTCTAGATGACCCTTCATCAGAGGTGAAAGGAAAGTTCTTTCCTCTCAGGTCTGAGGAAGGGTCATCTAGACTCGAAGCGTTGGCTCTATTCTCTCTCCACGGATGCTGTCAGACCTGCTGAGATCTTCAAGTATTTTTCTGTTTTCGTTTCAGATTTCCAGCATCCGCAGTATTTTGTGTTCATCTTGTTAATATTCAGCTGCTATTATAAATTGGTTGAGATTGTCGTCTATTCCTTTCAGAGTCTGCCGATCCACAGTATTTGGTGGAGTAAATGTTCAACTTGATTTAGGGAAACTTGACCCTAAACCCCTTTGGGGGCATTGCCGGCAGTTGCCACCATTCCCTCGAGCACTGACTGCAATGAACATCTGCTGCCCTCTGATTGGCCAGCTGCTCTTGGGGCAGGTGGCAGGATTCCCACTCCTAAGGTCCTTGATCCCAGGCAAGGCCCACCACTGGCCATTTAAGTGCCTGTTTAGCAGCAAATTCAGTGGATTTTCCCCAAAGGGGGCAATGTGGGACTTCTATTGAGTCTCTGGCTAAGGGTGAAATCTCCGCCACCTATAAATACCGCCCTGGATCTATAAATAAGGGAAACAGTAGGTTTCCAATTCAAATGCAGATTCCTTGTACATTTTCCTTTTTATTTTATGTTCTCAATAATACATTTTGATAAAATAAATTTTGATAAGAACAGCATTCATGGAATGCCTGCTTCGTGTTTCACAACTTTATTGACACAGAGAAAAAAGCATAATTCAATGCCTGCAGCCATCAAAAGCCTTCAGAACCTGTGTAATTACCAATAAAATATTCTGATTTGACAACATTTAATATTGGTTTCTGATTCTAATCCTCAATATCAATAATGTTATCTATTACTAATAAATATCAGTATTTTAATAATAAACTGTGACAATAAAATTAATAATTACAATGTTAATGATAAGATTTTAAATATGAAATGGTATATTTTATTTAATATGAAATAAACTACTCATTTTTAATGTAGGCTTCCTCCGTTACAGCAGTAAATACGCTTCAAAAGCACATAATTGGCTGTAAAGCCTTTTTGAGAAACATTAAATGCAAGCTTCCCTCCCTCCCTGCTTTCAGTCAAAGCACAAGAAGCAAACAGTGCATGTTAGTCAATTAAAATCTTTCTTCTTTCATTTGTACTTTAGTGCCATCTGCCTGTGGTTCAATGCAAGAAACTTCCAGGGAAAATGTTCTGCTTTGTTTCACTGAAAGTGTCAGAAGGATGGTTAGATTTACAGACATTGGGGTGATTCTCCCCAAAAAAAGCCCCAACGGACAGGAATACGGAATAAGTACATTTTTTGGGCGTACTCAGTTGAATGAATCTCCGGCACTCTGTGCACCACATAACATTATTTATGCTATAAATATATAACATATATATGCTGGAGAGGCTGGCAGCAGTGCACTGAGTGGGCCACTGCACATGCGCCGGTCAGACAGTCTGCCCATTGCCAGCCTCCTGATCGCCAGCTTTCCAATTGCTTCCCAGGCGCCCTCCCCCGCTCCCGATCACCGGCCTCCCAACTCCCCTATCGGCGGCCTCTGTGACCCCCCCCCCCACGTCAATGTCCAGCCCAACCTCTGCCCCCATGTCCAGCCTGACCGTCCCATTCCCATGTCCAACCCTGATCGCCCCCTCCCCATGTCCAGCTCGACTGCTGCCCATGGCCAGCCCAATTCCCGCCCCCTTCCCTGCAATGTGCAACACCGATCGCCCACTCCCTCCCATCCCCACCGATCACTAATGCATAGAGCGCAGCGGGTTCCTCCGCCACCAATTGGCCCCACCCTCAGTAGATCCTTTCCCCTCAGGCCCTGCCCAGTGCCCACTGAGCAGTGCCAAGGTATCAGACTGGCACTGCCAAGGTGCCAGGTTGGCAGCACCAGGCTGATACTGCCCAAGGAGCACCCCCCTGCCCTCGACCTCCTGGGGGGGCCTCAATGGCCTGGTTCCCTTTGATAAGAACCAGCTTTAATCCCCACTGGTGGGAACCTCTCCTGCTGGAAGGGGAGACATGAGCGAGCCCAGAGAATACCATGCCGGGCTCACTAATCATATTGAAATGTGAATTTCTAAATGGTAATAAATCTCACGCTGATTTCCGCTGCAAAGATGATAACATTAATAAAAATGGCCTGGGAGAATCATGGTCGGCTGGACGCCGGTCGTGAATCCCGATACAGGCCCCCCTATATCTCCCAGCCCGTGGCACTACTCGAGCAGCGCAGCGGGCTGGGAGAATTGCTCGACATGTTGGGTTCAAACTGGATCATGTTCATTTACTCTGAGCTCTGCATGCATTTGCTGAGCGATTTCTGAATTACAAACTCATGGGATGGGAGAATTCATGGATATTTTGGAGGGGTGGGTTTTACAGTCATTCGCTGGTTTTAATGGTTCATAGGTTAGCAGGTGTAGTTCTGAGTCGTTCAAATCGTAAGTCCTGCTTTAACATGCGGCCTGAGTAGCGGTGACTGTTAAAGGCACTGGTGAAGCACCTCGTAAGAGAATGAGTGAATCTTATCTGAAGAAAAGCTCTAGTGGATTGATCAATTGGATAACAAAATAATTAACTAAAATGTTGCATTCAGAATTAAAATCAACTTTACTCCACGTACAATTCAGTTTATGGTATTTTCTTATTCGCGTCTTAGTTTGTAATCTCTGAAAATCATTGACGTAAAGTTTGCCTGAATGTTCTTTTTTAAATGCAGAATCAATGGGTTGGTGATGGGGAACCAAAGGACTGTTAATGCTGAGGACCAATTTCTGTCTTCTTAGGTAAAGGGTTGAGGAAGTCACTGAAAGCATTGCTCTGTTAACTGCACCTTGTATCTAAATGGATACAAAATTGACTTCAGGGTGGTTGTAGAGAGTTGTTTTTCAAACTGGAGGCCGGTGACCAGCGGTGTGCCTCAGGGATCAGTGCTGGGCCCACTGTTATTTGTCATTTATATTAATGATTTGGATGAGAATATAGGGGGCATGGTTAGTAAGTTTGCAGATGACACTAAGATTGGTGGCATAGTGGACAGTGAAGAAAGTTATCTCCAATTGCAATGGGATCTTGATCAATTGGGCCAGTGGACTGACGAATGGCAGATGGAATTTAATTTAGACAAATGCGAGGTGATGCATTTTGGTAGATTGAACCAGGGCAGGACTTACTCAGTTAATGGTAGGGCGTTAAGGAAAGTTACAGAACAAAGAGATCTAGGGGTACATGTTCATAGCTCCTTGAAAGCAGTTGATGTCATATACATGGATTTTAGTAAGGCGTTTGATAAGGTCCCCCATGGTCGGCTTATGATGAAAGTAAGGAGGTGTGGGATAGAGGGAAAGTTGGCAGATTGGATAGGTAACTTGCTATCTGATCGAAGACAGAGGGTGGTGGTGGATGGAAAATTTTCAGACTGGAGGCAGGTTGCTAGCGGAGTGCCACAGGGATCAGTGCTTGGTCCTCTGTTCTTTGTGATTTTTATTAATGACTTAGAGGAGGGGGCTGAAGGGTGGATCAGTAAATTTGCTGATGACACCAAGATTGGTGGGGTAGTGGATGAGGTGGAGGGCTGTTGTAGGCTGCAAAGAGACATAGATAGGATGCAAAGCTTGGCTGAAAAATGGCAAATGGAGTCTAACCCTGATAAATGTGAGGTGATTCATTTTGGTAGGACTAATTTAAATGTGGATTACAGGGTCAAAGGTAGGGTTCTGAAGACTGTGGAGGAACAGAGAGACCTTGGGGTCCATATCCACAGATCTCTAAAGGTTGCCATTCAAGTGGATAGAGCTGTGAAGAAGGCCTATAGTGTGTTAGCTTTTATTAACAGGGTGTTGGAGTTTAAGAGCCGTGGGGTTATGCTGCAACTGTACAGGACCTTGGTGAGACCACATTTGGAATATTGTGTGCAGTTCTGGTCACCTCACTATAAGAAGGATGTGGAAGCGCTGGAAGGAGTGCAGAGGAGATTTACCAGGATGCTGCCTGGTTTGGAGGGTAGGTCTTATGAGGAAAGGTTGAGGGAGCTAGGGCTGTTCTCTCTGGAGCGGAGGAGGCTGAGGGGAGACTTAATAGAGGTTTATAAAATGATGAAGGGGATAGATAGAGTGAACGTTCAAAGACTATTTCCTCGGGTGGATGGAGCTATTACAAGGGGGCATAACTATAGGGTTCATGGTGGGAGATATAGGAAGGATATCAGAGGTAGGTTCTTTACGCAAAGAGTGGTTGGGGTGTGGAATGGACTGCCTGCAGTGATGGTGGAGTCAGACACTTTAGGAACATTTAAGCGGTTATTGGATAGGCACATGGAGCACACCAGGATGATAGGGAGTGGGATAGCTTGATCTTGGTTTCAGATAAAGCTCGGCACAACATCGTGGGCCGAAGGGCCTGTTCTGTGCTGTACTGTTCTATGTTCTATGAAAGTGGAGTCACAGGTGGACAGAGTGGTGAAGAAGGCATTCGGTATGCTTGGTTTCATTGGTCAGAACATTGAATACAGGAGTTGGGACGTCTTGTTGAAGTTGAACAAAACATTGGTAAGGCCACACTTGGAATACTGTGTGCAATTCTGGTCACCCTATTATAGAAAGGATATTATTAAACTCGAAAGAGTGCAGAAAAGATTTACTAGGATGCTACCGGGACTTGATGGATTGAGTTATAAGGAGAGGCTGGATAGACTGGGACTTTTTTCTCTGGAGCGTAGGAGGCTGAGGGCTGATCTTATAGAGGTTTATAAAATAATGAGGGGCACAGATCAGCGAGATAGTCAATATCTTTTCCCAAAGGTAGGGGAGTCTAAAACTAGAGGGCATAGGTTTAAGGTGAGAGGGGAGAGATACAAAAGTGCCCAGAGGGGCAATTTTTTCACACAGAGGGTGGTGAGTGTCTGGAACAAGCTGCCAGAGGTAGTAGTAGAGGCGGGTACAATTTTATCTTTTAAAAAGCATTTAGATAGTTACATGGGTACGATGGGTATGGAGGGATATGGGCCAAATGCGGGCAATTGGGATTAGCTTAGGGGTTTAAAAAAAAAGGGCGGTGTGGACAAGTTGGGCTGAAGGGCCTGTTTCCATGCTGTAAACCTCTATGACCTTAACTTCTCTGGCTGCAATTCCAGATTACCCCCTTTCTTGCAGTTATCAATTCAATTCACTTTATCATTATCCATTTGGAATTTTTGGGGGGATATGTCTGTTAAAAGAATGTACATATAAAGGATTAATAACAATAAAGAAAATTACCCTTGTGAGAATGACTGTTTGATGGAGGATTTGACTATTGCAGAGTCATGTAGGCTCAAAACGTAACTATTTAATCAATACCTGAAGCTTATGCATTAAAGAGAAGTTCAGCTACTGTACCTCTCTGGCAAGACTTAAAAGTATATTTTAAGTAACCCTGAGGTGGAGTTACTATTAATCAATTACTTCACAAAAAGCATATGTGTGGTTTGTGGGGAGAGCATAGGGGACATATCTAACTCTAATTAAGTATGCATGAAAGACTATTAGATTTGATTTGACTTATTATTGTCATATGTATTGGTATAAGTGAAAAGTATTGTTTTTTATGTGCTATATAGACAAGACATACCATTCATAGAGTACATAGGGGAGAAAGAAAGGAGAGGGTGCAGAATATAGTGTTACAGTTACAGATAGGGTGAAGAGAACGATAGGGTGGAGACAGGGTGAAGGAGAATCCGTTTCAAGCACGAGAACCAATTTGTCCTGCACCTGAGGGATTGTAGCTTTTCCCCTGAACATATTCAACAGTAATCCTGAGACATGAGGTGATTCTCATTGTTCATGGCATTCTTTTGTCACACTCTCACATTCAGCCAATTCTTCTTCATCAGGTGATTGATTATTCTTGTTATTACTGTGTCTTCACATTGCATTGTCAAGTTGTGCAAATGCAGCAAACTACTGTGTTGCCACCACTCTATCTTTGCCAGAGTTGAGTTGCCAACTACAACGTTTAGAGGGGACATGATTGTCCATTTGGCACTAAAATAAGGTAAACGGATCAGCAGTGTTCTCTTATCACAGGCAGGTTATTCCAGAATCCTCTACAATGAATATGAGCACTTGCTTTTTCACACAAATGCTGCCAAGTTCCTTCATGGAACTATTACCCAGACCTCCCACTTGGGATCGTCCCCTATGCTCTTTCCGTAAACCACACTGATATGCTTTTTGTGAAGCAATTGATTAATATTAACTCCACCTCAGGGTTACTTGAAGTATACTTTTAAGTCTTGCCAGAGAGGTACAGTAGTGGAACTGCTCTTTAATGCATAAGCTTCAGGTATTGATTAAATAGTTACACTTTGAGCCCACATGACTCTGCAATCGTCAAATCCTCCAGGAGATATCATCAGTCACACATTCATGTTAAAAAAAATCAATCTTCATCATCTGGTTCCAAGCCATAGCAGTAACCACCCCAGTTTCTTATTATTCATGCATCGTTGTTCTGGCATACCTTGGATCTTCCAGTTTACAGAAACCTGATTCACAAGGATACCCCATGTCAATGCTGTTCAACCATAGAAAGAAATGGCACTTTTTTATTCATTCACAGGATGTGGGTGTCACTGGTTAAACCAGCATTTACTGCCTGTCCCTAACCACCCTCCATTCCAGAGCATTTGAGAGTCAACCACCAACCTATGGAGTCACATGTAGGCCAGACCAGGTAAGGACGGCATATTTCCTTCCCTAAAGGACATTAGTAAACCAGATGGGTTTTTACATCATTCAACAATTGTTTCATGGTCATCGTTAAACTTTTAATTCCAGATTTTGAATTCAAATTTCACCAGCTGCCGTGGTGGGATTTGAACCCGGACTTGCCCTGGGTCTCTGGATTACTAGTCCAGTGACAATACCACTATACCACCACCGCCTGTATCACCTCCATTGTCCTGTGAAGTAGGAAGCTAAATAGAACAGATTTCCCAAAGCTTACATCCAGTTCTATGTTGAGTTCACTGAATTCAGTTGGGGAATTGCAATTGGTTTCAGCACCCCTGGGTTGTGGGGATGGCTGGGAAAATCAACCAGGGTGACTGGCCTTGATTACAGAACAGCTTTGGTATGGTAAGGTGGCCTACTTCTGCTCACTATCTGACCTGACATATAGCCATTTGAGGCAGGTTCTAGAGGGCTGCCTGCATACAGGCAACTGTACTTTTCCACCACCTCAAGATAAAGGAGGAGAAATTATGTGTAATGACTTATTCTTCCTTCTTGCAGTTAATTGCTGTTCAAATATTTGAATCTGCTGACCATAAGTCTGCTTTTAATCATGCATTTTCATACATTAATTAAGCCTAAACTAGACTATTAACTTTTGCAGAAACCCACCCATTTTAGAATCCTGATGCCTATGTCTGCAAGTGCGCAAACTATTTATATAATTTCTCAACTAAGTTACATTTCCATCCAAAAAAAATCATTTTAGTTATCTCTTGAGGCAGCATTGATTTGCACTGTTAAGGTCAGAAGTGTGGATGTTCGCCGATGATTGCTCAATGTTCAGCACCATTCGCGACTCCTCAGATACTGGAGCAGTCCATGTTCAAATGCAACAAAATCTCACCAATATCCAGGCTTGCGCTGATAAGTGGCAAGTAACATTCGCAACACACAAATGCCAGGCAATGACCATTATCATTAAGAGACACTCTAACCACCACCCCTTGACATTCAATGGTGTTACCATCACTGAATCTGCCACTGTCAACATCCTTGGGGTTACCATTGATCAGAAACTCAATTGAACTCACCACATAAACACAGTGGCTACAAGTGTAGGTCAGAGGCTAGGAATATCGCAGCGAGTAACTCACCTCCTGACTCTCCAAAGCCTATCCACCATCTACAAGGCACAAGTCAGGAGTGTGATGGAATACTCCCCACTTGCCTGGATGGATGCAGCTCCAACAACACTCAGGAAGCTTGACACCATCCAGGACAAAGCAGCCTGCTTGACTGGCAAAACATCAATAAACATCTACTCCCTCCTGCACCGATGCTCAGTTGTGGCAGTGTGTACTATCTACAAGATGCACTGCAATTGACCAAAGATCCTTAGACAGCACCTTCCAAACCCACGACCACTTTCATCTAGAAGGACAAGGGCAGCAGATACATGGGAACACCAACACTTGCAAGTTCCCCTCCAAGCCACTCACCATCCTGACTTGGAAATATATCGCCGTTCCTTTGAAATCGCTGGGTCAAAATCCTGGAATTCCCTCCGTAACGGCATTGTGGGTCAACCCACAGAACATGGACTGCAGCGATTCAAGAAGGCAGCTCACCACCACCTCCTCAAGGGCAACTAGGGATGGGTAATAAATGCTGGCCAGCAAATGACACCTATGTCCCACGAACGAATAAAAAAACAGTATTCTGCAGTGTTCACCCATTTATCTCAGTGAGATTGGAACTGCCTCACTGAAACTATGACTTCTCTTTCCCATTCTCCCAAGAAATTAGTTTATAATAAAGTCTATTTTTGGAATTATTCTATGTCACTTGCTGGCGAGAACGTAGATAGCTAGGTAATTCTGATCTTATTGGCTACAACTTGGTTATTTTAATTTTGAGGGACCATGATAATATGTAGCACAGATCTTATATTAACTTTCCCAAAGAAATGTCATGGTTAATCAATTGGATTGAGATGTATGTTTCTGAGGGAAAAGCCATAATACTGGTGTGAGTTGAAGTATAGTCCAATACCTAATAACTCTGTCCAAGGCAATGACTCAAATGCATTGGTTGGCCAATTAATTCAGCCTTCTGCCCTTCCAGATAACATCTTTTAATGCCAAAATGCTTTTACATTTTCTAACATTTGTCTTTATAGGTAAAGCATTCACTCCATTTGAGTAAATTGACTTAAAATTATCAGTCGTTCATTGCTATCCCTCAGTCGAGAGGAAGGAATCAAATATTTGTCCAAAATCCAGTGGGGGAAAGAAAGGTTAAAATCTAATAAGAACTAAATAATGTGACTAAATCTTTAATTTAGAAAGTCCTGTTCTAAATACCTATGTGTTTAGATAATGGATTTTGTGCTCAATCCTGTAGGAAGTTCATGAAGCATCAGCAGAGTCCCAGCTTTCTATGTAAATACCACAGGACAGATTTTAATCTTAGAAGTGGGCCTGCTGCTGGAGGCGGTAGGCCCAAGGTGGGAACAGAAGTGACGTGATGCCGTGAGTAACCGGTTTATAGGGCCCACTTCTTTTCCCAACATCACTGGCCCCATCCTTCCAATGGCACCACTAACAGAGGTTCAATTGGCTGAGAAATTTAAACCTTCTAATTGATTCAAACCTCCCTCATCCTAACCCCTTAGCCACCTCACTCATTATATACTTTATGAACATAATTTACAAGCCCTATCCTAATAGTTGGAAGCTGTTGAGTGGCCACTAAACTCCCCAAGTTAACAAACAGTCTCTTGAAACAGGCTGTGTAAATAGATTCAAGAATTTGGAAAATGATTAGGCAGTTGCATTGCAGCAAAGAGCCCCTAAAATTGCCTAAGTAAACAAACTGACTTCAGAACTGCTACTTCAGCAGATGTCAGAGGTGAAAACATAAAAGTTATGGGAAAAAGATTAAACATGTACACATTGTTGTCACATAAGATTACCCTTTCAATGGTGTCAAATGTACTCCTAACATTTTGATCTGTTAACTGAACTTTTTTAACTGATTGGAAGACCTTTTCACATTTATAGTGTTGACCTTTTACTTGCCAGTTGGCAGAAGTAACAATCTGGCAAATGCATTGTTTACTAGGTATCTTCCAATCACAGCATTGTCATGACTCACCACAATGAACACAAAAATAACTAACGCTACAACATTTTATGACAGTCATTAAGGTTTACAGCATGGAAACAGACCCTTTGGCCCAACTTATCCATGCTGCCCAGTTTTTACCATTAAGCTAGTCGCAATTACCTCCATTTGGCTCATATCCCTCTATACCCATCTTACCCACGTAACTGTCTAAATGCTTTTTAAAAGACGAAATTGTACCGATTCTACCACTACCTCTGGCAGCTCGATCCAGACACTCATCACCTTCTGTGTGAAAAAATTGCCCCTCTGGATCCTTTTGTGTCTCTCCCCTCTCACCTTAAACCTTTGCCCTCTAGTTTTAGACTCCCCAGCCTTTGGGAAAATATGTTGACTATCTACCTCATCTATGCCCCTCATAATTTATAGACCTCTATCAGATTGCCCCTAAGCCTCCTACGAGCCATGGAATTAAGTCCCAGTCTATCCAGGTCCTCTTTATAACTCAAACCATAACTTGAACTTTAAAGGAGGCAAAACCGGTTGACTTACCTTATAAACTCTTCCTGCCTCCAATCCATGGTTCGTGCCTCCATATAGCTGATGTAAACCTAAGTGTAAAGTCTGCCCACCTCCCTGAAAATTAAAAAAAGAACCTTATTTGGGCTCTTAATGAACCCACAATGTTGTTAGGTGGGTCATTAATGGGCAAGAGTTTGATTTCTGCCCACACCCTTTTCCATGCTGCACAAAATGGCGGTGGGCAGAAAGGAAGGCAAGATTTCCACTTGTCCCTCTCAGCGGACATTTTTTCGTCCAACCCATCTCTTTTTGGTCACAGTTCAGGACCACAAAATCCTGCCGCACATTCCTGAACGTTAACAATACTATATTCCCAGTAAGAGTAAGAGTGAGTTGCCCTGCGCTACCCACATTTGGAATATATCAAAGAAATTACAGATTGTATCCCTCAGGAATTTAAGTCAAACAGATAGCAATTTAGTTGCATAATTGGCAAACCTGTGACATGACCAAGAAGAATGGATAATTTGCCCCATTTGCTTGGTAATGTTAAACCTGAGGTATCTCCTCAAGGACTACTTCACAGCCAGGTGTCAAGGAACACAGGTCTTTATTCAGTCTACTCACTCCATACTGCAAACGTTGACTGCCCACTCAGGGTGGTTCCCAACCAGCTCACACCCCAGGTCATCTGACTCATTCCCTTCAAGGGGTTATGCCCCAACATACATAGCACGGGTATAATATTTCTTTCAAAATTTGCTGCAACTGTTTGGCATTGTCTTATTGCAAATCATAGACAGCTTTTTACTGATACACTTCAGAGAATCTGTCTCATGGAGTGTGTGTTTTATTTGGGGACTAGTCAAGTGAAATTAGAGCTCACCTCATGTGAAATACAGTAGTAGATGTCTGTGAATGTGACTGACCATTTAGAAATAACTTGTTTCACAATACATTCTTGGTTAATGTTAAAACAGGCAAAAATAAGGTTTCAATTTTTCTCTCTTTCCTTCAAGATCAGAAAATTTCTAATGTAGTCATCAAAGACACATATCCAATCAAAGACACATATTCTGCTTCAGTGTTCAACAGTTATAGGTGTGCAGCAGGACTTATTCTAACCAACCTCTAAGATCCACCATCACTCATTTCATAGCACTGAATGCAATCCATCAAGTCCTGGTGCCTTGTCTGTTTACATGACTAGCTTAACGTGTCCAATCTCTTCCAATGGGATTACAGCATCTCCGGCAAGGCTCTCTGCCTCGTCAGAAAGTGTGAGAGTTTCAATTTATCTTAGTCGGCTTGTAGCATCACAAGCTGAAGTTCAAAAACAAACCGACTTAAAGAAATGAATAAGTGTGCCCGATGCCATCTCACTTCTCTTTAAGCCTGGCTCAACGGAGACACTCAGGATTTATTGTATTCCATAGGCGATTTCCTTTTTTATAATTCATACATGGGCATGGGTGTCACTGGCTGGCCAGTATTTATTACCCATCCTTAGTTGCCCAAGGGCAGTTGAGAATCAACCACATTGCTGTGCTTCTGGATTCACATGTAGGCCAGACCAGCTAAGGACGGCAGATTTCCTTCCCTAAAGGACATTAGTGAACCAGATGGGTTTTTCCAACAATCAACAATGGTTTCATGGTCACCAGTAGATTCTTAATTCCAGATATTTTTTATTGAATTCAAATTCCACTAGCTGCCATGGCGAGATTCGAACCCTGGTCCCCAGAACATTAGCTAAGTTTCTGGATTAATAATCTAGCGATAATACCACTAGGCCATTGCCACCCCATTTCTGGACATTAGATTGTGAAATTAGGGTTGGTTCTCTATGGGAACAGCATTTTGTGATGTGGGAGTAAAAACTCCAGATATAACAATGAGAGCAGTCCTAGGGCACAGCCTAATGTGAGAAAAACAGAATAATTGACTGAGGTGCATCGTATGCCAGATTCACTACTCATTTCATTTTTTCGCCATTAACAGTAATTGGACATAAAATTAGCCACCCGTGATTTGGGTATGTCCACACATGCCCCAGTATTCTGATTAATATTAGTGTCATGTGAAGCTTTTTGCCAAGAACACAACAATCATAACGTCTGCCTGATAGTGTTTATTCTTTTGATGTGTAGGGAAAGAGGGGTTTGCCGGAGGGGAGGTGGGAGGGGCAGGGGGGGGGAGTGGTGAGGAGATAAAATCCAACTCCTTATTTTATGATGGACGTCGATTAGCAATCCAGAATGGTTGAAGTTTTATTCATTCATGGGACATGGGCATCGCTGGCTGGCCAGCATTTATTGCCCTTCCCTAGTTGCCCAAGGACAATTAAGAGTCAACCACATTGCTGTGGCTTTGGAGTCATGTGGAGGCCAGACCAGTTAAGGATGGCAGATTTCCTTCCCTAAAGACACTAGTGAACCAGATGGGTTTTCACAACAATTGACAATGGTTTCATGGTCATCAGTAGATTTATAATCCATAATTTATAATTCCAGACATTTTTTTTTGTGAATTCAAATTCCATCATCTGCCATGGCAGGATTCGAACCCGGCTCAGAACATTAGCTGAGTTTCTGGATTAATAGTCTAGCGATAATACCACTAGGCCATCGCCTCCCCTAAATCATTCAGTGGAAATTCCACTTCCAAAAATTAGGGGTGGCACGGTGGCACAGTGGTTAGCACTGCTGCCTCACGGTGCCAGGGACCCAGGTTCGGTTCCCAACTTGAGTGACCGTCTGTGTGGAGTTTGCACGTTCTCTCTGTGTCTGCATAGGTTTCCTTTGGGTGCTCCGGTTTCCTCCCACAGTCTGAAAGACGTCCTGGTTAGGTGCATTGACCCGAACAGGCGCCAGCAACTAGGGGAATTTCACAGTAACTTCATTGCAGTGTTAATGTAAGCCTTACTTATGAGTAATAAAATGAATGAATTATTTTTATAAGGATGTAAGAAGCATCCATATAAACTGTACAGTAACAATCGAAAAATGCTGCAAGCAACTAGACCCACAACATTGGACAGGACGATTCATCAGAACAGTTCCACTTGAAACATGAACCTGTCTTTTCTATTTGCAGGTATTGATGGGGCTGCTGTGTATTTCCAGCATTTTCTGCTTTTATTGCAAATTTCAGCTTTTGTAGTTTTGCAGAGTTTTGGCTTTGCTTTTTTGATTTCAAAGGACAAAGGTTTTTGCCAGAATCATAATTTCTTTTTTTACAATTTGTTCTGATCCCTCTCGAGACTGAGAACAGCAAACAATAAGTCGATCTTCCAGCTGATAGTTAAAAGGATGACATGACAAGATTTTATGCTTTAAGACTTTTACTGTAGGAAATGGCCGAGTGAGGGAACCATGGTTCACGAAAGAGGTGGAATGTCTTGTGAAAAGGAAGAGGGAAGCTTATGTAGGGATGAGGAAACAAGGTTCAGATGGCTCGATTGAGGGTTACAAGTCAGCAAGGAATGAGCTGAAAAAGGGGCTTAGGAGAGCTAGGAGGGGACATGAGAAGTCCTTGGCGGGTCGGATCAAGGAAAACCCCAAGGCTTTTTACTCTTATGTGAGGAATAAAAGAATGACCAGGGTGAGGTTAGGGCCGGTCAAGGACAGTAGTGGGAACTTGTATATGGAGTCAGTAGAGATAGGCGAGGTGATGAATGAATACTTTTCTTCAGTGTTCACCAAGGAGAGGGGCCATGTTTTTGAGGAAGAGACGGTGTTACAGGCTAATAGGCTGGAGGAAATAGATGTTCGGAGGGAGGATGTCCTGGCAGTTTTGAATAAACTGAAGGTCGATAAGTCCCCTGGGCCTGATGAAATGTATCCTAGGATTCTTTGGGAGGCAAGGGATGAGATTGCAGAGCCTTTGGCTTTGATCTTTGGGTCCTTGCTGTCCACGGGGATAGTGCCAGAGGACTGGAGAGTGGCGAATGTTGTTCCTCTGTTTAAGAAAGGGAATAGAAATGACCCTGGTAATTATAGACCGGTTAGTCTTACTTTGGTGGTTGGTAAATTGATGGAAAAGGTCCTTAGGGATGGGATTTACGACCATTTAGAAAGATGCGGATTAATCCGGGATAGTCAGCACGGATTCGTGAAGGGCAAGTCGTGCCTCACAAATTTGATAGAATTTTTTGAGGAGGTAACTAAGTGTGTTGATGAAGGTAGGGCAGTTGATGTCATATACATGGATTTTAGTAAGGCGTTTGATAAGATCCCCCATGGTTGGCTTATGATGAAAGTGAGGAGGTGTGGGATAGAGGGAAAGTTGGCCGATTGGATAGGTAACTGGCTGTCTGATCGAAGACAGAGGGTGGTGGTGGATGGAAAATTTTCAGACTGGAGGCAGGTTGCTAGCGGAGTGCCACAGGGATCAGTGCTTGGTCCTCTGTTCTTTGTGATTTTTATTAATGACTTCGAGGAGGGGGCTGAAGGGTGGATCAGTAAATTTTCTGATGACACCAAGATTGGTGGAGTAGTGGATGAGGTGGAGGGCTGTTGTAGGCTGCAAAGAGACATAGATAGGATGCAAAGCTGGGCTGAAAAATGGCAAATGGAGTTTAACCCTGATAAATGTGAGGTGATTCATTTTGGTAGGACTAATTTAAATGTGGATTACAGGGTCAAAGGTAGGGTTCTGAAGACTGTGGAGGAACAGAGAGATCTTGGGGTCCATATCCACAGATCTCTAAAGGTTGCCACTCAAGTGGATAGAGCTGTGAAGAAGGCCTATAGTGTGTTAGCTTTTATTAACAGGGTGTTTAAGAGCCGTGGGGTTATGCTGCAACTGTACAGGACCTTGGTGAGACCACATTTGGAACATTGTGTGCAGTTCTGGTCACCTCGCTATAAGAAGGATGTGGAAGCGCTGGAAAGAGTGCAGAGGAGATTTACCAGGATGCTGCCTGGTTTGGAGAGTAGGTCTTATGAGGAAAGGTTGAGGGAGCTAGGGCTGTTCTCTCTGGAGCGGAGGAGGCTGAGGGGAGACTTAATAGAGGTTTATAAAATGATGAAGGAGATAGATAGAGTGAACGTTCAAAGACTATTTCCTCGGGTGGATGGAGCTATTACAAGGGGGCATAACTACAGATTTCGTGGTGGGAGATATAGGAAGGATATCAGAGGTAGGTTCTTTACGCAGAGAGTGATTGGGGTGTGGAATGGACTGCCTGCAATGATAGTTGAATCAGACACTTTAGGAACATTTAAGCGGTTATTGGATAGGCACATGGAGCACACCAGGATGATAGGGAGTGGGATAGCTTGATTTTGGTTTCAGATAAAGCTCGGCACAACATCGTGGGCTGAAGGGCCTGTTCTGTGCTGTACTGTTCTATGTTCTACTGTAATAAACAGACTAAAATACCATTGACAAAACACTATTTTTGTAGTCATTTTATACAACTATGGAACAGAACTATCCCCTTTCATTTTTAATACAACTGAAACACCCACTTCATTGGTATATTTTACACTGTCTACTTTTTTTCCACCAGTCTGCCATGTGGGAACCTTGTCAAAAGCCTTGATAAAATCCATATTGGCCACATCTACTGCACTACCCGCATTACTCCTCCTTGTTACTTCCTGAAAAAATTCAATCAAAATAGTCAGCACAGCCTTCCCTTAACTGTCCTTGATAATCCACAATCCATGCCTCTCAGTTTAGCCTGTCCCTTCGAATTGATTCCAATAATTTGCCCACTACCAAAGTCAGACTGACTGATCTGGAATTATTTGGTCTATACCTCGCTCTCTTTTCGAACAAAGATACAACGTTACCAGATCTCCAACCCTCTAGCACCTCCATCTAGTGAGGATTGGAAAATTTCCCTAACATTTCACACTCTTCCTCCTTAACTACAATGCATGCATTGTACCCCCCTTTTCATAGAATCATAGAATCCTGCAGTGCAGAAGGAGGACATTCAGCCCATCAAGTCTGCACCGACCACAATCCCACCCAGGCATTTTCCCCATAACCCCATACATTTACCCTAGCTAGTCCCTCTGACACTAAGAGCAATTTAGCATGGCCAATCCACTTAACCAACACATCTTTGGACTGTGGGAGGAAACCAGAGCACCCGGAGAAAATCCACGCAGACATGGGGAGAATGTGCAAACTCCACACAGACCCAAGCTGGAAATTGAACCCAGGTCCCTGGCACTGTGGGGCAGCAGTGCTAACCACTGTGCCACTATTCCACCCAACTGCGCCATGGTGAAGACATATTCATTGAAAATCATACCCATATCCTCTACCTCTACACATAGGTTACCTTTTTGGTCCTTTTCTTTGCTGTGTTATCCGCTTACTGTTAATGTCTTGGAGAGGATCGGCACTGCACAGAAACACCAAGCTGCTCAGGAACCAATTCCAGCAGTGCAGCAACAGCAACAGGAATGAGCACAACAACAGGAGACCAGACAACAAGGCAGACGCAGATCCAGGTCCCTCGAGCAACTAAGATTTAGAGGACCAAGATGACATACCCACAAATGTTGGCGGGACAGTGCCTGAAGAGACCATGACTCTCCAGAGTTATGCATTAAGACAGTATGGAGGATACCCTGTGTCAGTGGCATTGAAAAGATCTCTGAACCTCTATGCCGCCAGCGCCTTCCAGGAGTCCTTCGGCGACACCTGCAGTTTTTCCCCAGCAGCCACTCACCACTGAATCAATGAGGTTACAAACACACTGTACAAGAGAGCTGGAGAAATGGTAAGATTCTGGAAAAACAATGACAGTCAGTTGAAGAGGACAAGGGGATTTTTAGCTATTGCCAACCTTCCCTGTGTTCAAGGTTTAATAGACTGCACCCATGTGCCACCAAGACACCGTCTGAGCAGCTGGCCACATTTACTACCAGAAAGGGACTCTATTCCCTCAATCTGCAGTTAATCTGTGACCCAAGAAATTGAGTCATACACTCATAGCTCTTCGTCCTCACTATCCTGGCAACAGTCACAAATGTCTATGTGCTTCGACACTCATAGAAGCATAGAAACCCTACAGTGCAGAAGGAGGCCATTTGGCCCATCGAGTCTGCACCGACCACAATCCCACCCAGCCCCTATCCCCGTAGCCCCACTTATTTACCCTGCTAGTCCCCCGACACGGCCAATCAACCTAATCCGCACACCTTTGGACTCACATGTGCTGCCCTTGTTTGTGCCAAGGTCACAAATCAAAGGATGGATCCTGGGTGACGGGGCTACCCTCTTCACACATGGCTGATGATGCGGATCAGAAACCCCTGCAGAGAGACAGAGGGAGGTTCAATGCCAGTCAAAACACAACAAGGAACATCACAGAACAGGCCATCGGTCTGCTGCAGACGAGCTTCCACTGCCCCGATCATTCTGGGAGTGCTCGCCACTGTGGTTCAGTGAAGGTTTCACAGAGAGCCATTGTGTGGGGTTGGGTGGAGGGATGATATATGAGCATGGATAGAGGATTGGCTAACTAACAGGAAACAGAGAGTCAGGATAAATGCATAATTGTCAAGTTGGGAAACTGTAACTAGTGGAGTGCCGCAGGCACGTGGTGGGGTCTCAGTTATTTACAGTCAAGGATGATGGGATCAACTGTATTGTGACCAAATTTGCTGAAGATACAAGGATGGGTAAGAAAGCAAAGTCATGGGGAGGATACAAAAGGAGGAAACGACCTTTTCTATTCTGACTAGGAATAGTGGTGTCACAATGAGCAGCCGTACCTTCAGCAGAACCTGCTGGGAGGCTACTGTTGCTCACGTGAAGACCTTCAAGCTGATTGCAGTTGTCAGGCTGGGAGCTTGAGCCTGTAAGGGCCCAGACGCAGGCAGCTCCCCTTCAGCTGTTACCATGGCAGCCTGGCCCCCCTGATGTTCCAGCATCATGATTATTAATCGTTCCTTGTAATTATTTCTCAAGTTTTAACAGTGCTGCAATGCTTCTAGAGCAGTTAATCTATGGCATCATGTGACAGAAGACTTGAAGGATATTGATTTTATGACACAGAATGTGACGAGATATTGAATTTGTGACAAACAATCTGAAAAATAAGAGGTTTATGATCCAAGACTGAAAACACAAAGGACTTTTCTTCTAAATCAGGCTTTATCACTAAGCTCCTTCAACACTGAATTATGGAAAATACACTACCTATTGTCAATATTAAAACACAGCATTGACTAGGCTTTATAAAATGCTTCAGAATGCTCTTCATTCATTATAATATATAGAAATGTTGTTAATTTTTTTTTATATGTATGTCTTTGAGTTGGTATGGCAGACGCCATTTTCCCTTGAATAGCACAGGGCGGGAATTAAAATTTGTTTCATGTGATATGAGGCTTTAAGAAATGTATTTTAGTCATGTTTCTAAGCAGGATGTTTCAAGTAGGCCCTAACATTTTACTGGTGCCCTGGTGTCTGTAACCGGTATCTTTCATTGCTGCTGAGGCAATATAAATGACATCATCTTTATTTTTAATCTGAACTAATGCAGGGTCCTGTGGTTTTTTAGCGTCCCTTGGGATTGGAGATTGATTGACAGTTTATGTCATGTGGGGCAGCACGGTGACACAGTGGTTAACACTGCTGCCTCTCAGTGCCAGGGACCCGGGTTCAATTCCCGGCTTAGGTCACTGTCTGTGTGGAGTTTCCCATTCTCCCCGTGTCTGTGTGGGTTTTCTCCGGGTGCTCCGGTTTCCTCCCAAAGTCCAAAGATGTGTGGGTTAGGTGGATTGCCCATGTTAAATTACCCCTTAGTGTCAGGGGGACTCGCTAAGGTAAATGCATGGGGTTATGGAGATAGAGCCTGGGTGGGATTGTGGTCGGTGCAAACTCAATGGGTCGAATGGCACTGTAGGATTCTATGGTTCTATGATTCTATAAATTGTATTCTGATTTTCTAAATGTTCTGCTACTCCCTCCTTAATAATGGATTCTAGCATTTCCCAATGACAGATGTTAGGCTAACTGGACTATACTTTCCTGCTTTCTGAGTCCCTCCTTCATTGAATAGTAATGTCAAATTTGGGGTTTTCCAGTCTGCTGGAAATTTTGGAAGGTTACCAGTAACACGAGAGGCACTTCCTTTAAGCCCTTCGCTTGCAGACCATCAGGTCATGGGGACTTGTCAGCAGTTAGTTCCATTAGTTTTCCTAGTATTTTTCTCCCATGTCCATGTTTGCTTTAAGTTCCTGACCACCTTTTGCTCCCTGATTTTCCACTGTTCTTGGAATGTGCTCTTTTTGTGCCTTTACTGTGAAAACAGATACAAAATATTTGCTATTTCCTTGTTTCCCATTGTTAATTTCCCAGTCTCACCCTCAAAGGGACCAATGTTCACTTTAGTTACTCTTTTCCTTTTCTTAGACTGTCGAAGTTTTTGCTGTCTATTTTTATACTCCTTGCTAGTTTTGGCCAATACTCCAATTCTCCTGCTTTAATTTCTTTGGTAAGAAGTTTAACAACACCAGGTTAAAGTCCAACGGGTTTATTTGGTAGCAAAAGCCACACAAGCTTTCGGAGCTCCAAGCCCCTTCTTCAGGTGAATGGGAATTCTGTTCACAAACAGAGCATATAAAGACACAGACTCAATTTACATGAATAATGGTTGGATGTGTGTTGTCTGGAGACAATACACATCTTTTTAGCCTGTCTTGATGCTCTCTCCACTCACGTTGTTTGTATCTTAAAGGTGCGATTGTGGTCGGTGCAGACTTGATTAGCTGTAAGTATTCACATTCCAACCATTATTCCCTAATTGCCCTTGGACGGGGTGGCCTGCTAGGCATTTATGAATCAGCCATATTGCTGTGTGTCTGGAGTTACATGCAGGCCAGATAAGGACGGCAGATTTCCTTCCCTAAATGCGCCTTTAAATGGTCTGTCAAATTGTCCATCCCACCCGCGACGATTCCCACAGTGGGTGGGACCTGAAAATTCACCCTAACATTTGAGAATATAGTCAATTACCGACAGAACAAGCAGCCAAGACAATGGCTTCACCAACCGCTCCAGGAGTCATTTCCTGGGTGGTCCGGCTGGTGGGATTCCCAGTGCCACACAGAATGGGGCGTCGGCCAAAAATTAGGATTCTCGATCGGCGCCAGGGCAATCGAGAGACACCCACCCCATCGGCTCTGATCGGGTTCCCACCCAGAGCGGGTAGCAGCCCGATAATTATGCCAACCCACTGATTGTAATCCAATTAGTGGGCTTGACGGCCCATGGGGCGGCACGGTGGCACAGTGGTTAGCACTGCTGTCAGGTTCCCGGGTTCAATTCCCGGCTTGGGTCACTGTCTGTGTGGAGTTTGCACGTTCTCCCCGTGTCTGCTTGGGTTTCCTCCGGGTGCTCAGGTTTCCTCCCACTGTCCAAAGATGTGCGGGTTGGGTGTGGATTAGCCCATGCTAAATTACCCCTTAGTGTCAGGGGGACTCGCTAGCATAAATGCATGGGGTTATGGGAATAGGGCCTGGGTGGGATTGGTGTCGGTGCAGACAAGATGGGCTGAATGGCCTCCTTCTGCGCTGTAAGGATTCTATGATTCACCAAACCCCCCAATGGTAAAGACACAAGGCCGACTTTGCTGTTGCTAATCATAAGTGGGGGCATGGTGTGCTGGATGCCATGGGTCCAGGGAAGCCCCACAAATGCCTCAGAAAAGTGGGGCATCTTCCTCCCCCACTCAAATCATAGGCAAGCCCCCCCAAACACCATGCAGGCATGGGGGTGTCCTGACCCTATCCCTCTTCAGCCCCCCCATTAATGCCCCTTCCCTCCTAGACACTCTGCTCAGGCCCCCTCCCCCCTCAGACTCCTCACAGGCCCTCTTCCCCCTCAGATCCATCCTCTCAGAGCCCCCATAGGCCCCCTCCCCACTCAGACTCCTCACAGGCCCCATTCCCTGTCAGAGTCCCATCAGGCCCCCTTGCCCCTCAGACCCAAGGGGCACGGCTTGAAGGGAGGCCTGAGTTGGGCAGGAGGGTATGAGGAGGAAGGGGAGCTGAGAGGGGATCTGAGAGGGAAGGGGGCTGTGGGGTTCTGAGGAGAAAGGGGGTGTTTGAGTGGGAGTGTGGGGGACACAGTTCAGGTCAGGCCACCTTCACGCCTACGTGGTGTGGGGGGGGGGTGACCTATTATTTGTGGGTGGGGGGAGGATGCCCCTTTTTGGTGAGGGGTTGGTGGTACTCCCCTGGTCAGTGGAGGGGGCAAGAACAAAGAGAACAAAGAAAATTACAGCACAGGAATGGGCCCTTCGGCCCTCCAAGCCTCCACCGACGATGCTGCCCAACTGAACTAAAACCCCCGACCCTTCCGGGGACCGTATCCCTCTATTCCCATCCTATTCATGTATTTGTCAAGATGCCCCTCAAAAGGCACTATCGTATCTGCTTCCACTACCTCCCCCGGCAACGTGTTCCAGGCACCGACCACCCTCTGTATAAAAAAACGGCCTCATACACCTATTTTAAACCTTGCCCCTCGCACCTTAAACCTATGCCCCCTAGTAATTGACTCTTCCACCCTGGGAAAAAGCTTCTGACTACCCACTCTGTCCATGCCTTTCATAATCTTGTAGACTTCTATCAGGTCACCCCTCAACCTCCGTCATTCCAGTGAGAACAAAGCAGGTTTCTCCAACCTCTTCTCATAGCTAATGCCCTCCATACCAGGCAACATCCTGATAAATCTTTTCTGTACCCCCTCCAAAGCCTCCACATCCTTCTGGGAGTGTGGCGACCAGGATTGAACACTATATTCCAGGTGCGGCCCAACTAAGGTTCTATAAAGCTGCAACATGATTTGCCAATTTTTAAACTCAATGCCCCAGCCGATGAAGGCAAGCATGCCTATTTCATTTTTTGGGGGGAGGGGCAGCTGTCTCTGAGGGCAGAAATCCAGGTGCTTTTTAAAAATGGCTGCCCAGTTTCTAAACAGTGGGGCTGGCCGGTTGGGGGGGGGCGTTCCCTGAGATGAGCTGATTAGCATCTTTCAGGTGGGTGACTCCCACGTGACAGACCCTGCCAATACGAGTGGGAAACACTTCTGTTTTCCCGCCAGCGTGGGCATTTAGCCTGGAAACGGGAGAATTCCGCCCCAGATGTAATATAGCAATCAGATCTGAAAATCAAGATTTGAGTTAATATTACTTATGGGATGACACCAACCTAGATGGTAAACAACTGGGCTTCTTCTTAAATATTCATCCGTCAAAATGACGTGAGAATCCAGCCATCCACTATAACTTAACAGGAAAAGGTGAATCCGAGTATTTGTCTCCAAAGCTAAATTAATGAACATTTCTTCACTAAATCAAAAAATAAAATTGCCACAATACCACTCCATGTAATTAAAGTTTGATCTGGTGAATAGAGTCATAGGGTGGGATTTTCCAGCCCCACTCACTCTGAAACTGGAAAATCCCGCCCAAGGTCAACAGGCCTCTGCATGGTCTGTGTCCTGCCCACTACAATTCCGGTGGTGGGTGGGAAAACTCCACTCAGAGTCATAAAGTCATACAGTGCAGAAAAGGCCCTCGAGTCTGCACCAACAATCTCTACCACTAAAGGCATGCTAATCCCATTTTTCCAGCACTTGTCGCGTATCCTTGGATGTTATGATATTTCAAGTGCTCATCCAAATATTTTTTTAAAGGTTGTAAGGTTTCCGGCACTGACTACCTTCCCCGGCAGTGCATTCCAGATTCCCACCACCCTCTGAGTGAAAACGTTTTTTTTCGCAAATCCCCTCCGAATCTCCTGCCCCTCACCCTAAAGTTTTGCCCCCTCATGATTGACCCCTCAACCAAGGGGAATGTGTCCGTTGTATCAGTAGATGAGTGTCCCACATGTCCTTCAGGCACACAAGAACAGCTGGAAGTTATAACATCTCTTGTAACATCTCTCAGCAATGTCTCCAAGTGCATTACATCCAATCAATGTAAGTGTTAGGTTGCATCAGTGGTCTGACAGGTGACAGAGTCGGAAAGTTGTGTTCAAAGTCCGCTCCTGGATTTAAGTGTATAATCTAGGTTGACACTTCAGTGGAGTTAAGAGGAATTATCAAAGATGAGGCCCTGTCGACCTCTTTAGATGGATATAAAAGATTTCCTAGCACTGTTCAAAGGCAACCACGGGAGTTTTCTATTGAACTGAGCAATTCTTATCCCTCAGTCAAGACCACCTAGAACAGATCAATAGATTTATCTAGCTACTATTTGTGTGACATTGCTATGTCATATTGATTGCTGTGTTTGCTTGCAAAATGGATACACTACAAAAAAAACAACTAATTGGCTCGGAAGCACTTTAAACATTATGAAGATACAATGGTGTTATATAATTGCAAGTTACTTCCACTACCCTCGAGGAAGGTCGCAAGTCTGGTCAAAGCATAGAATATAAGAGCAGGGAAGTTATGCTAAAATTTGATAAAACACTCATTGCAATGATCCTTGCTTTGTAGGCACACAGCATGCCGATTGACTCAAATTTTGAATGAACTCAAGAAGCACTTACTTCATAATCTCTCCAAAAACACTGAATCACACTCCTAATTAGTTTTCAAAAAGTCCTTTCAACTATTATCTTCATCAATCCCATGACACAATACTAAAGCAAAACTCATACGGTAATAAACACAAAAATAACTAATAAACCAAATCATCGGCCAAACAGTTCCTGCACAGGCCCGTCTTCTCCAAGGGTCATTCGGCCAGCCTTCTATTATGTTCTGTGAACTTCAACGTTCAAACCCTCAGGTTGTGCCACAGTCTTTGGCGGTGGGGGATGGGGGGGGGGGGGGTGGTGTGCGGTCTTACCGGCTCGTCATGCCGGTCGATTGGCGTAGTGAGCCGGTAAGATCATGTGAAAGGCAAAAAGCCAGCTGCGCACCTGGTTTTTCGCCTCTCGCGATCTTACCGGCCGCGTTTTGCTGGCGTAATCGGACGCGAGTGATAAATTAAATATTATTAGTGAGCCCGGGACGTAGTAGTCAGGACTCACTTGCCTTAGTGGCCTTGCCATGTAGGTCCTCACCGGTGAGGACCATGTATGATCCCCAGCAATGGGGCCAGACATTATGGCCTTTCCCCTGGGACCTGAAGCCATTGAGGCCCCCTGGGTGGTTGGAGGCAATGCCCCGTGGGCAGTGTCAGCACCCTGGCACTGCCCACTGGGCACCAGGTAGTCAAAGGAGCAGGGTCTAATGGGAAGCAGTGGGGCATGATGGGGGTTGGGGCAATGATGGGCAATGATGGGGAGGCCGGGGGGTACAAAGAACAAAGAACAAAGAACAGTACAGCACAGGAAACAGGCCCTTCGGCCCTCCAAGCCTGTGCCGCTCCTTGGTCCAACTAGACCAATCGTTTGTATCCCTCCATTCCCAGGCTGCTCATGTGACTATCCAGGTAAGTCTTAAACGATGTCAGCGTGCCTGCCTCCACCACCCTACTTGGCAGCGCATTCCAGGCCCCCACCACCCTCTGTGTAAAAAACGTCCCTCTGATGTCTGAGTTATACTTCGCCCCTCTCAGCTTGAGCCCGTGACCCCTCGTGATCGTCACCTCCGACCTGGGAAAAAGCTTCCCACTGTTCACCCTATCTATACCCTACATAATCTTGTACACCTCGATTAGATCTCCCCTCATTCTCCGTCTTTCCAAGGAGAACAACCCCAGTCTACCCAATCTCTCCTCATAGCTAAGATCCTCCATACCAGTCAACATCCTGGTAAACCTTCTCTGCACTCTCTCCAATGCCTCCACGTCCTTCTGGTAGTGTGGCGACCAGAACTGGACGCAGTACTCCAAATGTGGCCTAACCAGCGTTCTATACAGCTGCATCATCAGACTCCAGCTTTTATACTCTATACCCCGTCCTATAAAGGCAAGCATACCATATGCCTTCTTCACCACCTTCTCCACCTGTGTTGCCACCTTCAAGGATTTGTGGACTTGCACACCTAGGTCCCTCTGTGTTTCTATGCTCCTGATGACTCTGCCATTTATTGTATAACTCCTCCCTACATTATTTCTTCCAAAATGCATCACTTCGCATTTATCCGGATTAAACTCCATCTGCCACCTCTCCGCCCAATTTTCCAGCCTATCTATATCCTGCTGTATTGCCCGACAATGCTCTTCGCTATCCGCAATTCCAGCCATCTTCGTGTCATCCGCAAACTTGCTGATTACACCAGTTACACCTTCTTCCAAATCATTTATATATATCACAAATAGCAGAGGTCCCAGTACAGAGCCCTGCGGAACACCACTGGTCACAGACCTCCAGCCGGAAAAAGACCCTTCGACCACTACCCTCTGTCTCCTATGGCCAAGCCAGTTCTCCACCCATCTAGCCACTTCTCCTAGTATCCCATGAGCCTTAACCTTCTTAACCAACCTGCCATGTGGGACTTTGTCAAATGCCTTACTGAAATCCATACAGACGACATCCACGGCCCTCTGTACTCTGCATTGGGGATCAGCCCTGGGTGGCGATTGCTCAGGGGACGTATTGGGGAGATGATTGGCCAAGGAATACAGTGATCGGCCAGGGAGGCCAGCGATTGGGGGAGGCAATGTCGGGGGGGGGGTGGATGTTGGCGGGGGGGGAAGGGTGAATGTCGGGGGGGGTGGATGTCGGGGGGGGGGTGGATGTCGGGGGGGGGGGGGGGTGGATGTCAGGGGGGGGGATGGGGGGGGAATATCCTGCAGGGTGGGGGGAGTGACAGATCTCTCGGCGTTCTGTATACACCTGTACGTAGTACGCTGAGATCAAGGCGCAGGTGAATAGCAGTCAGCAGCAGGCTTCCCATCAAGAAAAGGCACAATCAAATCCCCCTACTGGCGTGAATCACACCTTGCCTCTTTTTTTTGCACTAAATGCCAGACGATTGCAGAACTTAGAACTTTTTGGGTAAGATGTGCCTTCATGATAAAAAGCACTAAAAGTTCAAATTCCCTTTCTGCTACTTTTTTTGTTAAATCCCTCATTGGTAAGAGCATATACTGTGAATAAGCCTGACAAAAAAAATTGAAGGAGTCACCACCCTAGTAGTTTGTCCTGCCCAAAAGCTGGTTGTACAACACAAGTGTTGACTTCAAGGAATCCTATCTAAATATACAATGAATTCTTCAGCAGGAATAATTATTGGAGTGTTAGGATGATCAGTAACTTATTTTGAAACGCTTTGAGGTTTAATCGTTGAAATGCAGATTTCAGACTTGGCTTTGTTCGAGTTTCAGAAAATAAGCTATTTTTTAATTTTTCCAGCCTTCCAGGTGAGTGACCGTCACTTTTATATGTCACGTAAATTTATGTGTACAACTTAAATGTTCATTACAAAACAGTTTAACTTCCAAGAACAAAGATTGAGCTATTGTGTTACTTAGAAAAGTGGTTGTATTTCAATATAGTTCTGAATAGCTCATGCATTCATATAAATGGCACATGCACAGAAAAAAAATGAAGATGCAGTTGAACATTAAAAACATCCTCCTTCCTTGTTTTGTTCTTTGATCCATTTTTAATTTCCTGCCACACTTGGTTACTGCGCATGACTAAAATGTACGTAAGTACCATTATGTGGGCATCAATCTGTACCCTGACCCCAACTGATACCTCTTAGTAACTGACTGAAAGGATCACAATGAGGACGGGGGTTACTCACTTTCTGATATTCCCTCCCTTTATGGGAAATTCTTAGTTCCTGCCCATGGCCTCCTTTGACACCAGGTCCAAGATCAGGAAATCACCCAGTAGGAAATGACAAACGGGAATCTGCATCCTGTCAATCTCCGCTCCAGAATACTGGCAGTCTAGCCTGCCTCCCCAGAAACACTTTAAAGAACTTGAGCCAAGCAGTAATAATAGCAACAGGTAATATCAAGCAAATGAGTTGCAATGCGGCAATCTGATTACTCGAAGTGTGGGCACAAAATCCAACGTTTTGTGGAATGTTATGCTTTCAATGTTGGATGCAAATTGTCACAAATCCCACTTGTGGTGCACGAGATCACATTCCACCAATGGACTGTGCATCTGGTTTGCTAACATCACCAGTAAGTTACACCCTTGAGAAAAGTAGGTTTCCCAACATACTATAAACATAGGAAAGGGTGTGAATACAATTTTGAATGAAATATTGGTATTGTCTTTACGTTTTTGGTTTGCAGTGCCAAAAAGTTGGTTGTTCATTTCGGTTATGCCTTCAAGGAGTGCTAGCTAAATAAACATTGAAATTTGCATTGAGAATAACCATTAGAGATTGTGAATGAACAGTGACTTATTTTGAAATGCTTTACGTTTAACCCTTGAGCAATTTCAACATAGAACATAGAACATAGAACATTACAGCGCAGAACAGGCCCTTCGGCCCACGATGTTGCACCGACCAGTTAAAAAAAAAAACTGTGACCCTCCAACCTAAACCAATTTCTTTTCGTCCATGAACCTATCTACGGATCTCTTAAACGCCCCCAAACTAGGCGCATTTACTACTGATGCTGGCAGGGCATTCCAATCCCTCACCACCCTCTGGGTAAAGAACCTACCCCTGACATCGGTTCTATAACTACCCCCACTCAATTTAAAGCCATGCCCCCTCGTGCTGGATTTCTCCATCAGAGGAAAAAGGCTATCACTATCCACCCTATCTAAACCTCTAATCATCTTATATGTTTCAATAAGATCCCCTCTTAGCCGCCGCCTTTCCAGCGAAAACAATCCCAAATCCCTCAGCCTCTCCTCATAGGATCTCCCCTCCATACCAGGCAACATCCTGGTAAACCTCCTCTGCACCCTCTCCAAAGCCTCCACATCCTTCCTGTAATGTGGGGACCAGAACTGCACACAGTACTCCAAGTGCGGCCGCACCAGAGTTGTGTACAGTTGCAACATAACGCTACGACTCCTAAATTCAATCCCCCTACCAATAAACGCCAAGACACCATATGCCTTCTTAACAACCTTATCTACTTAGAACATAGAACATAGAACATAGAACATTACAGCGCAGAACAGGCCCTTCGGCCCACGATGTTGCACCGACCAGTAAAAAAAAACTGTGACCCTCCAACCTAAACCAATTTCTTTTCGTCCATGAACCTATCTACGGATCTCTTAAACGCCCCCAAACTAGGCGCATTTACTACTGATGCTGGCAGGGCATTCCAATCCCTCACCACCCTCTGGGTAAAGAACCTACCCCTGACATCGGTTCTATAACTACCCCCCCTCAATTTAAAGCCATGCCCCCTCGTGCTGGATTTCTCCATCAGAGGAAAAAGGCTATCACTATCCACCCTATCTAAACCTCTAATCATCTTATATGTTTCAATAAGATCCCCTCTTAGCCGCCGCCGCCTTTCCAGCGAAAACAATCCCAAATCCCTCAGCCTCTCCTCATAGGATCTCCCCTCCATACCAGGCAACATCCTGGTAAACCTCCTCTGCACCCTCTCCAAAGCCTCCACATCCTTCCTGTAATGTGGGGACCAGAACTGCACACAGTACTCCAAGTGCGGCCGCACCAGAGTTGTGTACAGTTGCAACATAACGCTACGACTCCTAAATTCAATCCCCCTACCAATAAACGCCAAGACACCATATGCCTTCTTAACAACCTTATCTACTTGATTCCCAACTTTCAGGGATCTATGCACACATACACCTAGATCCCTCTGCTCCTCCACACTATTCAAAGTCCTCCCGTTAGCCCTATACTCAACACATCTGTTATTCCTACCAAAGTGAATTACCTCACACTTCTCCGCATTAAACTCCATCCGCCACCTCTCGACCCAACTTTGCAACCTGTCTAAGTCTTCCTGCAAACTACGACACCCTTCCTCACTGTCTACCACACCACCGACTTTGGTGTCATCAGCAAATTTGCTAATCCACCCAACTATACCCTCATCCAGATCATTAATAAATATTACAAACAGCAGTGGCCCCAAAACAGATCCCTGAGGTACACCACTTGTAACCGCACTCCATGATGAATATTTACTATCAACCACCACCCTCTGTTTCCTATCCGCTAGCCAATTCCTGATCCAATTTCCTAGATCACCCCCAATCCCATACATCTGCATTTTCTGCAGAAGCCTACCATGGTGAACCTTATCAAACGCCTTACTAAAATCCATATATACCACGTCCACTGCCTTGCCCCCATCCACCTCCTTGGTCACTTTCCCAAAAAACTCAATAAGGTTAGTAAGGCACGACCTACCTGCCACAAAACCATGCTGACTATCACCTATCAATTCATTACTCTCCAAATAACTATAAATCCTATCCCTTATAATTTTTTCCAACATCTTGCCGACAACAGAAGTGAGACTCACCGGTCTATAATTCCCGGGGAAGTCTCTGTTCCCCTTCTTAAACAATGGGACAACATTCGCTAACCTCCAATCTTCTGGTACTATACCAGAGGCCAACGACGACCTGAAGATCAGAGCCAGAGGCTCTGCAATCACTTCTCTTGCCTCCCAGAGAATCCTTGGATAAATCCCATCCGGACCAGGGGATTTATCTATTTTCAGACCCTCCAGAATATCCTGCACATCCTCCTTATCAACTGTAATACTGTCTATTCTACTCCCTTGCAACCCAGTGTCCTCCTCAGCTATATTCATGTCCCCTTGCGTGAACACCGAAGAGAAATATTGGTTCAATGCTTCACCAATCTCCTCCGGTTCCACACATAACTTCCCTCTGCCATCTATAACTGGCCCTAAACTTGCCCTAACCAACCTTCTGTTCTTGACATACCTATAGAACGCCTTAGGATTCTCTTTAACCCTATCCGCCAAAGTCTTCTCATGTCCCCTTTTAGCCCTTCTAAGCTCGCTCTTCAACTCCCTCTTAGCCAATCTAAAGCTTTCTAGTGCACTACCCGAGTGCTCACGTCTCATCCGAACATAAGCCTCCTTTTTCTTTTTAACCAACAAAGAAACTTTTTTGGTGCACCACGGTTCCCTAGCCATACCAATTCCTCCTTGCCTGACAGGGACATACCTATCACAGACTCGCAGTAGCTGCTCCTTGAAAAAACTCCACATGTCGGACGTTCCCAGTCCCTGTAATCTCCTAGTCCAACCTATGTTTCCTAATTCTCTCCTAATAGCCTCATAATTACCCTTCCCCCAGCTAAAACCACTGGCCCGAGGTTCATGCCTATCCCTTTCCATCACTAAGGTGAACGTAACCGAATTGTGGTCACTATCACCAAAATGCACACCAACTTCCAAGTCTAGCACCTGGTCTGGCTCATTTCCCAGCACCAGATCCAATATAGCCTCACCTCTAGTTGGCCTGTCTACATACTGAGTCAAAAAACCTTCCTGCACGCTTTGAACAAAAACTGACCCCTCTAACGAGCTAGAGCTATAACAATTCCAGTCAATATTAGTCAAGTTAAAATCCCCCATAACAATTGCCCTATTACTTTCACTCCTAAGCAGGATTGACTCCGCAATCCTTTCCTCAACCTCTCTAGAACTTTTAGGAGGTCTATAAAAGACTCCCAACAGGGTGACCTCTCCTCTCCTATTTCTAATCTCCGCCCATACTACCTCAACAGATAAGTCCTCATCAAACCTCCTCTCTGACACTGTGATACAATCTCTTGATTCCCAACTTTCAGGGATCTATGCACACATACACCTAGATCCCTCTGCTCCTCCACACTATTCAAAGTCCTCCCGTTAGCCCTATACTCAACACATCTGTTATTCCTACCAAAGTGAATTACCTCACACTTCTCCGCATTAAACTCCATCCGCCACCTCTCGACCCAACTTTGCAACCTGTCTAAGTCTTCCTGCAAACTACGACACCCTTCCTCACTGTCTACCACACCACCGACTTTGGTGTCATCAGCAAATTTGCTAATCCACCCAACTATACCCTCATCCAGATCATTAATAAATATTACAAACAGCAGTGGCCCCAAAACAGATCCCTGAGGTACACCACTTGTAACCGCACTCCATGATGAATATTTACTATCAACCACCACCCTCTGTTTCCTATCCGCTAGCCAATTCCTGATCCAATTTCCTAGATCACCCCCAATCCCATACATCTGCATTTTCTGCAGAAGCCTACCATGGTGAACCTTATCAAACGCCTTACTAAAATCCATATATACCACGTCCACTGCCTTGCCCCCATCCACCTCCTTGGTCACTTTCTCAAAAAACTCAATAAGGTTAGTAAGGCACGACCTACCTGCCACAAAACCATGCTGACTATCACCTATCAATTCATTACTCTCCAAATAACTATAAATCCTATCCCTTATAATTTTTTCCAACATCTTGCCGACAACAGAAGTGAGACTCACCGGTCTATAATTCCCGGGGAAGTCTCTGTTCCCCTTCTTAAACAATGGGACAACATTCGCTAACCTCCAATCTTCTGGTACTATACCAGAGGCCAACGACGACCTGAAGATCAGAGCCAGAGGCTCTGCAATCACTTCTCTTGCCTCCCAGAGAATCCTTGGATAAATCCCATCCGGACCAGGGGATTTATCTATTTTCAGGCCCTCCAGAATATCTATTTTCAGGCCCTCCAGAATATCCTGCACATCCTCCTTATCAACTGTAATACTGTCTATTCTACTCCCTTGCAACCCAGTGTCCTCCTCAGCTATATTCATGTCCCCTTGCGTGAACACCGAAGAGAAATATTGGTTCAATGCTTCACCAATCTCCTCCGGTTCCACACATAACTTCCCTCTGCCATCTATAACTGGCCCTAAACTTGCCCTAACCAACCTTCTGTTCTTGACATACCTATAGAACGCCTTAGGATTCACTTTAACCCTATCCGCCAAAGTCTTCTCATTACTCCTGTTTGCTCCTCAGCCTATTTTACTCCTGTTTGCTCCTCAGCCTACATTACTCCTGTTTGCTCCTCAGCCTATTTTCTTCTATGCAAATTAAAATGTATTAAATGCTGCAAAAAAATAGTATCCTCAGGATTAACCAAAGCTAATGTATGTGATCACAATGTAGTCATAAGTAAAAGATTATTCAATGTGGTTTCTATAATATCCAACTTGAGTGTCACTTTAAGCTCATAATATAGAATCACCAACAATGACTTACATTTATATAATGTTGTTAATATCATAAAACACCACAGGACACTTCACCAGAGTGTGATGAGTCAAGATTTGACAGTGTTTAAGTTCAAGTTTATTTATTAGTATCAGAAGTAGGCTTACATTAACACTGCAATGAAGTTACTGTGAAAATCCCCGAGTCACCACATTCCAGCGCCTTTTGGGTACACTGAAGGAGAATTTAGCATGGCTAATCCACCTAACCAGCACATCTTTCAGACTGTGGGAGGAAATCGGAGCACCCGGAGGAAACATACGCAGACACAGGGACAACGTGCAGACTCTGCATAGTCACCCAAGGTGGGAATCGAACCTGGGTCCAAGGCACTGTGAGGCAGCAGTGTTAACCATTGTGCCACATAATGGGGGATTAGGGCAGTTAGTCAAAAGCTTGATCAAAGAGATATGTTTTAAGGAGTGTCTTAAAGGAAGGTAGAAAGACGGAGAGGTTTAGAGAAGAAATGACAGTACTTAGGGCCTTGGGAGCTGGGCAATTAAAATCAGGGATGCGCAAGAGGCCAGAATTGGAATACTACCAATATCTTTGTTTGCTGTACAACTGGGAGACGTTGCAGAGATAGAGTGGGAGGAGGCGATGGAAGGATTTGAAAACAAGAATTTTTATATTGAAGCTTTGTTTAACTGGGAGCCAGGGTAGGACAGCAAGCATGGGTGCGACAGGTGAGCCGGACTTAGTGAAAGTTAGGATATGGGCATCAGGTCCTTGGATGAGCTTAGGTTTACAAAGGGTAGCAAATGGGAAGCTAGCCAGGAGTGTGTTGGGTTAGTCATATCTAGAGGTAACAAAGGCATGGTTGAGTGTTTCAGGAGCAATTGAGCTGAAACAGTGGCAATTATGTGCAATGTTTTAGAGGTGGAAATAGACAATCTTAGTGATGGCCCAGATAGCTTTTTAGAAGCTTATCACGGCTCAAATATGGTATCAAAATTACGAACAGTCTCCTTCAGCCTCAGACAGTTGCCAGGGAGAGGAATAGTCAGGATGAGGAACAGGAAAACTATGGGCTTGGGTCTCCAAAAGAATTAGTTGGAGGAATGTTCCACTCTCCAGTGCTGAACCTTGTCTCCACAGGTAAAACCAGGAAAACTCTTTGATTTCTTTGAAGGCATGTTCATTTTAATATGACAATTAAAGGACATTTAATGATGGAAGAATGACATCTGGCTCTTGACTTTGATGACATGACATGTTCATTTCATAGTAATGGCATTTTAGTTGGACATATGGTTATCTTCACTTTAAACGTACCGCCACACAGACAAGTACCAAGTCTTCAGCTTCATGATAACATTCCTGAATCTGAGTCACACACTTCAGACAATCTTACTGGGCGGACAATGAGACTCCGGATTCCAATCAATGGGATCCTCGAGTCATATGGATGTGAGTACCCACTCATGGGTTTTGGGAGCCCCTTTGACTCTCCTGCTGTACAGGCCTAACCATTGGATAGAAAGATGGCAGCAGCATTCAAGCTTGTTAGCCGGCCATCGAATCATAGAATCCGTACAGTGCAGAAGAAGGCCATTCGGCCCATTGAGCCTGTATCGATAACAATCCCATCCAGGCCCTTTGCCAAAACCCCACGTATTTGTCCTGCTAATCCCCCTGACACTAAGGGGTAATTTAACATGGCCAATCCACCTAACAAGCAAATCTTTTGGACTGTGGGAGGAAACTGGAACACCTGGAGGAAACCCACGCAGACTCGGGGGAAATGTGCAAATTCCAATAGATAGTTACCCAAGGCCGGAATTGAACTCGGTTCCCTAGCGCTGTGAGGCAGCAGTGCTAACCACTGAGCCACCGTGCCGCCCCAACCCTCCTGCTACTTTACATTATTCTCCAAGAGAAAGGAGTGTGAAGCTTTGAAAACATCAAAAGCCAACAGTGCATTTTATGGTTCACTGGGTAACTGCCTTGTGTTTAATTTTATTTCCCTACTATTTGAATTGATTGTCTGAGACTTGGCTTTACAGCCAAACACAGAAAATATTCACTTCTGAAGAACAGATGATTTTCACAGTTTAAAAATCATGACAATAGAATTCAGAAAAAAACAAATTAAGCTGCCAAATATAACACTAAACCATTAAAACAAACAAATGTACACATTTACAGAGCTAGAAATTAATGTAAAACTATGATAAATATTGGTAAATATTTAACCGATAACTAATGAATCTCCTGTGCTGATATTTTTAATAAGCTTGGGAAAATGGGAGATTAAGATAAGTGTTTTACAAAGTCCACATATGAGTCCAGTAGGAATAACTCTCAGCACTCAGAAACATGTGTCTTTTGTAATAACTGAACTGTTGCTGTTTAGTGCTTCACAGAATCCCTACAGTGCGGAAGGAGGCCATTCAGCCCGCACTGACTCTCTAACAGAGCATCTTACCCAGGCCACCCAGGCCCAATCCTCGTAACCCTATGTATTTATCCTGCTTACTACCCTCACACACACTAACCTACACATCTTGAGACACTGAGAGGCAATTTAACATGGCCAATCCACCTAACCTGCACACCTTTGGAGTGTAGGGGAAAACAGGGCACCTAGAGGAAGCCCACACAGACACTGTAGGGTGTGCAAACTCCACACAGTCACCCAAGACTGGAATTGAACCCGGGTCCCTGGCACCATGAGGCAGCAGGGCCAACCACTGAGCCACCGTGCTGCCTACAATGTGATTACTTAAAAAAAATAGTGAACATTGATTTGCCAGTCTGACTGATCAAAGAGATTCCGCAATGTCACAGTGCAACCACACACAGTTGCACATTCACACACAGAGTAAGATCGTACGACTTGAGGATAAATGTTTACTGTCAATGTCAAGGCGGTACAACACCCGACAGCGCAGAGTGGCTGAGCAGAAACTGATAGCCAAATTCCACACACATGAGGACGGCCTAAACCGGGATGTTGGATTTATGTCACACTATCAGTAACCCCCACAGCTTGCCTCCTGGACTTGCAGAATCTCACTGGCTGTCCTGTCTGGAGACAATACACATCTCTTTAACCTGTGCTTAATGCTCCCTCCACTCACATTGTCTGTATCTTGAAGACCTGGTTGGCTGTAGAGATTCGCATTCTAATCAGTATTCTGTAACTTGACTTTGTGTCTCTGTATGCCCTGTTTGAGAGCAGATATCCACTCCATCTGACGAAGGAGCAGCGCTCCGAAAGCTAGTGGCATTTGCTACCAAATAAACCTGTTGGACTTTAACCTGGTGTTGTTAAAACTCTTACAATGTCATCAGTGACCATTGGGTGGCGCTTGAGTTTTCATGACAGCCTCACGCTTGCTGTTGTTAATGTTGTGATCAGGGCACCAGCTGGATCTGATCATCACCAGATCTGACTCTCTGAACAGTACTTTTACCACATGCAGATACCACGCAGACAGGGGGAAAACACGCAACCTCCGCTCAGACAGTCATCCAAGACTGGAAGTGAACCCGTGCCCCTGGCGCTGTGAGGCTGCAGTGCTAACCACTGTGCCACGGTGCTGACCCGACTGTTGATTGAAAGTGTGTCTTTACAAGATTTTACCTATGATAATGTAATTGATGATTTTGTAAAGACAAAGTGTAGAAGAAAAGCTAGTTAATTGCTATGCCAATAAGGGATGAAGCAAGACATCTTAAAAATCTGTCTGTCCTCTATTTTCTCATGCTTACATCTCACACAGAGTAAGAATGACCAGATAGTCTATTTTGTGTTGATTTTTGAGGGATAAATGTTGTCCAGGATACTAAGGATATCTTTCCCTCTTTTCTTCAAAATGACGCCATGGGATCTTTTACACCCAGTTGAGAGGGTAGGCAGGGTCTTGGTTTAACATTCCATCTGAAAGGTGGCACCTACAACAGTGCGGCACTCGCTCAATATTGCGATGGAATGCCAGCCTTGATTTGTATGCTCTAACCTGCTAGAAGGAGTACCAACAAACAAATGTTAAGCAAACACGAGAGCATGACTGCAGTCTGTCTACTAATCAAATTAAGGTACCTTTAAGACTTGATTACCTGTAAAGACTCGCATTCCAACCATTATCTTGTAAATTGAGTTTGTGTCTATATATGCCCTGTTTGTGAACACTACTTCCACTCATCTGATGAAGGAGCAGTGCTCCGAAAGCTTGTGGCTTGTGCTACCAAATAAACCTGTTGGACTTTAACCTGGTGTTATGAGATTTCTTACTGTGCTTACCCCAGTCCAACACCAGCATCTCCACATCATGGCTACTAATCAAATGCCACAGAGGATGACACGGTGGCACAGTGGTTAGCACGGCTGCCTCACAGCACCAGGGACCCGGGTTTGATTCCCGGCTTGGGTTACTGTCTGTGTGGAGTCTGCAAGTTCTCCCTGGTATTTTCTGCCTGGAGTAATGTCAGCCATTCTCAAAATCAGATCTCCTGCTGATGTGTGCATTCAGTAAACAGTGTGGGGAGTGCCCGCTCCATGCAAAAGGGCCAGTGGCATGATTTTAACGTGTTGCCTGCAATGTAAGGGACCGGTGCGTGTTAATTGTGCACTGTGATCCCCACACCCATTTTCAGGGGTCACTCATCGCTTTGTGTCCAAATTTTTCCTGCATTCCTTTTCTGTGAGCAATTGAATTTACTTTAAGACCTCATTTAGATGGAGCAGCCTATGTCAATATATGTTAAAAGATGTGCTAATAGGACTGCTGTGCAGTACAAAAGTCGGACATTAAGTCAATAATCTGATCATTGATCGAGGTGTGAAGTTTGTCACTGCCTGTCATCTCTTAAGCAATAGCCTGTGATTTATTGCAATAATTTATAATGTAAACTATTAGCTCTTGTGTAATCAGGACAGGAAACAAACTTTTATTTCGGCAAACGTCCAGATGTATCTTGAATGGCAAGAACAGATCTATTAATTCATAAATTACCTAAAGTACAATGAATAGTTTAGATTAGTAACTGTGGCATGTGTGTGCCAGGGTGAGAATGTTACAGAAATTATCATTTTCCCTGATACTCACTTTATTTGCATTATCACAAGAAGCATGGCCAATTAAAGTTTATTTATTAGTCACAAGTAAGACTTACGTTAACACTGCTATGAAGTTACTGTGAAATTCCCCTAGTCACCACACCCCGGCCCCTGTTCGGGTCAATGCACCTAACCAGCTCGTCTTTCAGACTGTGGGAGGAAACCGGAGCACCTGGAGAAAACCCACGCAGACACGGGGAGAACATGCAAACTCCACACTGACAGTGACCCAAGCCGGGAATCGAACCTGGGTCGCTGGTGCTGTGAGGCAGCAGTGCTAATTCCCATATAATCAAGAGGTAACTTTGGCTTAGCTTGCTGGAATACTCGCCACTCTTTTTTTTTTAAAAAGCTGCGTGCAATATCTACTGCATTTCCTTTCTAGTCCAGGGTTAGACATAATAAAGAGTGCACTCTCACTCAATTACATTGAGACAGAAAAAGCAGGGCTGCCCTTCCTTTTGGTACTCAAAGTCAAACTCAATGCACTTCCGGGTATTGATGTGCTGCCTACCTTGTATATAGGAGTTGCATGATTTGACAGATAATCCTCTTCCCCTGCCAGTTTTATCACTGAAGCTGTCCCTTTTCCAACTGTTCGCCAGATAATTTGGCACATGATTAACTAATGGGAAATGAAGTAGAGACATCCTGACTAGAAGGGTGAAAAGAATCTGCAAAACATGTACCATTACAGACATTGCTTCAGGCGACTGAATAAGTGTGTTCCAAAGATCTGAGCTAAAGTTTATTGCTTTTTTGTGCTCTTTACACTCTGACACATTCAGGTCTTTTTAATTTTCCACCTTAAATTCACTTTACAACAAATGCTGCATTCATACGTTTGTGCATTCTTTATCCATTTGGATTATACATTAAAAATGAACACATTAAATTTATGCTGCTGGCCCTTTCGTATAGAGCCGGCACTACCCGCACTATTTATTGAGTGCACACATTATCAGGAGATCCGATTTTGAGAATGGCTGACCTTACCCCAGGACTGGAGTACACAAATCAAGGCTGACATTCCAGCGCAATAGGTGCCACCTTTCAGATGGAATGTTAAACCAACGCCCCGCCTACCCTCTCAACTGGGCATAAAAGATCCCATGGCACCATTTTGAAGGAAATTGGGAAGGGTATCTTTGGTATCCTGGACGACATTTATCCCCCAAAAATCAACACAAAAATAGTCTATCTGGTCATTCTCACATTACTGTCTGTGGGCAGATTCAAATGATAACTTCCGTCCCAAAGTGTTTTATTTTTAATTAAGATTACACTTGGAAAACATCTCAAAATAGCTTTATTATTCAAGTTGCAGGATATTTGTATTCCAAGTGTTACTCTTGATATTTCAGATTATCCCTCTAGATCCGGTAGAGGCGGCTGAGGGACTTCACTGGTGCATTCTGGGAGAAGTCAGACCAGCTACATTTACTAAGAAGTGGGAAGCAGAAGATCTGGTGTCAAGGAATGGGAAGCCCAAAACTCTACATTAGTGTTTCCCTCCCTCCCTCCCTCCTCCTCGAACCAAAACAAAAAGGCCACTGTGAGAAGGTAAAAGTGAAGGTAAGAGTTTTATAAATTTTTTCAAATAATTTAATTGGTGCTCAAAATGTCGGTCAGTGGGGTTAAGTGTTGCACTTGTGAGATGTGGGAGATCCGTGACGCTTCCAGCGTCTCGGATGACTATGTCTGCAGGAAGTGCATCCAATTGCAGCTCCTTACAGACCGCATGGATAGGTTGGAGCAGCAGTTGGATGCACTTAGGAGCATGAAGGAGGCGGAAAGTGTCATAGATAGGAGCTTTAGAGATGTGGTCACACCCAAGGTGCAGGCAGATAGATGGGTGACCGCCAGAAGGGGCAGGCAGTCAGTGCAGGAGTCCCCTGTGGTCATCCCCCTCTCTAACAAGTATACCATTTTGGATACTGTTGGGGGAGATGGGCTGTCAGGGGATACCAGCAGCAGCAGCCAAAGCAGTGGTACCATGGCTGGCTCTGTTGTTAAGCAGGGAGGGACAAAGAGGACTAGAGCAATAGTTATAGGGGACTCTATAGTTAGGGGTGCAGATAGACGTTTCTGTGGACGTGAAAGAGACTCCAGGATGGTATGTTGCCTTCCTGGTGCCAGGGTCCAGGATATCTCTGAACGGACAGAAAGCATTCTGAAGGGAGAGGGTGAACATCCAGAGGTCGTGGTACATATTGGTACTAACGACATAGGCAGGAAGAGTGATGAGGTCCTGCAGCAGCAGTTTAGAGAGTTAGGTAGAAAGTTGAAAAGCAGGACTTCTCGGGTTGTAATCTCAGGATTTCTCCCTGTGCCATGTGCTAGTGAGGCTGGGAATAGGAAGATAGTGCAGCTCAACACGTGGCTAAACAGCTGGTGTAGGAGGGAGGGTTTCAGATGTCTGGATCATTGGGGTCTCTTCCGGGGCAGATGGGACCTGTACAAGAAGGACAGGCTGCATCTAAACTGGAAGGGCACAAATATTCTGGCCGGGAGGTTTGCTAGTGTCACACGGGAGGACTTAAACTAGTTTGGCAGGGGGGTGGGAACCAAAGCAAAGCTGAATTAGCTGAAGGGGAAGCAGAGAGTAGGGCCAGTAAGATTCAGAGAAACAGTAGGCAGGGTGGGATTGCAAATCAGAGAGGGTCTGGTGGACTGAAGTGCATTTGTTTCAATGCGAGAAGTGTAACAGGTAAGGCAGATGAACTTAGAGCTTGGATTTGTACTGGGAACTATGATGTTGTTGCCATTATAGAGACTTAGTTAAGGGAAGGACAGGATTGGCACCTTAACATTCCAGGATACAGATGTTTCAGGTGGGATAGAGGGGGATGTAAAAGGGCTGGGGAGTTGCACTATTGGTTAAGGAGAATATCACAGCTGTACTCCGGGAGGACACCTCGGAGGGCTCATACAGCGAGGCAATATGGGTAGAGCTCAGGAATAGGAAAGGTGTAGTCACAATGTTGGGGGTTTACTATAGGCCACCCAACTGCCAGCGGGAGATTGAGGAACAGATATGTAGGCAGATTTTGACAAGTAACAGAGTTGTTGTGGTGGGAGATTTTAATTTCCCCAATATTGACTGGGACTCACTTAGTGCTAGGGGTGTGGATGGGGCAGAGTTTGTAAGGAACATTCAGGAGGGGTTCTTGAAACAGTATGTAGATAGTCCAACTAGGGAAGGGGCCATGCTGGACCTGGTATTGGGGAATGAGCCCGGCCAGGTGGTCGATGTTTCAGTAGGGGAGCTGTTCGGGGACAGTGACCACAATTCAGTAAGCTTTAAGGTACTGATGGATAAAGATAAGTGTTGTCTTCAAGTTAAGGTGCTAAATTGGGGGAAGGCTAATTACAACAATATTAGGCAGGAACTGAAGAATGTAGATTGGGGGCAGATGTTTGAGGCAAAGCAACATCTGGCATGTGGGAGCATGTAGGACTGGCACATTCCTGTAAGGATGAAGGATAAGTATGGCAAGTTTTGGGAACCTTGGATAATGAGAGATATTGTGACCCTAGTCAAAGAGAAAAAGGAAGCATTTGTCAAAGCGAGGAGGCTGGGAACACACAAAGCAAGTGTGGAATACAAGGAAAGTAGAAAGAAACTTAAGCAAGGAGTAAGAAGGGCTAAAAGGAGTCATAAAAAAGCATTGGCCAGCAGGATTAAGGAAAATCCCAAGGCTTTTTATACATATATAAAGAGCAAGAGGGTAGCCAGGGAAAGGGTTGGCTCACTCAAGGACAGAGGAGGGAATCTATGTGTGGAGCCAGAGGAAATGGGCGAGGTATTAAATGTGTACTTTGCGTCAGTATTCACCAAAGAGAAGGACTTGGTGGATAATGAGTCTGGGAAAGGATGTGTAGATAGTTTGAGTCATGTTGAGATCAAAAAGGAGGAGATATTGGGGCTCTTGAGAAACATTAAGGTAGACAAGTCTCCAGGGCCTGATGGGATATACCCCAGAATACTGAGAGAGGCAAGGGAGGAAATTGCTGGGGCCTTGAGAGAAATCTTTGTATCCTCACTGGATACAGGGGAGGTTGCAGAGGATTGGAGAATAGCTGTGGTGGACCTCAGTTGTGCCTTTGTCCTATATGGACCACTGTTGTGTGTGTTTGTCATACCTGGACACACCCCCTTCCAGTTTGGGTCCTCCCCTCAGCACCTAGTATAAAGGTGGCTGTCTCCTCCCCCTTGTTCAGTCCAGGTCGGTTATTTGTTGGGATCTGCTCCTGATTCTGTTGTGAATAAAAGCCTACACTTGTATTGGCACACCGGTAGTCTTTCGCCTTATTGATAGCGCATCAATTTTATTCACAACAGTTGACCAGCATGGAGCAGTTTCTAAAACCCGACAAGTTAGCATTAGACCCTCAAGAGGTTGGAGCCTCTGATAAATTCAATCATTGGCTGGACTGCTTCGAAGCATTTGTCGACACCGCTACGGCCATCGACACCGACGACGCTAAACTCCACGTGCTCCGCGCCCGGGTAAGCAAAGCTGTCTATGGAATCTTCCGGGACGCTGCTACATACGTGGACGCTATCGAACTCCTAAAGGGCAGTTCCGAAAGAGCCCGAACGTAGTTTACGCCAGACATCTCCTAACTACCCGTAAGCAGCAGCCAGGAGAATCGTGCGCCCAATTTCTGCACGCCCTGCGGGTCCTAGCTTGAGCTTGTGACTGTAAGGCTGTTACAGCAGCTCAAAACACGGAGGACCTGATCCACGATGCCTACTTTGCTATATGGACCATCGTTGTGTGTGTTTGTCATGCCTGGACACACCCCCTTCCAGTTTGGTTCCTCCCCTCGGCACCTAGTATAAAGGTGGCTGTCTCCTCCCCCTTGTTCAGCCCAGGTCGGTTATTTGTTGGGATCTGCTCCTGATTCTGTTGTGAATAAAAGCCTACACTTGTATTGGCACACCGGTAGTCTTTCGCCTTATTGATAGCGCATCAATAGCCAATGTTGTTCCTTTGTTTAAGAAGGGTAGCAAGAATAATCCAGGTAATCACAGGCCGGTGAGCCTTATGTCAGTAGTCGGGAAATTAGTGGAGAGGATTCTTCGAGACAGGATTAATTCCCACTTGGAAATAAGTGGACGTATTAGTGAGAGGCAACATGGTTTTGTGAAGGGGAGTTCGTGTCTCACGAATTTGATCGAGTTTTTCGAGGAAGTGACGAAGATGATTGATGAGGGTAGGGCAGTGGATGTTGTCTACATGGACTTCAGTAAGGACTTTGACAAGGTCCCTCATGGCAGATTGGTGCAGAAGGTGAAGTCGCATGGGATCAGAGGTGAGCTGGCAAGGTGGATACAAAACTGGCTCGGTCAAAGAAGACAGAGGTTGGCAGTGGAAGGGTGCGTTTTTGAATGGAGGGCTGTGACAAGTGGTGTTCCTCAGGGATCAGTGCTGGGACCTTTGCTGTTTGTAATATATATAAATGATTTGGAGGAAAATGTAACTGGATTGATTAGTAAGTTTGCGGACGACACAAAGGTTGGTGGATTTGCGGATAGCAATGAGGACCATCAGAGGATGCAGCAGGATATAGATCAGTTGGAGACTTGAGCGGAGAAATGGCAGATGGAGTTTAATCCGGACAAATATGAGCGAATGCATTTGGGAAGATCTAATACAGATAGGAAATATACAGTAAATGGCAGAACCCTTAAGAGTATTGATAGGCAAAGGGATCTGGGTGTACAGGTACACAGGTCACTGAAAGTGGTGGAGAAGGTAGTCAAGAAGGCATACGGCATGCTTGCCTTCATCGGCCGGGGTACTGAGTTTAAAAATTGGCAAGTCATGTTGCAGCTTTAAAGAACTTTAGTTCAGCCGCACTTGGAATATAGTGTTCAATTCTGGTCGCCACACTCCCAGAAGGATGTGGAGGCTTTGGAGAGGGTACAGAAAAGATTTACCAGGATGTTGCCTGGTATGGAGGGCATTAGCTATGAGGAGAGGTTGGAGAAACTTGGTTTGTTCTCACTGGAGCGACGGAGGTTGTGGGGAGACCTGATAGAAGTCTACAAGATTATGAGAGGCATGGACAGAGCGGATAGTCAGAAGCTTTTTCCCAGGGTGGAAGAGTCAATTACTAGGGGGCATAGGTTTAAGGTGTGAAGGGCAAGGTCTAAAACAGATGTACGAGGCAGATTTTTTATCAATACAGATACAATTCAATACAAATCTCTGTCAAATACCAACCATATGATACTTAACAGCTTGGTGTTATCTTATTCGTCCAACTGATTCTGGACATAGCCCCCACTCTTGGCACTAAATATACCCCTGTTACCTGGTAATGACAGATGCTACCACAAGGTCACAATGGACGTTCCCACCGGCTCACTGCCAAGTTGAATAGACATGTGTTCCTGCATCCAGGGGCATATCTATCCTTGTGTCTGGGCAATGAATGCATCTATTCAATAATGTTGCATAATATGTCCTCTCTTTGGAATTCCATCTGATAAGACTTGCTGACTAGCCAATTCCCAGACCTTTGGCTTTAAATTATTAACTTTTGTCACCATGCCTTTTAGTAACTTTGCTTGACCAAGGTGAACAGTACATTAACATACATTTAAAATATCAGTATATATGTTTTAAAATCATAACTATTTATTTTGATTCACTTATTGCATTCACATATGTGTAAAACTGTTTGTGCTAGCTGGTCTAAGATTCATTTAACTCCTTACTGATTTCTTGTCCTCTGTAAGACTACATTCTGCCCAGCTGGTTAGGAATCCCCTTCCACATTGGTCACGGATCACAACATTTGCCAATTATATTTCAGGAGAATTGTCTGTTTTCTGTTGGCAGTGAGAGCTACACCTCTCTGAGTGCAAAATGCATCAGGATATGGGCAATGGGAAGACTTGCTGAGGATATGGAGACAAGAGAGCATCACCTTCTCAAATGAGACAAATTTCATGAGATAATCAATGCAGTACAAAACCGCTGTGCACAATTCTGCAGCTCCAGAAATGCTAAACATTCTGTTGCAGCTTCTGCGTTGCTCCCCTGCTCTGAAGAGAAGAAGTCTTTCAGCTTCTTTTTAAATTCATTCATGGGCTGTGGGCACTGCTGGCTGGACTAGCATTTATTGCCCATCCCCACTCTGGCACCTATTCGGATGCACTGAGGGAGAATTTAGCATGGCCAATCCACCTAACCTGCACATCTTAGGACTGTGGGAGGAAACCGGAGCACCCCCAGGAAACCTATCCAGACACGGGGAGAATGTGCAAAGTCCGCACACAGTCACCCAAGGCCAGAATTGAACCCAGGTCTCTGGAGCTGTGAGCAACTTTCATCATCTGCTGTGGTGGGATTTGAACCGGAGTCCCCAGAGCTTTGACCTGGGTCTCTGGATTACGGGTCTAGTGACAATGCCACTGAGCCATTGCCTCCCTGGGACTGAAGTATTGATTTCAATTGACTTTCACCTCTGAGAACGAACTAGCTCTTTAGCAGTCTGATGTTCCCTGGTCTCTGACATGGACTCAAGCAAGGCATTCTCTCTCGAAGATTCTCTGTGAACAATGAATGGTAAACTAAGCAATATATTGATAGGTTCAGTGCAACAGAGATCGGAATGCTGCTCAACCACCAGAAACACAGCTGACTCCTTGAAAAGGACAACATAGACTTCATAACGAGCATCCAGGGCAGCACGGTGGCACAGTAGTTAGCACTGCTGCCTCACAGCGCCAGGGACCCGGGTCCAATTTCGGCCTCGGGTGACTGTCTGTGTGGAGTTTGTACATTCTCCCCATGTGGGTTTCCTCCGGGTGCTCCGGTTTCCTCCCACAGTCCAAAGATGTGCAGGTTAGGTTGATTGGCCATGCTAAATTGTCCCTGAGTATCAGGGGGATTTATAGGGTAGATAAGTGGGGTTACGGGGATGGGGCGTGGGTGGGATTGTGGTCCGTGCAGACTCGATGGGCTGAATGGCCTCCTTCTGCACTGTAAGATTCTATGATCCACAAACTGAAAAAGCATATCATCCTCTCGGACCTTTACCTCTAACATCTCGCTCAGTGCTCAAGGGCTTCCTACTCATCACTTTCTTCCAGGAATAACCCGTTCAGGTGCAGCAGGTCATCACAGAGATGGTCACCGTCTGCTGCAGTGCCTCTGTATCTGTCACCTCTGGTCTTACTGCATGATGAACTGAGAGATGCAACACTTTAACCTCTGCCTGAGCTGTACCGGATGGTGCCTCTGTGGAAGAAAACAATTTGCTACAGATTGAATAAACTTCCTCAGCTTTGATTTGATTTATTATTGTCACATGCATTGAGATACAGTAAAAAGTATTGTTTCTTGCGCGCTATACAGACAAAGCGTACTGTTCACAGAGTACATAAGGGGTGCAGAATATAATGTTGCAGTTACAGAGAGGGTGTAGAGAAAGATCAGCTTAATATGAGGTAGATCCATTCAAAAGTCTGATGGCAGCAGAGAAGAAGCTGTTCTTGAGTCTGTTGGTACGTGTTCTCGGACTTTTATATATTTTTTCCAATGGAAGAAAGTGGAAGAGATTTTGTCCAGGATGCGTAGGCTCATTGATTATATTGGCTACTTTCCTGTGGCAGTGGGAAGTGTAGACAGAGTCAATGGATGAGAGGCTAGTTTGCGTGATGGACTGGGCTATGTTCACGACTCTTTGTAGTTTCTTGCTATCTTGGTCAGAGCTGGAGCCATATCAAGCTATGATACATCTGGAAAGGATGCTTTCTATGGGGCATCTGTAAAAATTGGTCAGAGTCATAGCAGACATACTGGATTTCCTTAGCCTCCTGAGAAAGTAGAGACGTTGGTGGACTTTCTTAACTATAGCGTTGGCATGGAGAGACCAGGACAGATTGTTGGTGATCTGGACACCTAAAAACTTGAAGCTCTCGACCATCTCCACATCATCACACCACTCTCTTTCCACTTCAGCTTCTGTAGGCAGCAGTTCCACGGGTTTTAAAGAAAAGACAGCTGCACGAAAGACAGTGAGTCATTCAAATGGTGGGCGTCATTAGGTTTCTCTAAGATTCCTATAAGCATGTCAACATTACCACTCATTAAGGAAGTGCACTGACTGTGAAGACCATAGAAATAATTAATGTCACCCCATGTAGAGAAGGAGAGCAATTTTCCTGTCTTTAATTGGAAGGGTTATTCTGCCTGAGTCTTGTGGTTTGATGTCTGATGGATGAAGGATGAAGGGTCATTGGCTGAGAGCATCTTCTAATATGTTAGCAGCAGCGTCAGTGTTGTAATATCCTGGAAAGATTAGTGACCACCCAAACAGAGTAGCTATAAAACTACTGATTAACGAAGATAACTGTTTACCGAGAGTAATAAAGATGCCACTGATTACTTCGACTCCATCTTCTAGACTACCTGGGAGAGCATGTGCTCAGCCCAGGCTTCATGTGTTTCAGCCTGATTGGCCAAAGGGTCACATGACCCTCAGAAACCCCACCCCTTAAAAGGTCTCTCTACTACAAGTATCAATCTTAAAACTGGTATCAAAGTCTTCAACTTGCACTATAACTGACCAATAGTCTGGACTATCAATTTTCACTGGGAACTCTGTAATTTCATCTTTATCTTGAGTTTCCATTTCTTGAATGAAACGCGCTTCATAAACCCTTTCTTGTCTTCTACCTCGATTAGAATTAGGTTGTTGGAGTGCGGAAACACTCAGGTAGTCCCGCCATGTCTGAAGAGAAGTTAAAAGTTGATGTTTTGGGTTTGGGTCCCTTATCAAATCCAAACTCAGGAATGTGAATTCAAAGACCCAATAGCTGGGGATCCATTGGGGATAATGGATGGGATTTTATGGCCTCACTCGACCCAAGACTGGAAAATTCTGTCCGAGGTCGACGGACCTTCCCATTATCTGCCCCTCACCCGCTCCGATTCCCGTGGCAGGTGAGGGGGTTAGAATTCCAGCGACTGAGTATGATTTGTTGAAAGTCTTTAACAATTATAGTCAGATGTCACATGCCATGCCCAAAAGCCACTCTTGCTGTTTCTGTACGGTGCAAGAGCCATGTGACTGTTGCCAGTTCCTGCCTCACAAGCCTCAGTCAGGCACTCTACAACTCAAAGCTAAACTTGCCAAATACGCTGAGGCTGGATGCCAGTAAAGTCCAAGTATGGAACAGGATCTTGCTAGCTACTTGTTTGAGCAAAGCACAGGCAGCCTGCAATCGGTTTCCAGCCAGTTGTAACCAACTCCTGACACCTGGAAACACGGCCACAGGTCTTACATAAAATACATGCACTGACTGACTGACCGATCAATTCAAAGTGCAGCGTGTTATGTAGGTGATCATTACAAGTGCAAACACTGCTGAACTCTTATATGGAAGGAACATGAATAACAAATGTTGGGAATCTCAAAAAAAACAAGTAGTGGAAATTCTTTCCTGCAGCGTATCAGGTAGACAATGTTGGCCGAGTTGCAAGAGTAGGTACCGTGTACCTGGTGGATGGTGTTGTCACGTGAGATGATGGCATCCGATGATCTCCACATCATCTCTACATCATCTCTACATGATGGCATAGCTAACATTAAAAATTAGTCATGTGGCAAAGCTGCAGACCTTTATATCATGTGGTTAGGACTGCTGCCTCACAGCGCTAGGGATCTGAATTCGATTCCAGCCTTGGAGTTTTACTGTCTGTTTGGAGTCTCCAAATTCTCTCTGCATGGGTTTCCTCCGGGTGCTCTGGTTTCCTCCCAAAGATGTGCGGGTTAGGTTGATTGGCCATGCTAAATTGTCCCTTAGTGTCCCAAGATGTGAAGGTTAGGGGGACTAGCAGGATAAATAAGTGGGGTTACGGAGATAGGGCCTGGATAGGATGCTCTGTCAGAGAGTTGGTGCAGACCTGATGGGTTAAAAGGCCTTCTTCTGTATTGCAGGGATTCTATGATTCTATGAATCCATTTGAGCTCATGGCCTGAACAGTTTTAAACTCTAAGGAGTTTTAAGGTGTTAACATGCCGATGCCACATACTGAGCAGGATTCCCTGGGCTCATCCGTGGTGGGGCCTGTTGCGAACGAAAATGGAAGATTTAGCGTTCCAGCCAAAACTCTGTTCACAGTCAGTGACACCGGAAAATCCCAGCCATGAATGAGGAGGGAAGATGTCGGCCTCTATGTCAATCAGGTGGCAACCATATCTTTCAAACAGTATTTAAACATTGCTGAGAAAAAAGACATGCTGTTGAAGCTTTCCACCTTCCACTCATCAGGACGGATGACAGAGTGCCAAATTTCAAAGGGAGCAACAATTTATACTGCATGATAAAAGAGTGCTGATTGGTTGGCAAGCTGTCTCTGATTGGTCAAGGTATCAGGAAACTATTGTCCCACTCACTTTTCTTTAATTAAGAAATGTGGCAATGGCTGGACGTGTCCCTTTTGTCTGCAGAGTCCAGGTCTCTGGCCGTGATTTTCCACTAACATTCGTAGAGAGTGCAAACAGCAATGTGAGCCCAAAATATCACGAGAGTTAGAAAATGCGAATCTCGCCAGCAAGATCTCATTTTCTGATTTTCCCAGCCCCTCACCAATGACATAATGAAGTCCCCACCCAAGAAGATCAGGAACCTAATTTCAATAAATTTACATTTAATTAAAGGGCCTCACTGCCATGTTGGAGATTCCTCCCTTGGTGAGGTTTACAACTGTATTTGCAAAACATGAACTAGGCAAAAGGAACCCGCTGGGGATGCCCAGGTAAGTATAGCCCTGGGGGAGAGAGGAACATGCCCCCCTGGGGATGTCCCAGTGGATGTTGGGAAGGGATGGTTCCCCTTATCAGTGGGGGGAATGTATTTTTTTATTGCAGATTGGGGCACCCTTTAAAGGGATACCCTGATCGCTGTAAACTAGCGTGATGGCTTGGACCACGCCGGGAGCTTTTGTTTTGCACAGAGTTGAAAACAGTGGCGGAAAGCCAGCTATGCAACCTGCGTGTGCATGCTGGTTTTCTCATCTCAGCCAGCACTGTGCGTAAATATCAGAAAATTCTGCCCCCTTTGTATGAATAAATATAACTTCTGGTAAACATAAACAAGACATAATGCAAGCCCGATTGATAATCATAAACTGATTGTTAGTGCAGTTTTTAGCACGTCCCTTTGACTCTTTGCGACAGGCAAAGTACTGACCATACTCCCCTGCTTATAAAACTCAGAACATAATGTCTAATGTTCGAAGTAATTCGGTGATTGGGCTGCACTTGTTGAACAATCTTGAGTGTGCTAAGAATTACATTAGTAACCAATTTAAGACTGTCAGTCAGGTTTGCAATGTGGCTCACTTATACTTGCCAGAAACTACATACAATCACATGCAGGCACCTGTCCTCTGCAGGCAAAAGGAACATGTCCAAACATTGCACTTTTTAAAATTAAACAGAAGCATGGAGGACAATAGTTCCCTGTTACATGCTCCATGGCAATGCCTCGACGAATCAGAGTCTACTTGCCAACCAGTCAGCACCCTTTTCTCACGCATTATAATTTGGTGCTCCCTTGAAATTTGGCATTCTTGAATCTGTCCTGATGAATACAAGGTGAAAAGCTTCAACAGATGCCTCTTTTTTCAGCACTACTCAAACTGTAGTTAGTTTCATAGACTGCAAAGCAGATTACCATTATGTGAAATACATATTGATAATGCAATATCCAAATTATTCCAGGAGACAATAAGGCATGAAGTAGTCATGTTTTTTTGGCTCTATGTTTCCATGCATCACCTGAAATATATAATGTTTGGTCCCGCGTCCAGTCGAACAAAAGCCATTGTCAAGAAGTAAAGACAACTGGAAGTTAACAAGGATGTCTTCAATTTCAGGTATTCCAAAGGCAGTCTTTTTAAAGTTGAAGTTATTTTGGCATAATTAATAATTCAGAGAAAATAAACAGCATTGGTTTAGTTATTAGTGTCACAAGTAGGCTTACATTAACATTGCAATGCAGTTACTGTAAAAATCCCCCAATTGCCACACTCTGGTGCCTGTTCAGGTACAACTGAGGGAGAATCAAGCATGGCTAATGCACCTAACTAGCACTTCTCTCAGACTGTGGGAGGAATCCGGAGCACCCGGAGGAAACCCACGCAGACATGGGGAGAACGTGCAGACTCTGCACAGTGACCCAAGCCGGGAATCAAACCCGGGTCCCTGGCACTATGAGGCAGCAGTGCTAACCACTGGGCCACTGTGCCGCCCATGGGGCCTGCAGAGTGCAGCCTATCTTCCACCATACCTTCATCAGAAATCATAGAAATCATAGAAACCCTACAGTACAGAAAGAGGCCATTCGGCCCATCGAGTCTGCACCGACCACAATCCCACCCAGGCCCTACCCCCATATCCCTACATATTTACGCACTAATCCCTCTAACCTACACATCTCAGGACACTAAGGGCAATTTTAGCATGGCCAATCAACCTGACCCGCACATCTGTGGACTGAGGGAGGAAACCGGAGACACCCGGAGGAAACCCACGCAGACACGAGGAGAATGTGCAAACTCCACACAGACAGTGACCCAAGCCGGGAATCGAACCCAGGTCCCTGGAGCTGTGAAGCAGCAGTGTTAACTACTGGGCTACCCTGCAGAAGCTTCCAGAATGAATGTGAAAGGCCACTTACACTGTTTCTCTTGGATTCCAATGACTTTCTGCTGAAGTTACGCTGGGAGATTAGGAGAATCCTTCTGAAATTTCTAGATGGGTGACTTTGGGCAGCTGGAACGTGCCTTGACCACTAGGTGGCACAAGCTAATGCTAATACACTGGAATGCAAAGACCAGGAGAAAGTAGCTCCTGATGTTTGTCTGTTAATAACAGTAGCTCTGATCACAATGAAATATATCTTCTTTCTGCTCTATATCTCTGATTGATCTCTAAGATGATTGAATTCTGTTTATGAATTCTCTGTAGTAATGATGTGGATCGAGAGTTGGCCAGTGTCATTAATGCCATGTTAGCCATTTGATGATAATGGGCATGAGAGCAGTAAGATGAAATTGTCCAAAGAATTTCTTGTTAAGCTCTCCTTAAAGGCAAAACACAAGAACTTCACCAATGCCCAGGTAAATTTTAAACTGAACCTGACACCACCTCAGCACAGAGACCAAAAGGCCCAGAATTGTTCAGTAGTTTAAAATACAGAAACACTTACTGACACTGATTTGACTGAGCATATTGAAGATTCAAGTGCAAATCCGGGCACACAAAATAAAAAGCAGAAATGATAGTCTGCAGAAAAGTGCAAGAGAGAAAATGTCACCGCTGCCCGTGAATTTTACCGAAGGAGAAAGTATAAATAGGAGAATGGAAGATGCCAACCTCCAATAGAAAGGATATAATGAATGAGTATCAGTCAGGGAGAGGCTGTCAGAAAAGCGTCAGAATAACAAAAGAAACAAGATCATAGAATGAGACGGCGCTGAAGGAGGTCACGCAGCTCATTGAGGCTCTGCTGGTGCTTTGAAAGGATCAATTCATGTGGCCCCACTCTGCCCAACAGTCCTGTAATTTTCTTTCCTTTAATTATTTATCCAATTCCCTTTCGGAAGTTGCTACTGAATCTGCTTCCATTGGCCCTGAACTATAGCACAGAGCGTGACCAAAGATCGTGATGCTAGCTGAGTGGATTGTGGATGGAGCAGGTAGTGGGGATTTGGTGCAGAGGGGGAAGGGGCTGTTTTGGTTTGCACTGCTGCCTCATAGGGCCAGGGACCCGGGTTCAATTCTGGCCTTGGGTGACTGTGTGGAGTTTGCATGTTCTCCCTGTATCTGTGTGGGTTTCTTTCGGGTGCTCAGGTTTCATGGAATCATAGAATCCCTACAGTGCAGAAGGAAGCCATTCGGTCCATCGAGCCTGCAGGCCACCCAGGCCCAATACCCGTAAACCCACATATTTACCCTGTTCGTCCCCCTGACTCTCCCACTCACCTGACGAAGGAGCAGTGCTCCGAAAGCTAGTGGTGTTTGCTACCAAATAAACCTGTTGGACTTTAACCTGGTGTTGTTAGACTCCTTACTGTGTTTACCCCAGTCCAACGCCGGCATCTCCACATCAGTCCCCCTGACACTAAGGGCAATTTAGCATGGCCAATCAACCTAACCCGCACATCTTTGGACTGTGGGAGGAAACCGGAGCATCTGGTGGCAACTCATGCAGACACGGGGAGAATGTGCAAACTCCACTCAGATAATCACCCTAGGCCAGAATTGAACCTGGGTGCCTGGTGCTGTAAGGCAGCAGTGCTAACCACTTTGCTACCATGCCGCCCCAAGTTTTCTCCAAAGTTGGGCAGGTTAGGTGGATTGGCCATGCTAAATTGGCCCTTAGTGTCGGGGGATTAGCAGCGTAAATGCATGAGGTTCTGGGGAGAGGGCCTGGGTGGGATTGTTGCTAGTGCAGGCTTGATGGGCTGAATGGCCTCCTTTTGTGCTGCAGGGTTTCTATTATGATTCTATAGTTCTTATGACCTTCAACACTTGCAGTGCTGTGCCCAAGCTTGGGGCAATAAATAATTACAATCCCGTTCAGTGAGGAAGCAACGTGCAAATAAAAACAAAACAAAACATAAATACCTAGGAATAAATATGGAGTAGGATAAAATAAAGGTCAAAGGTGAACAGCCTGGAAAAGCGTGCCATTTTCCAGTAGTTTCTGTTTGACTGGAGTATACAACATCTGGACCTGGTGACAACACAGGACAACAGGTTACTGATTAGGTGAGCAATAAATCAGGGGAAGGTATAAACTAAGCAGCTCTGACAAAGGCTCACCCAGACCCGAAACGTTGGCTCTATTCCCTCTCTCCACAGTTGCTGTCGGACCTGCTGAGTTTCTCCAGCGTTTTCTGATTCTGTGTTGTGATGGTGTTAATTAGATACACGGAACTTCTAACTAATACTTTATTCAATTCATAATTTAAATTAGGTAGACTCATATTCATTTTAAAGAAAAACTAAAAAACGTTGGATAATGACGCTGAAGAAGCAAAACTAAAACGAGGAATTCCAGAAGATTCAATTCAGCCCGCAACCCAGGACCATGGAAACATAGAAAAGTAATGGGACGGAAAGAGGCCAAACAGCCCATCGTGTCTGCGCCAAAATAATGGAGAAAACCAAGAAACTAGCCATTCATTTTCATCCCTTGGTGCGCTCCTAGCAGTATGGCTATCTCATTATTATATTTCAGATGCTTATTTGATGCTTCATTTAGTATATCATCACTCCTCAGAGCTGCAATTGATTCTTTAACCTGCAATGCTGCTCCTCCACCCATTTTATCCTCCACTATAACCTCCCTAAAAAACTCCGTATCCGGGGATGCGGAGCTGCTATTTTTCACTTCTTTAAGCTAACTTTCCATTGTAGCAATGATATCATGCTGCTATTTGTCTATTTGTGCCCCCAACTCATAGGCTTTACTCCTTATATTTACATATATACCTTTTAACACTGCTAAATTCCTGTTCTCTATACTTTTTAAAACCTGTGCTTACATATTTCAATATAACTCAGTAATTTTCTATTTCCCGTTCCCTGCTCTGAATTTGCCCTCAGGTTAATGCAGCTGGTGCTACTTCCTGTGAATGTGGTCATCTATGGCACCTGCAGTGTCCATGACTTCCCACATACCACAGGCCATGCATCCCAAGTGACTGAGCTGCTCTGTCATGTCTTCACTTCATTTATGCTATCTTTATTTTACTTTGGTTTAATTATACTTTACTTAGCCTTAACTTAGTAAACCTTACAACTACTGATAACTTTTACTAGTACTTGCTAGTACTGATAAATCCAAGTAACATTTAACACTTTGAATAAATCTTACTTAAAGCACCTCTTTCCCCCATGCACCGAGTTCCCACATGAACCTAGTTCGCTACTCACTCGGTCTCCATCTCACTCAGACTTAGTATCCTGTCATCTCGTGTGCTCCTTATTACCATGCAATTTGAAAAGCCTACTTCTTATGTAGACCTTCTAATGAGGCACCATCTAGTTCAGGTTCCTGTTACAGTAATTAACATCAATTGAACCAATTTCTATCAGCTGATTGACAAATAACTGCCACTATCAGGCAGTTCCCTGTTTAACAAGGGAGCCTAACGTACTTGAAAGTTGTCAGATCTTGACTCCTAGTCTATATATAAATCTGAGAAAGACCAGAACGTACCACATGAACCTCATTCACTACTCACTAAATCTTCATCTCACTCAGGCATTGTGTCTTGTCTCCTCACATGCCCCTCACTACCAGATACTTACAAAGTTTAACATAATCTGCCAAACTATCTGCTTCTTCCTAGACAGGCTTTACTGATCTGTAAGCCTGCCATAGCCACTCCACACAATGCACCATTGGGTGGCATGGTGACACAGTGGTCAGCACTGCTGCCTCATAGCACCAGGGACCCGGGTTCGATCCCCAGCTTGGGTCACTGTCTGTGCAGAGTCTGCCCCGTGTCTGCGTGGGTTTCTTCCGGGTGCTCAGGTTTCCTCCCACAGTCCGAAAGACTTGCTGGTTAGGTGCAATGGCCATTCTAAATTCTCCCTCAGTGTCCCTGAACAGGCGCTAGAGTGTGGTGACTAGGGGATTTTCACATTAACTTCATTGCAGTGTTAATGTAAACCTACTTGTGACACTAATAAATGAACTAAACTGAAATAAAATCAAAATACTACTGGGACCCTATATTTTCATAGGACCTCCATTAGGATATATTTACAGGCACAGTTGCCATAGGACAGAGGGAATTAAAATTACTCTTTAGTTTATATGATCAAAAATAGTAGTGTCGTAATAAAGAGTAAAGACACCTCACCTATCAAATGCGGTGCTATCGTGTAACAAGTCATAAAGATCAAAGGATTGCAACAAATAGTGTGAGATGACTTTACTGCTCAGAAAGATATTTAACACCCTGCAGTTGCAAAAAATCAATAAAGTTATTAACCATAGGGTTTAGAACACAGCAATCAACACTGTCTTCAAGGAAGAGTTTTTCAACAAATATCAGTTTTATGATGAATTTCAATGATTTCAAAAAGTTCTTGCACAGATAAACTTGCACTGTGGTAATCTTTTGTATAACTGAGAGATGGCCCAGCCTCATGAAGGATTTCTGATGAATCGAATCATGTTTTGAACTGGAGGTCAAAGGAAGAGAGTTAGTCAAAAACTTGCTTAGTAGCAATGTTATTGTATCAACCGTTGGTCCTGACAGTGTTGTTATGGTTCAGGTTAGAAATTCCGAAGTGTTTTATGAAGCCCGCCTGAACCATAAGTTTTGCATCTTGAATTTGGCTCGGATAAGCATGAGATGTTCCACTACAGGTGTGATTCAAAATACCCACAAGGGAGCTTTTATCAAACAAAGTTTATTTGAGAATATAGTTAACATGCATATTAAGAAAATTAGCAAGAACTTTTATCTATTACGAACAAGAAACAAAACAACCAGTATAATGTTTAACTCTTAATGAATATCTCTAATGTGTTCTAATTAAAACAAAAACCCATAGACAACAAAAAACCCTTTTCACAGGATTAACACAGCACAGACTAATGCTCATTTGATACTGGGATTGAGGCTGTTAGTTAAATTCTGTAGTCCAATGCTCTTGAGACTCAGAACAGTTTGAAGATAAGACAGCTTCCAGAGAGATCCTGGTCCAGCCCCGAAGAACAATAGATTTTTACCCTTCAGGAAAACCAACAGAAATTTCAAAACAACAGGGAGAGAGGAAAAACACTTCTTTTAGCTTGCGGTCCCTTCTAAAACTTAGCTGCAGCTCAGAACTGAAACGAAAAACAACCCTTGTCACCTGACCTGCCCACAGTTTCTTTTTCTCCTCTCACCAATGACATCACCTAAGGCTCTGAGCGTGAGACACACTGACCGTGAGAGCTGCAGAGATCATGATTTTTTAAAAAACTCTTAAAGGCACAATAACATCACAGTGTGTTTGAGTAAAGGGGAGAGTTGCTTAAAATGGAGACAGCAAATACATGAACTTTTCAACTCCTGTCCAAGAATCCCTGATGTGGAGATGCCGGCGTTGGACTGGGATGAACACAGTAAGAAGTCTCACAACACCAGGTTAAAGTCCAATAAGTTTATTTGGTAGCAAATACCATAAGCTTTCGGAGCACTGCTCCTTCGCCAGATGGAGTGGAAATGTCACATTTCCACTCCATCTGACGAAGGAGCAGCGCTCCGAAAGCTTATGGTATTTGCTACCAAATAAACCTGTTGGACTTTAACCTGGTGTTGTGAGACTTCTTACCAAGAATCATGTGAGCAGGGGCTGAGACAAGTGACAAACCATCTGGGCGTTCACAGTGTTAGTCCGCGGAGATATCTCCAAAAGACCTCTGTCTCCCGTGGAAATGCAGCAGGAAATGGGTATGAATGAGAGTTTGGCAGGAGGCTGTGCCAGGGACTGAAGGTGGGGGGAGGGGAGGAACGTGTTTGCCGGGAGTTGCCAGGAGAGGGAAGCTGGACAGAAGAGAGTTGAGGTTTTCTTGTCAGAGCCGGAGATGTGCATCTGCTCCTCTTGACCCTCAAGGAAATCTAAAGCAAGAAAAACTAACCTTTCTGGGCCTCCTCTGGCCCTTCCTGCACTCGTTAGCAGGCAGTTCTGCTGGGTAAGATGCCATTACTTCCTTCGCACGGGCCTTCAGTTGAAATTGCAATAGACCTTTGTTGACGTCAGCAGAGCATGATTTTAAGTTTAAGTTTATTTATTAGTCACAAGTAGGCTAACATTAACACTGCAATGAAGTTACTGTGAAAATCCCCTAGTCACCACACTCCGGCGCCTGTTGGAGCACCTGAGGGAGAAGTCTGAGAAGTCTGAGATCAAGTACCAACCGACTCAAAAACAGCTTCTTCCCTGCTGTCATCAGATTCTTGAATGGACCTACCATACATTAAATTGATCTTTCTCTACACCCTAGCTATGACTGTAACACTACTTTCTGCACTCTCTCCTTTCCTTCTCTATGTACGGTATGCTTTGTCTGTATAGCGCGCAAGAAGCAATACTTTTCACTGTATACTAATACATGTGACAATAATAAATCAAATCAAAGCACCTAAGCAGCGCATCTATCGGACTGTGAGAGGGAACTGGAGCACCCAGAAGGAACCCATGTAGACACCGGGTAAACGTGCAGACTCCGCACAGACAGTGACTCAAGCCGGGAATTGAACCCAGGTCCCTGGCGCTGTGAAGCAGCAGTGTTAACCACTGTGCCACCATGCCACCACTTAAAGAATGGACACACTGGGCCCGATTTTACCATTTTCATTCTAAGTGCTGAATCTGGGCATAATTCAGATCCGACTTGGAAATCTGCTTTCAGGCGCCCCCATACGCACTCAGCCTGAAAAAAAATTGCGGGTCTGAATTGCGCTGTGGGCGGGACTTACTGCACCTGAAACGATCAGAGCTCTGAACTGCGCATGCGCAGTGAGGAAAAACATTTGAAAATCGCGCCGCTGTCACATTGCTCCTGGGAGCAAAAAGCAGATAAAACGGCCCGGAAGCGATGGCCCCCACAGACATCATCCCCACCCCTACAACATAACTTTCCCCCTTATCCACCCACCCCACCCCCAGACCGATCGTGACCCACTGCCTCCTTTCCCCCCACCGATCGCCCGCAGAGTGGCAGCGGACTGCCCCTGTCCCCCCTGCCCCCCACCAGTGATCCATCTGGCCTCCCCCCCAGTATATTTCACATACTCACAGCCGAGTATTTTGACAGTTTCATTTATCAAGTGCACATGCAATATTATAGCTGTGGAATCCCTCCTCTCTGCTGCCTGTACTTGCAAAATCCACCCAGGTACATATCCAACTTGCAATAAATTCTAAGAGCCAAGTTTAGAAGATAATTTGGGAAATGGTAATAATTTCTACTTCTTCTGAACTTGTTGGTGTAGGGGGAAAAAAACAACATCCATGACAAGTGAAATGTAATCTAAGTAGCATTTATAACAGGAATGATCAGAATTAGAAATGTGATGGGATAGCATTAACTCCCCCCACCGCCCCCCCCCCCCCCCCCCCCCCCCCCCCACCCCACAGAATGATCAGGCCTCCCCCACCTCTCCCCCCACCAGAGAATGATCAGGCCTCCCTCCACCTCCCCCCCCCCCAACCCCCCAGAATGATCGGGCTTCCCCCACCCGCCCCCCCACAACCAGTGAATGATCGGGCCTGCCCCCCCCTCCGCCCCACCAGAGAATGCAAATGCATTTAAATCACCCATTGCGTTTCAGGCGCAAATCGGATTGCGGCCATTTTCGGGCCTTGGTAACGTGGGCATCTGCGTGGACGTTGGCGTGGATCTCTTTACCATGTTTTCGCGCCCGAAAACGAGAGCGACGCAATGGTAAAATCGGGCCCACTGTCTCAAGCAGACAAGCAGGGTTAAAATTGTCCCTCTAAATCTTGCAGTACTATCAGCAGAAATAGAAGAAGCAAAGCAAAGAAAACATGGCAACATTTGCACCATAGATCATGGAAGCAAAGACCATGAAAGTTGGAACCCTAATGTGCATATCAATGCTAAGATCTAACTCAGAGGAGAGACAAAACAGAAAGTAGACTGCTTCATTTATTTGGTACAATGTGCAGTAATGTTACATTGAAAGAGAGTTATCAGCTACAGTTGGTAAGGCAGTAAATGCTTTTAGCAAACTGGATAGCATCTTCAGAAATACTAAACTATCCCTTAAAACAAAGATTTGACTTTACAATAGCCAATATCTTATCTGCCTCGCTATAGGGCACTCAAACCTGGCGCTGGCACAGGCTACAAAGTAGGAGCTTTGCAGTTTTGACATCAAATGCTTTTTGCAAGATACTCTGGATCAGCTGAGCAGATAACGTAATGACTACATAATCAGAGAAAGAACAATGTGACTTTTACTAAGGCAACTTGTAAAGCAAAAGCACTTCAGGTAGCTGGGTCATGTGCAAGTTCCCCGATAATTATGTTAACTCTGAAATTGCCATTAAATGGAAGAGGGAAGAATAAGAAACCCATCAAAACTGCATCAAATCAACCTGGCATCATCACCTGTGAAGTAATTCAACAGCTACTGAAAACAATGCATGATAAATTTTTTAAAAACTAGGTTTTGGCCTTAATGTCTAAGGTACCAGATCCATTGATACACTGGAGGTGATATTTTTGGGAAGGTGATGGGATGGGCTTACTGGAGTTCTGCTGAATTCAAAATAAATGCATCTGAGGAACTGAGTGCAAACCTAGGAGTTTGGTGAGTGGGGAGTTTAAAGTGTTAATTTTGTTCTTGGAAAATCTAGTCTAGTCTGCAATTAGCAGTAACTGTGTAAGTGGACTAAGGGCGGGATTTTCCAGCTGCATTCGCCCCAAAACCGGAAAATCCCACCTGACGTCAATGGACATTTGCATGGTCCACCTGGCCGCTATGATTCCTGTGGCGGGTGGGACAGGAAAATTTCCCCCTTCATTCCTTTCCTTTTTCCAACCTTAGATATGCTTTGTATGAGGTGGCAGTCACACTACTTAGGACAGGGTCTTCTGATTTAGTCAGTGATCAGGAATAGGAGGGTGTGACTGAGAGTGAGGCAGGAGAGGGCAGGAGTGTCAGCCTCTGCATTTGTCCAATAGACTTGAGGTCTTTTCAGCTTTTTTCAGATGAGAATGGGGGTTGCAAGGTGGATGATATAGGGAGCCATTCAAGTGGGGGAAGCTCAAAGGAATGTAGTGGTAGTATAGTGAGGAGGATTGAAACAATTAGAGAGGTGAATATGTGATTCAAAGGTTGGTGTGGGAGAAGTGAGTTCCAGTTTGTGGGACACTGGTGCCAATACTGGGGAAAGGTGGGGCTATATTGTTGGATGGTCTACATCTGGACCATCTGGGACCAGCGTTCTTTCAGACTACATTTGATAAGGTGTCACATCAAAGGTTATTGTGGAAAAATAGAAGCTCAAGGTGTATGGGGTAACATATTGGCATGGACAGAAGATTGGCTAGCTAATAGGAAATAGAGAGTAGGCATAAGTGGGTCAAATTCTGGTTGGAAAGATGTGACGAGTGGTGTGCAACAGGGACCAGTACTGGGGCTTCAACTCTTTACAATCTTTATAAATTATCTGGATGAAGGGGCCACTAGCATGGTTGCTAGATAGGCAAGAAAGTAAGTTGTGAAGAAGATATAAGGAGGCTGCAAAAAGATGTAGATAGATTAGGCGAGTTAACACAGATCTGGGAAATGGAGTATAATGTAAGAAAATGTGAGGTCATCCATTTTGACGGGATGAAAGAGAAGAAGCTTATTATCTAAATGGTGAAAGATTACAGAGCTCTCAGATGCAGAGGGATCTAGCTGTCCTAGTACATGAATCACAGAAGACTCCCACAGTCCAAAGATGTGTAGGTTAGGTTCATTGGCCATGCTAAATTGCCCTTTAGCGTCCCAGGATGCCTAGGTCAGGGGGACTAATGGGGTAAATATGTGGCATTACGCAGATGGGGCTTGGGTGGGATTGTGGTTGGTGCAGACTCGATGGGCTGAATGGCCTCCATCCGCAATGTAGGGATTGTATGATTTCTATGATTAGTATGCTGGTGCCAATTTTCTTTCTGCAATGTTCTAACTATATTAAGAGTTGTGGGTTTTAACAAAATGAAAAGATGTAATTTGCACATGTAGATTCAAACGAACATATGACAAGTTTTATTGAAAGAGGTGTTCCCTGCATTGCACAGAGCACAAACTCAAAGTAAAACAGCAGTCTGTGGCAACACCCTAATGACATCACCATCAAATCTTGTGATAAGCTCTTAAAGCAACCTGCAACCCTTTTAAATATATAACAAAAGGCAACTTGTTTGAAATATATAAGACCTGAGGGCATGGTTTCCTTTTGTCAAAGAATCTAGAACTAGGAGGCACAGTTTAAAAGTAAGGGGTCACCCATTTACGACATATATGGGGAAAAATGACTCTCAGAGGGCCATGGGACTTTGGAATTCTCTTCCTCAAAAGGTGGTTGAGGCAGTCATTGATGTCCTTCTGACAGTTGTAGATGGACTTTTGATAAGCAAGGGTTGAATGGTTAACAGGGGTAGGCAGGAACGTGAAGTTGAGGTTAAAATTAGATCAGTCATGATCTTACTGAATGGCAGAATAGACTCGAGGGGCCGAGTGGCCTCCTCTTGCTTCTAATTTGTATGTTCGTATGTTAATTACAAGGTCTTATTAACATTTTTTGGAATGTGTTTTCTAAATGTAGCTCGCCAGATTTGGAAGTTGGCTGGCCATTGTGCAGGCAGGCAGTCAGGGAGCAGAGAAGAGGTGGTAAGGGATAGATTGCTGAGGGAGGTCGGCATGGGGAAATCATGGGTCAGAAATTGGTTGGGGGGGTGGGACATTTGCATAGCTGGGTGGATTCTTAGTGAATTAGTGAATTTGTGGAGGTGGTAGAAGTATCCAATTGCAAAGGTCCAATCTTCAAATGATTCCATAGCATATTATAGCCTGTTAATTGGTTTATTTCAGAAGTCTAATCACGGTTATGGAGGTAAACACAGGAGCTAATTTGTGCACAATTATATCCCAAGATCAACGATGGGATAAATGACCAATTAAACTGTATTATTTTATGGGTATATGTTGGGTCAGGACCCTGGCAAATCTCTCCTGCTACTTTTAAAATTGTGGATTGGGATAAAAGGCAGATAGAGCCTCACTTAAACATTTCAGCTAAAAGATGGCACTTCTGACAACATAATGTTCCTTGTGTGTTGCATTAACTTGTCAGCTGAGATTATGTATTGATGTCAAGAGTGGGAATTTTTAAAATTCGTTCATGGGATGTAGACTGGACCAGTATTTATTATCCATCCCTAATTTCTCCTGGCGAAAATGGTGGTGAGCTTCCTCCTTGAATTGCTGTGGCCCATGTAATGTAGGTACATTCACATTGCTGCTAGGAAGGGAATTCCAGGATTTTGCCCCGGTGACAGTGAAGGGACGGCAATATAGCTCCAATGCATAACTGAATCCATAATTTGCTGTTATTCATAGAATCCCTGCAGTGCAGAAGGAAGCCATTTGGTGCATTGATTCTGCACCGACTCTCCAAAAGAGCATCCCACCCAGGCCCTCTCCATCCCCATAACCCTGTGCATTTGCCAAGGCTAATCCGCCTAACCAACACACACCTTTTGGTCTAGTTGGACCAAGGAGCGGCACAGGCTTGGAGGGCCGAAGGGCCTGTTTCCTGTGCTGTACTGTTCTTTGTTCTTTGTTCTAAGAGGCAATTTAGCATGGCCAATCCTCCTAATCTGCACATCAATGTACACAAAGGGGCAATTTACCATGGCCAATCCACCCAACCTGCATATCTTTGTACACTAAGGGGCAATTTATCATAGTCATTCTAAACTTCACGTCTTTGGACTGTGGGAGGAAACTCACACAAGCACGGGGAAGAATGGACAGATTCCACACAGAACAGAATACCCAAAGCCAGAATTGGTGCTGTGAGGCAACAGTGCTAACCACTGTGCAGGAATGCTGCCAATGAGTCAAGCTAACGCAGTGAACTACATCTATCATTTATTGGTCTAGTTACTAAATTCCTTCTTAATTTGGTCACAACAGTCAAGAATTTTGGTTATCATTGAGAACACGAAAAAAAACAATGAAGTGTCTAGAACCCATGCATATTAGAGTCAGGGGAGATCATCTAATACACATGGAAGAGGCAGGTTCCCACAGCATTGTGCGTGCAACTTGAGTGCCCATCAAGAGTGGACTGGGAAAAGTGGCATGAGCTACTTTCTCACTAGCCATGCTGGGGGAAGTTTGTCTTTCCTGTTCAGGAGGCCTCCATTTATAAGTTGCCTGTGTTCTGCAAATGGAACTTGACCAAAAACAAGGTCTCTACGTCACACAACTTTTACCTTTCTAATGACCAGCGTATGATGTTCACCCCAGTGTCTCACTCACTGGGCGTTAGAACTGCTAGGATTGAGGTAATTCCCAATGTGGAATTCCCTTCCCTTGGCCACACACTCAGAAGTTCTGTCCCATGGTTGGCGCTGGGCCTCAGCATCCAGCTTTCTGCCTCCTCTGGCACATTCTTGACTAAATACTAATCGGATCATAGAATCCCTAGAATCATAGAATCCTTACAGTGCAGAAGGAGGCCATTCGGCCCATCAAATCAGGCACTACCCCATAACTCCACATATTTACCCCACTAATTCCTCTAACCTACTCATCTTTAGACACTAAGGGGCAATTTTGTATGGCCAAACTACCTAACCTGCACATCTTTGGACTCTGGGAGGAAACCGGAGCATTCAGAGAAAACCCACGCAGAGAAGGAGAATGTGCAAACTCCACACAGACAGTCACCCAAGGCCGGAATTGAACCTGGTTCCCTGGAGCTGTGAGGCAGCAGTGCTAACCACTGTGCCACCTTGGAGCTCTGCTGGGTCCCTTTCCCACACCAAAGAATATTACGGTTAAGTGATCACCCCTTCATCACCTTGACTCATACTAGTTCATTCAGCAGGGCCAGTATGAAAGCTACAACCTACCTTGGCTTAGCTATTCACTGAGTAAGTGCACTGAGCCAGGGAGAAGTTTACTTTAAAGTTCTTTTGAGGAAAATATCGGCTGAGACTGAAAGGGATTTGGCACAAATATTTGACTGTTGAGCGAGGAAACATGAAAAATAACGGTGGATCGTACACTCAACGCATTATCTTGAAAAATGTATATTAAAAGAACAATTTGCAGTGCGTTGTTTGGGAAATCTATTTTAATTCTTTTGTCTTCCTTTTCCAACTAAGTTCACATTAAACACTCTCTGAACAACCAATCCAAAAAATAATTTCTTAGATAAATTGTGACAATAAGGACACGGGAACAGATTGTGAAGTGGGGTGGGTGTTAAAATGGGAGAGAAGGTTTGTGGCGGTGGGATGCCTTTCTGACTCTTTGCACACCAGTCAGAGCTCTGGAAGGTCGACGAAGGTCTTCCCACCAAAGACCAATTGAAGCCCACTTGGTCACTTAAGGGTCTAAGAAGAAAATATAAGTACAATGGAAATAGGAGCAGGAATAGGCCTTTCAGTCCATTGAGCCTGCTCTGCCATTCAATAAGGTAATTCCTGATTTCATCATGGCTTCAACTGCCAGCCCCCATACTCATAGCAGATCAAAAATCTGTCTAAGACTCATTTGGAGTATTGCGTGCAGTTCTAGTCGCCACACGACCAGAAGGACGTGGAAGCTTTGGAGAGAGTGCAAAGAAGGTTCACTAGGATATTGCCTGGTCTCGAGGGTGTTGGCTATAAGAAGAGGTTGAATAAACTAGGATTGTTTTCACTGGAAAGATAGAGGTCTACAAAATTATGAGAGGCATAGACAGGGTGGATAGTCAGAGGCTTTTTCCCAGGGTGGAAGTGTCAATTACAGGGGGCACAGGTTCAAGGTGAGAGGGGGAAAGTTTAAGGGAGACGTACGGCAGACATTTTTCACACAGAGAATGGTGGAACGTGCTGCCAGAGGTGGAAGCAGACACATTAGCAACATTTAAGAGGCATCTGGATGGGTACATGAATAGGGAGGGAATAGAAGGATACGGACTGAGTAAGGGCAGAAGGTTTTTTTTAGTTTAGTTAGGGCATCATGATCGGCATGGGCTTAGAAGGCTGAAAGGCCTGTTCCTGTGCTGCACTTTTCTTTGTTCTTTTGTTCTTTGTTCTAAGTCAGTCTTGCATATGCTGAATGACCCAGTCGCCATTGCTTTCTGGGGAAGGGAATTCCAAAGACGAAGGACACTCTGAGAGAAGAAAGTCCTCTTCATCTCCATCTTAAATAGTAGACCCCTCATTCTGAAGCAGTACCCCCTCGTTCTAGATTCTCCCACAGAGGAAAATATCCTTCCAGCATCTATCCCGTCGAACTCCCTCAGCATGTTATATGTTTCAATATGATCACCTCTCATTTTTCTAAACCCCAATGAGTATAGACCCAACTTGCTTCACCTTTCCTCTATCAGGCCTCCTGATAGGAAAATCCCTTCATCTCAGAAATCAACCGAGTGAAGACTCTCTGGATTGCCTTAAATAAGGAGACCAAAACTATAAGGAGTACTCTAGATGTGGTCTCACCTAGCCCTGTACAGTTACAAGACTGCTCTACTTTTGCACTCCATCCAGCTTGCAATAAGTGTCAACATTTCATTTGCCTTCCTTATTACTTGCCATACCTGCATGCTCACCTTTTGGGCAGGACTTTCTGGCCCCACCCACTGCCAGGGGATCTTCCGGTTCTGTGGAAAGTCAATTGATTTTTGGCTGGGCTGCTGAATCTCTCACAGGGCTGCACGGTGGCACAATGGTTCGCATTGCTGCCTCACAGCGTCAGGGACACGGGTTCGATTCCCAGCTTGGGTCACTGTCTGTGTGGAGTTTGCATGTTCGCCCCATGTCTGCATGAGTTTCCTACAGGTGCTCCGGTTTCCTCCCACAGTCTGAAAGATGTGTGGGTTAGGTGCATTGGCCATGCTAAACTCCCCCTCAGTGGACCTGAACAGGCATTGGAGTGTGGCGACTAAGGGAATTTCACAGTAACTCCATTGCAGTGTTAATGTAAGCCTTACTTGTGACAAATAAATAAACTTCAACTTTTTAATTTTGGTGGGTCCCGTCATGAAGGGGTTGGAAAATCCCAACCTTTGTTATTCATGTACAAGGACATCAAGCCTCCATTGCAATGTAGCATTCTGTATCTCTCCATTCAGATGATACTTGCTTTTTCATTCTTCCTACCAAAGTGGATAACCTCACAATTTCCTACATTATACTCCACCCACCAGTTGTATGCCCACTCTCTTAACCAGAGGCCAGCAGTTCTTCATAACTCAGCAGCCCCACTGGGAGGCGGTGGCTGTTGCTGGTAATTCATCCACCCGAGGGTCAAGGGACTCAGGCCACAAGTGAGTGATGGCGGGTGAAGGACTGCAGGGTGGGCGCCCAGCGGAGGTGGAGAGGAAGAGGAGGAGAGTCTTCAGCAATGACAGTGTTTTGGAAACCACTGTCTCGGCATACCCCACGGACTCTGCTAGCAAGGTGAGCTTATCAGATACAAATGACATCGCTGGCCCACCACTTCTAGATGCACTAAGTGACTTTAACTGAGGGATACCACTGGAATTCCTCAAGCACCCTGGTCAGACTTTGCTTCTTTTGGGTTTCCTGTCTGGTGAGACCTCACCTGTCATCGGGTGAAGACCAGCAGTGGCTAGATGAGGGGATTGAGTCGGTTTTACTTGTCCACTTTAGGGCTGAATTGGTGGATGGGATACTGGATGTCCATCCATGAACTTTCCTGCCGAGGAGTTAATCGGAGCAGAGCTGGGAGAGTGGCAAGGTCCCTACCCAGCATCCTCGCAACTGTATTAATTGTCCCCCTCTACAAAACTTGCCGGAGCGGGGGGGGGGTGCTAAATTTGTATGCTCCTTGCAACTTGCTTTCCCATCTATTTTTGTATCATCAGCAAATTTGGCATCAATACGGACCTTTCATCATTAATATAGATTGTAAATAGTTGAGGTCCCAAAACTGATCTCTGTGGCACCACACTAGTTTGCCAAGCTGAAAATAACCCATTGATCCTGACTCTATTTCCCAGTGGTTGGCCACTCATCTATCCATATTAATACATGCTAACTCCATGAGCTTTTTAAAAAATTCTTTCATGGGACGTGGGCATCGCTGACTGGACAAGCCTTTATTGCCCATCCCTAATCATCCACTTAAGAGTCAACAACCTTGCTGTGGGTCTGGAGTCACATGTAGGCCAGGTAGACAAGGACAACAGCTTTCCTTCCCTGAAGGACATTAATGAACCAGATGGGTTTTTACAAAAACCAACAATGGCTTCTTGATTATCATTGGACATTTAATTCCAGATTTTTATTCAATTCAAATGGTGGGATTCGAACCTGGGTCCCTAGAGCATTAACCTAGGTCTCTGGAATACTAACCCTTTTATGTGGCACTGTTATGGATAAAATAGGGACAGATAAACTGCACTGATTTTGTCTTATTACCTGTCTGTTAGCAGTAGGTGTTTTGAATTTGTTTTTAAAAACAGGCAGTGGCATGCTTTTCCAATCCCTTGTTTTTGTCATGCACTTTACTAATAATCTACAGTAGAACTTGAGTTAGGATTAACTCAGAGGGTTAGTTTATTTCACATTCCGGGGAAAGAGTGTTCACAATCACTCATTTGGTCTGCGTCTTGGTGGTTCTGTGGTTGTATGTTACAGCAGACTGACTATATCTTAGTACTTAAAAGCATATAGAGATTTGCAAATGGTCACTTGAGTCATGTGACCTTCCTTTGTCACAATGGCTTCAAATGGGATGTTTATCCAGCATCTGAAATTGGCCTTGATTCCAGGACTGATAATGTCTCAGTCATTAGGTTGTTGAAACAAGTTACCATCTGTGTCGACTGTCTGGTGTTTTGGAAACCACTGTCTAGGCATACCCCACGGACTCTGCTAGCAAGGTGAGCTTAACAGATACAAATGACATCCCTGTCATTCCCTTCAAAATGAGTCTGGACAGACACAGCTGTCATGTGAGTCTGTTAGTAACTCTCAAGGCATAATGAGGTTTGATTTACAATCCTCCAGGTCTTTGCAATTACAAGACGCCTGTACAATGAGGTGCAAGATTCGAGAGGCTGGGAAAATAATAATTTTGTTCTTGAAACTCCTGGTGGTGGTTCTCAGACAAAGGGTCAACCCTGTGGTCAGGTGACTTGTAGCAGCCATCTTTTGGCCCAGCAAGAAATCCAGTTCTTTTTTTAAGCAAGGTAGTACAGATAACATTTCGAGCTTCCAGTGTTGGATTTTCTTTTCATGTTGGAACTCAACAGGCACCTTATCAAATGCTTTTTGGGGATCCGAGTACAGTACATTTTACCTGGTTTCCCTTTATCCACTCCACTTGTTACATCCTCAAAGAACTGTAATAAATTTGTGAAACACAATTTCCCCCCCATATTCACTCTGATTGTATTATGATATTCCAAATGTCCTTCTTTTACTTTATTAATATTTTAGCATTTTCCCAATGACGGATATTAGGCTGACTGCCTACAGTTTCCTGCTTTCTGACTGTCTCCTTTCTTGATTAGAAGTGTCTCATTGGCAGTTTTCCAATCCGCTGGGAGGATTACAACCAATGCATCCATTAGGTGGAATTTTCCCGTAATTTGTCAGAGTTTCTGACTGAATTCCAGCATGTATCTGTCCAGGAGCACAGCGAGTATTCCGAGCAGATCTTCAGCTGCTCTGACAAGGAAAAGTCAGGGGTGTGGTTTATGCCCTCAGTCTGGCCCAAGCGAGGTCGTAAAATACCGGCCATGGTCTCACCAACACCCTGTTTAACTGTTACAAATCATCCCCACTTTGATTCCCATATAAAAAATATTTTTATTCTAATTTCTCCTGCTGGTAAAATTAGTCGGCATCGCTGACTGGACAAGCCTTTATTGCCCATCCCCAATCGTCCATGAGGGGGCATTTAAGAGTCAACAACCTTGCTGTGGGTCTGGAGTCACATGTAGGCCAGGTAGACAAGGACAACAGATTTCCTTCCCTGAAGGACATTAATGAACCAGATGGGTTTTTACAAAAACCAACAATGGTTTCTTGATTATCATTATACTTTTAATTCCAGATTTTTATTCAATGTAATGGTGGTGAGAGAGAAGGCTGCAGGCACCAAACACAATCCCCCACCAACCCACCATCCCACCACTCTACCTAATTTTCTACCTTCCCCCTCTGCTTTCCAACAGGTTCTTGAAAGATCCAATAAAATCCTGGTCCATTGGTGGACCAAGAATTGCATCATTTTCTTTCATAACTACTGTCATTTTGCCATAATAGAGTCCAAGGTGCAGTAGACGCATTGGATTGTGATTAGGTATGAGTGACTACAAAGCACTTCCCTGCAACAAGTTGCTTCCTCTAATCATGAATGACTAAAACATTAATTTTTAATAGAAATGAAAGCCCCAGAGCCGTGGCCAGATACACTTACTAACCTTGACAAGGCCCGCTCTGTACTTCCTGTTTCTTGTCAAGCATTTACTGTAAGTCATATTGAAAACTCAATGACGTGAGTGATGTCATCCAGTTGGTCCTATCTCCTAAACCTTCAATGGAGCAGAAAGAACTTCTGCCATCTTCTGACATGGATTGACGATTGGCTGTCAGACAGAAGGCAGAGAGTTGGGATAAAAGGTTCTTTCTCAGAATGGCAACCGGTGACAAGTGGTGTCCCGCAGGGTTCAGTGTTGGGGCCACAGCTGTTCTCTTTATATATTAACGATCTGGATGACGGGACTGGGGGCATTCTGGCCAAGTTTGCCGATGATACAAAGATAGGTGGAGGGGCAGGTAGTATTGAGGAGGTGGGGAGGCTGCAGAAAGATTTAGACAGTTTAGGAGAGTGGTCCAAGAAGTGGCTGATGAAATTCAACGTGGGCAAGTGCGAGGTCGTGCACTTTGGAAAAAAGAATAGAGGCATGGACTATTTTCTAAACGGTGACAAAATTCATAATGCTAAAGTGCAAAGGGACTTGGGAGTCCTAGTCCAGGATTCTCTAAAGGTAAACTTGCAGGTTGAGTCCGTAATTAAGAAAGCAAATGTAATGTTGTCATTTATCTCAAGAGGCTTGGAATACAAAAGCAGGGATGTACTTCTGAGGCTTTATAAAGCACTGGTTAGGCCCCATTTGGAGTACTGTGAGCAATTTTGGGCCCCACACCTCAGGAAGGACATACTGGCACTGGAGCGGGCCCAGCGGAGATTCACACGGATGATCCCAGGAATGGTAGGCCTGACATACGATGAACGTCTGAGGATCGTGGGATTATATTCATTGGAGTTTAGGAGGTTGAGGGGAGATCTGATAGAAACTTACAAGATAATGAACGGCTTAGATAGGATGGACGTAGGGAAGTTGTTTCCATTAACAGGGGAGACTAGGACGCGGGGGCACAGCCTTAGAATAAAAGGGAGTCACTTTAGAACAGAGATGAGGAGAAATATCTTCAGCCAGAGAGTGGTGGGTCTGTGGAATTCATTGCCACAGAGGGCTGTGGAGGCCGAGACGTTGAGCGTCTTCAAGACAGAAATTGATAAATTCTTGATTTCTCGAGGAATTAAGGGCTATGGGGAGAGAGCGGGTAAATGGAGTTGAAATCAACCATGATTGAATGGTGGAGTGGACTCGATGGGCCGAATGGCCTTACTTCCGCTCCTCTGTCTTGTGGTCTTATGGTCTTATGGTCATCCCTGACCCCAGGGTGGATTTCCAGTGCAGTTACCTTGACCTGGTGTCCATGGTTATTGTCCCATTTCCTACCCAATCGTTGTCCTTCATCTATTATTCCAGCAATCCCTTCCGGTCCTGAGGAAATTTGAGGACGGAATATGTTCAGGGAAAAAAATTGCCAAAAAAAAAGGAATGAATAAAGTGATGAGCAAGCTGATTAGTATTGTAAACTTATTCCCCGGAGGGTAGTTCTTGTTCCTTTGTCCATTCCTGTCACAGATAAGGAAACTATGAAGGAAACACAAGAAATGACGTGTTAATGGTTTGTTAATCACTTATTAATGTGTGGGCAGACCTTTTAACACTGGAATGTGACACAGTATTTCGCAGAAACCAAACCGATTCATATGAGAGAGAGAGAGAGAGAGAAAAAGAGAACCAAGTTCTACGGCAAGTGTACATTGTAAATCAAGTGATCAGGCAAATAACTAGTCACTACTTCCTTCCATAACATATATAAATCACACAAGTATTAAGTCACTTAAAATCATGTACATTCATCAATGTCCTGGAACATTATTTACTGTGTGTTGTAGAACTGTGACCTCGCTATTCATGTGTTTCCTGTGAAGAGTTATGTTTGGTTCAATCATAAGCTGTGCAGTGTGCCAAATATATTTCTGCTATCTAACTGAAGAGTGATATGACTTTCTTACGGTGGCACAGTGGTTAGCACTGCTGTCTCACAGCGCCAGGGACCCCGGTTCAATTCCGGCCACAGGTCACTGTCTGTGTGGAGTCTACACGTTTTCCCTGTGTCTGCGTGGGTTTCCTCCGGGTGCTCCAATCCAAAAGTCATAGAATCATACAATCCCCATAGTGCAGAAGGAGGCCATTCGGCCCACCGAGACTGCACCGACCACAATCCCACCTCAGGCTCTATTTCCGAGCAGATTTGGATGATTGGCCATGCTAAATTGAGTAAGAAGTTTAACAACACCAGGTTAAAGTCCAACAGGTTTATTTGGTAGCAAAAGCCACACAAGCTTTCGAAGCTCTAAGCCCCTTCTTAAACTTCTTACTGTGTTTACCCCAGTCCAACGCCGGCATCTCCACATCATGCTAAATTGACCATAGTATCAGGGGATTAGTGGGGTAAATATGTGGGGTAAATATTGTTAGGGCCTGGGTGGGATTGAGGTCAGTGCAGACTCGATGGGCTGAATGGCCTCCTTCTGCACTGTAGGGATTCTATGATTCTTATATAAAAGACAGTCAGTCAAACTATAAATATCACAAATATTGGTTCGACATATGATTTTATCTGAGTGCCTGCCTTTGGACCAGGTAATGATATTTTTAAGTGATCTTTTGATTAACGGTGTTTTTCTTGCAGAGAATTCACAAGACATGCTACATTTTATTGTCAAGTGGCAGCTTGTTTAACCCTCCCCAACCCAGAGGAATCTGGGCTGGTGGGCAATTAAATCACCCCAGTTACTTACCTGTTTGTTCTTGGGCTCCCTGAATCTGACAGGTTGAGATTTTAACCTAAAACTAAATACTGCGGATGCTGGAATCAGAAACAAAAACAGAAACTGCTTGAAATTCTCAGCAGGTCTGACAGCATCTGTGGGGGGAGAATAGAGGCAACGCTTTGAGTCAGGATGACTAGGTGCTGTCAGATCTGCTGAGATTTTCCAGCATTTCCTGAGAATTTAACCTGCTTGGCTGAGCAGGTGACAAGGGGATTCGCTGAAAGCGATGGTGGGGTTCTTCATTTAGATCAGCATGTTTGGTCCTGGTTACGTTATCAGGAGCTGACTGCAATTTTATCTTGATAGCCTGATTGAGAAATTGCAGTGGTTTTCCCACCAGGTAAAGACAGCAAAGAAGATTTGAGGCCAGAGAGAGACAAACAGGGAAGGTTCTCAACTCTGCTTGATCTTGCTTGAGGGACACGTAAGAGCAGGGGATGAAAGCTTACCAAAAAATGACAGTGTTGTTTCTGGCGAGAAAATGGGTGTATTTCTCGCCGAGGAACCAATTGGTTTTCTCCTCACATCTTACAACACTCTGCCAAAAAAAATCATGTGCTTCACGCTGTCATGCAGCGTGTCGGGGCCTCGATATGGCAGCAAAGCCTGGCTGCTCAAAGATTGGGGTGCCTTTTTTAAAGGATGCCCCAATCAGAACCTGAGTAAACTACCCCCCTCAAGCCCACCATGGAGGTATCAAGGGGCCCCCTTTCCACCCCCGATCAGTGTCGGCACTTCACTTTCCCCCGCCATCATTGGCCCTTTCATTTCGTGCCCTCTCCTCCCCCCGCAATCATAGGCCCATTCCTACCTTTCCCCCGTCCTTGCCCCACAGTCTGAGCTGGCACCTCCCCCCCCCCCGCCCCCACCCCCCCCCCCCCCACCCCCCATTTCTGCCGCCTCCACCCAAAGGTCAATGCCGTCATCTCCTGCTCCTCTGTTCACTCCAGGCCACCACCACAATGAAATGAATCACACCCACTTCCCCGTGAGGCTCCAACTGGGGCCCGCCCCTTGGCACAGGTTGGCCCTGCCAGGTTGGCACGGTGCCAGGGGGCATTGCCAGGCCACTGCCTGGTCATGTCTCTCTCCCCCGGGGGCTATGCTTACCTTTACAACTCTGAAAACCACCAACCCCCTCCCATGACAGCTTCACTTCCGGGTGAACCTGTTGTAAATGGCACGCCGGCACACCCACTGAATATATGGTCAGGGGGGAAGTCCCGGCGAGTGTGCTCAGGAATAACACGTTAATGTATTAAAATGAGCTTTCTGCGGCCCTGCAGCATGTTTCACGCCACTCCGCCGGCGAGCGGCTGGTAAGATTGGCACTCGGAAACTCGCCGGCACGAATCACGCCCTCCCTGTTTTGAGCATGTGCCGCCATTCCAGCAGACGGAGAGTGCGGGCTGAAAATTGTCCCCAGGGGCAATGGATCTTCAGTCACCTGTATCTCCCCAACAACAAGTTGCATTGATAAATCGCTCCAATTGTGTAATCTGAAGCTTCTTGACAGGAACATTATCAAACAAAATTTGACAGCAAGTCACCTAAAAAAACATTCAAACAGGTAAACAAATGTCTGGTTTTAAGGAGTGTCTCAGAGGAGGAGAGAGAGGAAGAGAGACATCGGGTGGAATTTTGAGCCCATGATGCAGATGCAAAATCCTGAGAGAGCCGGGAAATGAGATTCTCACCGGTGAAATCTCCTTTCCCAGTTTTCCCTGCCCCTCGGGAAATGAGTTTCTCGCCGGTGAAATCTCCTTTCCCGGTTTTCCCTGCCCTGTCAAGGGGATCATGTTGGGGTGCCAAGGTAAATATAGCCCACCCCCCCTGCCCCGGGAGAGACAGCCATGCCCACTAGCACAGCTTGGCAGTGCCCTCTTGGCAGAAGTTGGCACTGCCTCCAGCACAGATGTTGCCCCGATGCTTGTGGGTGGGGCTCCTCCATCTTGTAGGGGCAGAGTGGGTGGGGGAAGTTTGATTCCAGTGCTGATCGGGGTGCTGTTTAAAGATGCCCCCCCCCCAATCTCTGTGAAGCTGGCCCTGCCCCACCTGAGTGACACCTTAAGCCACGCCCCCAGATCCTCTCTGCACTGAGTGCTGGAAAATCTGATGCGAAAACCCATCTGTGCAGCTGCTGAGATACACATCGGTTGTCAATCAGAGCCTGACACTCTGACAAATCATGGGAAAATTCCACCCACAGGGAGAGAATTCCAGGGTTTAGGGAATAGGCAGTTGAAGGGATGCTTGCCATTGATGAATTGATTAAAATGGAAAGTGCACAAGGCCAGAGGATTGGTGGGGTAAGAGAGCTCCCAGAAGGCTGGAGATCCGGATGGGTTTATAGATATAGGGGGATATACGGAGGGATTAGAAACCACTGATCAAAAATTTTGGAATTGCGGAATTGCTGGATTGGCGGCTAATTGGTCAGTGAGTACAGGAATGTTGGGTGTGAATGCACTGGAAGGGGTGCAGAGAAGATTCACAAGGATGTTGCTTGGGATGGAACATTTAAGTTATAAAGAGAGGTTGGATAGACTTGGGTTATTTTCTCCGGAACAGAGAAGACTGAGGGGCGACCTGATTGAGGTGTTCAAGATTATGAGGGGCAGAGACAGGGTGGACAGGGAGTAGCTGTTCTACTGGCCATTACTGCCTTGCCGGCCTTTCACTGGGGGGTTTGAAAGAAGGCTCCCATAGCCCTCTGACCTGCTGCCATGAGTAGTTGTTGTCTCTGGATCAAACGGGACAGCCTGCCAATGCTGTGGAAGTTTCAAGTATAGGATACTGATCCTTGATTGGGATCTTAATTGGATTGATTGGTTGCTCACCTTGTGGGGCCGGCTGTTGATTCCTGTTGTAGCCTACCCTGGGAAATGCATCCTGAAGTAGGATAGCATTGGAGAGCTTCCTGTCATGGCTCTCTGATACTTTCCCTGGGCCCCTCGCCTACAAGGGGCCAGGAAGATTCCATCTATCATGAATTGCTGAGTTCCAGGAAGCAGAATTACTTCCTGAACACCCTGGGTGCATATGGCCTCCTGCTGAGAACCCATTTCCCCTTCCCTTTTCTCCTCCTTCTTCCAGCATCTTGTCCTGCTCTGCATGACCTCTGTTCATTCTCCACCTCTTCAAGGGCAAGGTCGACTAGCACACCAATGTCTGGGAATAACTGATTTGTGCAGAAACCTTGATATCAGCAAAAGCTCCTTAAGTGCCAATCCCACCATTCCCTTTAGACTTGTGTAACAGCTATAGAAAGCATCAAGCACTTGTACAATCAAAGACACTGCCAGAGGAAATGAACCATAAAATAACCTGTAAGCAGTTGTTGATTTCCTTAAATAGGACTGCTGGGGGTGGGGAGTGTGTAGCTCTTCCTGCCTCTGAAAGCTTTTCAGCTCTCCAAGGTTAAGGGAAGGCATTATCTGTAGCGTGAACTCCAAGGTGGCACCGCTAGTTTCGTCCTGATTCACATCATGTCCTGGCAGCCTATACACTTCTGCTGGTCCTCATGGCTTGCCCCAGTGGTCTGTACATGGGCCGCAGGCGCCATTTTGGACATCAAAAGCTACCCACTGCACCCAAATAATGTTGCCTCTCTGAACTTTGTACCACAAGTCACTTTTAACAAAAACAAAAGCACACACATTTTGAACCAACGCTTCCATGGTGAGAATCTCACTCCAGCAGACTAGGCCAATGTTTAGCGATCCTGCCATTTGCTATGGAATAGCTCAAGGTGGAGCTCAGCAGAAGAACTTACAATATGGAATCTCATATTTATTGTTGCTTTACAATGAGGTTTTCAATTAAGTTTTGGGCGGCACGGCAGCATAGTGGTTAGCACTGCTGCTTCATAGCGCCAGGGACCCAGGTTCAATTCCGGCCTGGGGTGACTGTGAGTGTGGAGTTTGCATGTTCTCCTGATTTGATTTGATTTGATTTGCTATTGTCACATGTATTAATATACAATGAAAAGTATTGCATCTTGCGTGCTATGCAGACAAAGCATACCATTCATAGAATCATAAAATTTACAGTGCAGAAGAAGGCCATTTAGCCCATCGAGCCTGCACCGACAATAATCCCACCCAGGTTCTGTCCCTGTCACCCCACAAATTTACCCTCCTAATTCCCCTGACATGGCGATTTTACCATTTGTTTTCTAAGTGCTGGGTGGACTTGAAACTGGAAGAGTTTCTAATCCGTCTTTTGGGCGTGTTTTCAGGTCCTCCCATATGCACTCTTCCTGCAAAATTCTGAGTGAGCCTGCTCCTCGCTGCAGAAGCCTGTGGGCGGGGCTTAATGCGTTCGAAACCCTGCAGAGGGAGGTGGTGCGCACGTGCAGGCCTCTGATGCTGCACATGCGCATTAGCAATAGCAGGGGTCTGACAGAAAAGAGAGAGCTGCCAGGCCCCTGTTAGTGCAGGCTGCCTGAAGCAGCATGCCCCCCCTGCAATCGCGGCCCGAGATGCAGCCTTCGCCGACGCCCCCCCCCCCCCCCCCCGCCTCCCAGACCAATCGCGGGCCCCCTCCTTCCCCCACCAATCGCAGCCGCTCTGCTCTCCCCCGACCGATCGCGGATCCGTTGCCCTCCCCCTACTGGGCCCTGCAGAGTGGCAACGGGCCCCCTCTCCCTCCCTCCCCCCAACCGATCCCTGCAGAGTGGCAACGGGCCCCCTCTCCCTCCCTCCCCCCACCGATCCCTGCAGAGTGGCAACGGGCCCCCTCTCCCTCCCTCCCCCCAACCGATCCCTGCAGAGTGGCAACGGGCCCCCTCTCCCTCCCTCCCCCCAACCGATACCTGCAGAGTGGCAGCAAGCCTCCTTCCCCCATTAGCCCTTCCCCCCATTAGCACTTCCCCCCTTTAGCCCCTCCCCATTAGCCCCTCCCCTATTAGCCCCACCCCCTGGCACTGCCAAATAGGCATTGCCCAGATGCCAGGGTGGCACTGCCGGTCTGGCACTGCCCAAGGGGCACTCCCCTTTGACCTCAGCCTCCCCGGGTGGCCTCAATGGCCTCTGGTTCCTTCGGTCAGACCAAGTCGATTGCTCCCATTCATGGGCATCATGTCTATTCCTCGCTGGTGAGAACCTTTGCTGGCGAGGTCATAAAGTGGGGGTGGGGGGGCCCGGACGATTGAGTGCCGGGCTTGCTAAGCAGATGTAAAACAGAATTAAAATAAATTTACATACATTAACCCGCCTCTTGCCCGTTTCCAGCAAGGGGCTGATTGCGTCAGAAATCCGGCGCTCGTAAAATGGTGCTGGTCGTGAAAACCGCGCAAATTGTGATAAGCGCTTTACGCCCGACGTTACCACCACATCGCACCTAAAAATAGGTGAAGGTAAAATCACCCCCTAAGGGACAATTTACCTGGCCAATCAACCTAACCTACACATTTTTGGACTGTGGGAGGAAACCGGAGCACTGGGAGGAAACCCACGCAGACACTGGGAGAATGTGCAAACTCCAGACAGATGGTGACCCGAGGCCGGAATTGAACCCGGGTCCCTGGTGCTGTGAGGCAGCAGTGCTAACCACTAAGACACCGTGCCGCCCTACCACTGTGGCATCCTTCTGCCCTTTCCTTCAGAGAGAAGGACAGGAGAGGGTGTAGAATGTACTGTTATAGTCATAGCCAGGATATAGAGGAAGATCAACTTAATATAAGGTACATCCATTTGTGTCTGCGTGGGTTTCCTCCGGGTGCACCGGTTTCCTCCCACAGTCCAAAGATGTGTGGGTTAGGTTGATTGGCCATGCTAAATTGACACTGAGTGTCTGGGGGATTAGCAGGGTAAATACGTGGGGTTACGGGGATAGGGCCTTGGTGGAATTGCTGTCGGTGCTGACTCGATGGGCCAAGCGGCCTTTTTCTGCACTGTAGGCATTCTATGGTTTTATCCTTTGATTCTATGAAACATGTATTGCCCAGCATGCGCAGCCCCTGTTTGGTGGTTTCTTCTTGGTGTGAAACACAGCTTGCTACAAATTGGAATGATGTCCTTTCTCTATTCATCCGTGTCCCTAAACCTCATGACACCATGAGGGCCTTACACCTCTGGGGCTGTGATACCTTCAACGTGCTGAAGTACCCAAAGCTTGTAATAGTTAGGCAAGATCAAGTATCCTTCATACTTTGCCTATCCCTTGATCATGACGTTATTTGAAAAATATATTTTTCCCTGGGAGTCTGTGAAACCTCTCGAGCTGGGTGTTAGTCAAAGGAATGAACTCGGACAAGATGAAACATGTCAAGCAAATTTTATAAAATAAAATAAAAACTTCAATGGTACATTGACTGGTGGCCACAAAGTACTTTTTGTTCGAAGCATGTTTTTCACAGCCAGCAAGATGTCCAACACAGCTCTCATGCTATTTTCCTGAGTTTGGCAGTAATGAGAACAATACAAAAGATGTGCTGTGCTGCCTCATTTGCATCATTATCCTATTATTTGAATATTCATGACGGGCATGCTTGGACACTTACACAAAATAACCTAAGAATGCTTTGACTGCCCTTTCACAGGAGGGACATGTCGGATAGTTCAATAAATGTGCAACTACTCTTGTGTATCGCCACGACTTAAAATCACCTCAGTCCTAGTTTCGAGTAAATATACACCACTGTAGGCGACAACTGGATTGTAGTTTAATATTTTGGAACATCAGTCTTCACTGAACTTCTAATTGGAGCTGTTGGAATAGGAGGGTGTTAGAGATTTAAATAGGACAGCGCAGACCGGTGCACCAAAATGATTAGCAATATAAAGAATCTTGCATAGCAACCGGAGGCTTTCCTTTGTGAGTTAAAAACAGCTTAGCAGCATTATCCTTCGAAGCAGGACAGTGGACTGGTGTGAACCGCTAAAATCTCCATAGCTCTTGTTAGAGGCTTCAACTGAAAGGGGGTGTGCCTTGTGGAGTGGGACGGACATTGTGTTTCCTGGCCAGATCAAAACCCCGGAAAGATCAGCGGCAAAGGGCAGGAAATAATCATGTTTACGTTTGAATGCCAGCTTTCGGAATGGAAGCTGCTGGAATTGCAGGATTAATATCTTTCACCTCTCCGGATGAAATGCGACAATAGTGACTAATCTATATGTGGCGCCTCTGATGGAATAAAATGTCCCAAAGTCCTCCGAAAGAACCTTACCTTATAAAGCAAAATATGACACCAAGCCACACAGAGGAATATAGCCCTGGATTTTCACCTTTGAGAGGGAGTCAGGGAAGTTCCCAGCCTGGCCCACCCGCTGAGGGATAAATTGCTTGCATTGCTGGCCAGCTGGGTGTAGGCTGGAGTTGGGTAAGCCAACCCAGGTGGAGGCAGCCACAGAGCTGAGGGGTGAGGAGGCTGGCAGTTTAAAAGGCCCACCTCGGTGCCCTGGGACTTTGTCCCCCTGAAAACAAAACCTACAGGCACTCCAGTCCTCACTCCTCACACCCTCTTCACTCTCCAAACACTCGCCATGCCACCTTATGGCCCTCACCCCTCCCTGTGTCCCCTGACACGCCTATGCAAAATGTTGCACTTCCACCCAATGCCATGTCCCCTCATGCCCCATGACAAGATCTGCCCTTGCACCCATCCGTTTTGTCCCCTCATGTCCCCATGCCAGGCTCTGCCCTTCCATCCACCTCCAAGGCCCCTCCTTCTTCCTATGCCAATCCCTGTCCTTCATCCACCCTCTCGGGCACTTAATGGTCCCATGCCAAACTCTGGTGCTTCCATGCTCATTGACCAACTGTAAACGTTCTAGAACCACCGCACAAAGTGGTTTGTATATAAAAAAATGTGTTGGGCAAATGTAATCCATTGATTACTTTCTTCCAAAATCATCTGGACAAGCTAATGGGTGGACCCTTTGAAATTTCAACAATCACAAACCATAAACACTTAAACCACTTAACTTATGCCAACAAATATTGTGAAATTGACCACAGAGATCTTTGGCTAAGAGCCTAGACAACTAGGTCCACAGAGAAAACATTTGATTGATGTCTCAAATTCCCACCATTTTTAAAGGTCTCTCAAGTTAACCCAGCTCAGTGAAAATCCAGGCCATTATGACAGATGAGCAAAAGCTTAGTCAAAGTGATAAGTTTTAAGTTGTATCTTAAGGGAGGAAAATGCAGCAGTGAGGCAGAGAGATTTAGGCAAGAAATCCCAGAACTAGAATACTAATGGTGCAGCAATGAAAATTGGGTATGCTCAAGAGGTCAGAGTTAGAGAACAGCAGGTATCTTGATGATACCCTCAGAACCAGAAGAAATTATAGAGCTAATGAAGAGTGAGGCCATGAAGGGATTTCACAAGAAGGAGATGCGTTATATGTCAGTAAGCACATGGGTGATGGATCAACGGTATTTGGTGTGAGTTAGAACACAGACAGCAGAGTTTAGGATTTCCTTAACTTTACTAATGGTTGGTTGGATGTGGGAAGTCGATTAGGAGTGCATTAGAACAGACAGGTCTGGTGGTAACAAAGACATAGAAGAACATTTCAATAGAAAGAGCACAAGTTTCAGCTTGAGGTAAAGGAAAAGTTTCAATTTATTAGTGTCGCAAGTAGGCCTAAATTAACACTGTGAAAATCCCCCTGTTTGCCACACTCCGGTGCCTGTTCGAGTACACTGAGGGAGAATTTAGCATGGCCAATGCACCTAACCAGCACGTCATTCGGACTGTGGGAGGAAACCGGAGCACCTGGAGGAAACCCACGCAGACACGGGGAGAATGTGCAGACTCCACACAGACAGTGACCCGAATTGAACCTGGGTCCCTGGCATTGTGAGGCAGCAATGCTAACCACTGTGCCACTGCACTGCTCCAAGGAGACAGATAATGTCATGGAGTGAAAACTGGTGGTTGTTGTGATGGCATGGATGGTTGAAAGCTCATCTCAGGATCAATTTTGACACTGGGTTTGTGTAGATCTGGTTCAACCTCAGGCAAGGGGAGGAATGGAATCAGTAACAAGGAAGAGGTCTTTGTGGTGACTTCAGACTTCAGTCTTTCCAATATTAACTTGAGAAAATAATGTATAACAGTACCGCTGATGCATGATGGATGAGAAAAGTTGTTTATATTTTGTTGTCATTCAGATTTTTTAGACCATTTTTATTTTAAAAATTGTGCTATCTTTAAAATTCACGAATGTAATAAAGGGCAATAACAACTGTGGTGAATGTCCACAAAAAGATTAGCACGGATTTTAACCCCACTAGTTCTAGATGAACAAATTAAGACCTCACCTGCTGCCAGATTGCCATTTCCTTCCCCCTATCCCCGAACCCACAGCCCTCCCCCCAGACTAATTTACAGTCTTAAATTACAGGGATGAGAGTAACTGTCCTGTCATCCTGTCAGTAATTCCATTCCATTTCCTCCGGTGCCCTGGAACCTGGATATTAAGCCTCAGTCTGTTAGCCTGGAGTCTCAGATTGCAGGACTGTAGTTACAGGGTTATATTACGATTGACATCTCTTTTACAGACACTTTCTTGGCTTCTAATTCTCCTGTGTAGCCTGTTCATCTGAAACTTATTGGGCGGAATTTTGCGGTTTTTTTGTCTAAGTGTCGGGCGGGTATGGAACTGGGTGAGCTCTAGATCCATTGTTTGGGCAGTTTTTCAGTCCCCCTCAGACGCACACTGGCTGCAAAGTTTTGAGCAAGTCCGTTGCACGCTGCAGAAGCTGTGGGTGGGGCTTAATGCACCCGAAAGCCTGCAGGGGGAGGTAGTGCGCATGTACAGACCTCTGATGCTGCATATGAGTATTAGCCATAGCAGGGGTCTGACAGACAAAGAGAGAGTTGTCAGGCCCCTGCTACTGCAGGCAGCCTGAAGCAGCTTCCCATCCTGCAATCACAGAAGCCCACGGCCTGAGATGCAGATCCCGTCGATACCCCCCGCTGCACAGACCGATCGTGAATCCACCCCTCCCCCGCCACTGATTGTGGACCCGTTGCCCTCCCCCCACCGATCGCATACAGACCAGTCCCCTTCCCCTCACAGGCCCCGCCCCAAGGAACTGCCCCCCACAGGCCCTACCCCCCATTGACCCCACTCCCCTATTGGCACTGCCCATCATTGTCACTGCCCCCACAGGCCCCACCCCTTGGCACTGTCCAGTGGGCATTGCCCAGGTGCCAGGCTGGCATTGCCAAGGTGCCACCATGACACTACCAGTCCAACACTGCCCAAGGGGCACCTCTGCCTTGCATTCAGCCTCCCTGGGTGGCCTCAATGGCCTCCGGTTCCATCTGTGAGGCCAACGTGACTGCTCCCCCGTCATGGGGAGCAGGTGTATTCCTCGTCAGCGTGAACCTCTCCTGGCGAGGCCATAAAGGCAAGCAAGTCAAGATGATTGAGCGCTGGGCTCGCTAATCGCATTGTATTGACATTTTGATCAAATAAATTAACCAGCCTCTCACTCATCTCCGGCGAGAGGCTGGCCACACCGGAAATCTTACTGGCGTAAAATTGCGCTGGTCACGAAGACTTACGCCAATCGCTTCACGCCCAAGAATGGGAGAGACGCAGTCGTAAAAGTCCACCCATTATGTTGCTTGCAATCAATTATTACTTATCACCACCATTTTAAGTCTCATTGTTGTTGTTTCCTTGTCCGTTTGAGACACATAGAAAATATTAGTGAGCCATAGAGTCATAGAGCAATACAGCATGGAAACAGGACCTTCAGCCAACCGGTCCATGCCAACCATGGTGTCCTCCCAGCTAATCCCAATTGCCCCACATTTGGCCTAAATCCCACTAATCCTTACCCAAATGGTTTTTAAATGTTGCCATTGTACCTGCCTCAACCCCTTTCTCTGGCAGCTCATTCCATATACGCACCACCCTCTGCGTGAAGAAGTTGCTCCTCAGGCCCCTTTTAAATCTTTCCCCTCTCACCTTACACCTATGCCCTCCAGTTTTCAACTCCCCTTCTTTGGGAAAAAGACTATCGCCGGAATTCTACCGCCCCGCCTGCCACGGAATCAGAGTGGGCGAGGGACAGACAACAGAAATGTCCATTGATTTCGGACGAGAATTTTCAGTCTCGCTCGAACGTAGCCGTAAAATCCCGCCCTATGTGAGATCATCTTATCGATGCTCCTCAAGCTTTTATACATCACAATAAGGTCACCCCTCATTCTCCTACGTTCCAACGGATAAAGTCCTAGCCTGGCCAACCGCTCCTTATAACTCAGACCCACTAATCCTGGCAACATCCTCGTAAATCTTCTCTGCACTTTTTCCAGTTTATCATTGCCTTTCCTATAACAGGGTGACCAAAACCATACACAATACTTAGATTGGAAGCTTGCTTCCTTCCCAAATTGTATCCTGTGTTTGTTTTCATTTTAGTCCAAATTCACGATTTGTGATTTACTTCAGCATTTGTCCAAGTGGGCAACCGCTTCTTTCGAATCGTCTTTTGACCTGGCAAGATTCAAGTCCACTTCTTGGGTGATACTTGTTTTGAGTCGCTATTCTTCGGATGCATGTTACCTTTAACTCTTTCTTCCCAACGAAGGTGGGTTCAATCTCAGTTTAACAAGACGACAGATGAGAAGTGAAATGGCAAGCAGGTGGGGATGAAATGGAATTTGCCCAACAGGAAAAAGAGGATCAAAAGTCTGGATACACATGTCAGGGTCTAGTTCCTATGCTCGCCCTTTTCCTGTTTATAACCTGTGTAGCTATTTGATAACTATCTACTGCTTGAGGGCAAAGACCAAGAATTCATTCTTCTTGCAACTTAGGTGGGATGATTTATGAAACGTTTAATCCAGATTTTTTCAAACATGGGGGGAAAGTGTTTGAAGCTTCAGACTTTAAAATGTAACTCATAATTAGGGTTACGAAAAAAAAGTAATTGAACTATCTAACTAGCACTATTTAATCACATTCTTTGAGTTAATTTGATACTTTGACTAACCACTGACCCATGTTTAAACAAATGACACTTTTGAGTTATACCAATCATTATTTTATTAAATAATTAATACTCTTTGCCAGTATGGAAATGTTTGCTTTAACAAATATCCTGTTACATTTCTGTACAATTTCATTCAAAACTAGAGATAACTTTATTGAGGAATGCATGAAGTTTAATGCAATTTTGCATAGCAAAAAGTTGAAGGAGAAAGCATCAACCAATAATTTATAATAGCAATTGCTAACATACTAGCATTATAAAAACTTTGCTATTTTTATTTGTTTGGTGGGATTTAGGCATTGCTGGCAAATCTATTGCCCATCCCTAATTGTTCTTGAGAAGTTGAAAGTAAGTCACCACCATATATACAAGACAGTGACTCACTGGAACATTTGAGGACGGGATCACATTGCTGTGGGTCTGGAGTTACATCAATGCCAGGCTGTCTCGAAAGGACATTAATGAAGAACCTGGACTAGATCTTTGCATTGGAGATGGGAAGCAGGGGTAGTGTCCATGGGCTGCATTAAACGCTCCTCCACCAATGGGTTTGAAGGCAAGGGGGGGCGGAATTGTTAAATCCAGCTAATGGCCTGCACCCCTGCCGCCACTGTAATTATACCAGACGCAGGGGCAGAATCGTGGAATCCCTTCAGTGCAGAAGAGGCCATTCAGCCCATCGCATCTGCACTGACCACAATGCCCCTATCCCCATGACCCCCATATTTACTCTGCTAGTCCCCCTGACACTAAGGGGCAATTTAGCATGGCCAATCCACCTAACCCACACATCTTTGGACTGTAGGAGGAAATCGGAGCACCTGGAGGAAACCCACGCAGACACGGGAAGAAGGTGCAAACTCCACACAGACAGTGACCCGAGGCCGGAATTGAGCCCGGGTTCTTGGAGCGGTGAGGCAGCAGTACTAACCATTGTGCCACCGTGCTGCCCTTAGCGCCGTAGACTGTGGTGTAACGCCAGCAATTGACAGGGGCACAGATGTCTGTAAATATCCGTCTAGAGAGCCAGAGCCTTTGTTTCTACTGGTCTCCTGTCATCTACAGGTGTCTTCGCCTCTGCCCATAGATCCTGTGCGAAGTGTACTGTCTCCTCTTCTCCTTCATGGCCCTTATCCTACTAGTTGGGGCTTTGATGGTGGGCTCTGTACTCTTCCTGATCAGGCTGTTGTTTCTCACCTCTAGTAGCCTCAATTTCAGAGGGTGCGGCACCTATTTCTAGCAGCACCCTACCTGGTGCTCATGTGGAGTCCAAGGAGCCATGTCCGCTGCTCCAATGCCCATGGGATGCCAGGAGGGTGATGATCCACTGAACTGGCAAAGTTCTTAATGCTGCCTCTCCCGTGACCCATAAAGGAACTTTCACAGTGAAGGGGGAAGCCACTTCCAATTATAAAACCATTTTAGCTTGCCTTTTAAAACTCACCGTGCTCCTCTCCTCCATCAATAGGAAACTGGGAGCGGGCAGAAACTGAGGCAGGATATCTAAGTGCAGCTTGGCAGCTATTTTCTTTTCTGACCCGCCCTATCTGGGCTTGAAGATCTGGCCAATGATCTTTTTCCTAAGGATAATCCAGTGATCACAATTACTGACAAAAACTTTATCGGCCTGTCCTTTAAAGGGTCATCATCGACCTGAAACATTCATTCTCTCTCCACAGGCGCTGCCTGAACCTGCTGTGAATTTTCAGCATTTTCTATATTGATATCATTTTAAAAAACTGCTTGTTTTTATTTTTCCTTTTCTCACAGCACGCAGGTACCATAGAACCATAGAATCCCCACAGCGCAGAAGAAGGCCATTTGGGCCATCGGGTCTGCACTGACCACAATCCCACCCAGGCCCTATCCCCATAGCCCCACATATTTACCCAGTTAGTCCCCCTGACACTAAATGGCAATTTAGCATGGCCAATCCACATAACCAGCACATCTTTCGGAATGTGGGAGGAAACCGGAGCACCCAGAGGAAACACACGCACAGGGAGAACTTGCAGACTTAGTGACCCAAGCCGGGAATCGAACCTGGGTTCCTGGCGCTGTGAAGCAGCAACGCTAACCACTGTGCCATCGTGCCACCCTAGGTAGAAAAATGATTAAAATGATAGAAGAGTTAGAATTGTACATCATGACAAACATCAGTGCTGTTGACAGAGATATAAAAGAAGCAATATTACAAAGGCGCTCTCTTTTTATTTCTGATTTTCAACATCTGCAGTGTTTTGCTTTTGTATTAGTGTTAAATTCACTGCCATCTCTCTTGCAGGTGGGTCCACATTGAAGGAGTTCTGCTCCTCTTGTAACCACTTAGGATTGTCATGGATATTAGGGTGATCGGAACATAGGAATTAGGAGCAGAAGTAGGCAAATTCAGCCCTTCGAACCTGCTGTGCCATTCAATCAGATCATGGCTGATCTCTCCCTGGTCTCAAATCCACCTCCCCACCTGTTCCCCATATCCCCTTATCCCTTCTTTTGTTAGAAATGTATCTATCTCCTTCTTGAAACCATTCAACGATTCAGACTCCACCACGCAGCAGGAAGCCATTTGGCTGATTGTACCTTCACTGGCTCGCTCAGAGATAAATTGATCATTTATTTTAACGATACTATCATAACTCAATCTGTCACAACCTTTTCATTGTCAGCTTTGTAGCTGCACCTTGCCACCCACTTAATATGTATATATTAATCCCGCAGGCATGTATAATCCAAATATTGATTAACTTTACTTTAGAAGTCATTGTTGATGATTTGATGATTTTGAAAAATCACTTTTAATAATTGCCATCAAACTGTAACAAGCAGAATTGTTCTGATAATGCAAGTTCTTTTAAGAGATCACTAAAGATGGTGATTCCTTTTGTCATTGTGGCAGTGTGATTAAACCTCCACGTACCTAATCTTATATGGCAGGTACTAATGAGTTTTGAAATGAATGTCAATCTGGGGCAAAGAGGCTGCAGGGAACAGAAATGTGACCTCTGCTTGCACATCCCTGCTGATTTTAACCTCAAGTCATAATGACCCCCCTCCCCAGCTCCTCCAAGCTAAATAGCACACACCTTAGAGTGAAAGGCCCTGCAAGCACAAACAGGAATACATGTACAAACAACAGGATGAGAGAGGTCAAGACTTTTGACCTATCTGCAGGTCAGTATAAATACCAGCAGCTACCCTTTACTTTGAAAATGTAGCATCAGCGGCAATGAGGTGGTACACGGTTTGTTAAAAGAGCAATGTGTCGTGCCGCAGACTTCATGCCCCACAGTTATCACATATGCTCAGTTTTTGATTTCAACTGTGCCACTGATGAAATTCGCTGTATATTGCAGGATCAAGCTCAGGCTGCCCGGGTATATATCTCTTAGCAAAAAATAAAACAGCACAATTTTTGAGGATAGGAAAGAAGTTGGCTAATGCAAGTGATGCAGGATGGGCAAATAGAATGGAAAAGGAAGCATATAAAATGCTTTTAAGAAAGATGTTCTGATCCTACAACAGCAGCAATGTCTCGCTGCACATTTGTTGCCCGAAAGAGCTATTAATGAGCCAATAATTAAATATTTTGGCTGGAGTTCTCCTACCTCGCCCACGGCTGGGATTCCCCGGTTCTGCTGCTGTTAATGGAGATTTGGCCGGGCGCCAAACTCTCCATTCTCGATGGCAGCAGGGGCAGGGCATACCTTCTCCGATGTCGGCCGCTCTGCCCCCCGCTGCCAGCAAGAACAGAGGATGTGGCGCTCAGCCAAGACTCCATTAACAGAACCAGAGAATCCCAGCCGCGGGCGAGGTCGGAGAATTACGGCTATTAGCTGTTGGTCAGGCTGCTAAGGATAGTCTTCAAAAATGGACATTTGTTTAGACATCAATCCAATGTCAATGTTCCGATGTAAAATATAATGGTCATAATTTAATGAACCAGCAGTTTTCCATTGAAGTTTTTCGGGTATTGACATGACTCTTAACTAGTCCTGCAATCACAAAGTTACGATATAGTTATTCCAGTAATCACTAGAATTACATGCAAGGAATGAAATTTGTCACCTATTGTAATAAATCCTGTAATCAATCCCAATTAAGTTTTCAGAAGCAATTTGAATTAAAGGTAGCATATTTTTCATTCTCTTTGACCACGTTATATAACATGTACAGGAGGATGAAGGTTGCAAAGCACTGCCACTACTTTGTTTTGTGCTCATTCAAACCCAAGTTTTTTTTTATTCATTCGTGGGACATGGACCTCGCTGGCTGGCCACCATTTATTGCCCATCCCTAGTTGCCCTTGAGAAGGTGGTGGTGAGCTGCCTTCTTGAATCGCTGCAGTCCACGCATTTACATTTTAGCAATATTTATATTCGTGTCAAAGTTAAATTTTTGAGACCAGTTTTTCAGGCCAAAAGTTATGGGGTCGACTTTAACGTGAGAACTGCTTTTGAGGATCGGCATGCATGTTTGATTTGGGCCAAATAGACTGTCACCATGAAATGAAGTAGAAACAAACAATACCAGGGGAAAAAAAAAAATTCCCAATTATTTATTTATTTAATAACATTAAAAATCATATACACTTCATCCAATGCAACGTGGACATGATGGGCTGAATGGCCTCTTTCTGTGCTATTACTTTTCTATGGTTCTCAGTTCATTCCATGCATCTGTGACCTATTGACAGAATGGGTGGAATTTAATGTCTTCCCCTGTTTCGGTATGGGGGTGGGGTGTTTAATCGTGCGAAGAGTGCCTAGTGGGACGTTACTGCATTTCCACCTCTGCTCGTGGACAGTTTTCCCACCCCGTTACCAATTGGGATCCTTAAGTTGACGTTAAATGCCCATTTAAGGTTCTCACCCCACTGCTGCTGGTATTTACCCAGTGGTGGACGGGGGATGCGCCATGCGTGCAGGGAACCCGAGAAGCTGAAATCTGTTGGGTTTGCTTATGGGCTTCTCAGGGGATCCTTCGTTGTCATGGACTCAATGCACGATTGAGGGAACCATCACTGGGAAAGGGGAAGGCCATTGAACACAATTCCCTGGCCTTGCTGCTGACCCCCTACCACTTCTAACACATCCCACACCGTGACCATAATCTCACCCTCCTTCAGCTGTGGCCTGGGTCCCTCAGTGATCCTGGGCGTTTGGTTGGTGCATTGCTGCCACTGCCTGCATTGGACAACTGCCAGTCTCAGATTGTGCAGCAGCTCTTGCAGGTCACAATTTCAGCACCAGGGTCTTATATCCTGGGAAAGGCCACTGCTGCCCACTAAAGTACATGATTAACACTTACTGCAGCATGCATTCCCCAAAGGAGACCGCTCTCCAACTGATATCCCCATTGCTAGAATTTAATACCACCCAATGTTACTAGTGAGGGTGCTCACACATTCATGAGAACATAAGAACATATGAACTATGCTCCATTATTCAATAAGATCATACCTGCCCGCTCACCACAAACCTTAATTCCTTTACTGTTCAAAAAACGATCTACCTTTGCCTTAAAAACATTCAATGAGATAGCCTCAACTGCTTCGCTGGGTAGGGAATTCCACAGATTCACAACACTTTGTGTGAAGAAATTCCTCTTCAACTCAGTCCTAAATCTGCTTCCCCTTATTTTGAGGCTATGCCTCCTAGTTCTAGTTTCACCTGCCAGTGGAAACACCCTCTCTGCTCCTATCTTACCTATTCCCTTCATAATTTTATATGTTTCTATAAGATCCCCCTCATTTTCCTGAATTCCAATTAGTATAGCCCCAGTCTACTCAGTCTTTCCTCATAAGCCAACCCTCTCAACTCCAGAATCAACCTAGTGAATCTCCTCTGCACCCCCTCCAGTGCCAGTATATCCTTTCTCAAGTAAGGAGACCAAAACTGTACACAGTACTCCAGGTGTGGTCTCACCAGCACCTTATATAGCTGCAACATAACCTCGCTATTTTTAAACTCCATCCCTTTAGCAATGAAGGACAAAAATCTTAATTACCTGCTGCACCTTCAAACCAACTTCATGCACAATTCATGCACAAGGACACCCAGGTCCCTCTGCACAGAAATTGCTGCACCCTTAGTGAATGTTTCTTCACCTTCCAACATCCAATTGTTCCGCATCTTTTAGATGCTGTCTTTGAGAGGTTATTCATACACACGTCCGAAGGTTGAATGTAAGAAAGGCCGCTGGGAATAACGGCCATGTTTATGCTGGTCAATTTCACATCAAGGATGACATTGTCAGCAAGGTGGGATTTGAATATGTCCCAGAAGAGCAGACCTTTTTTTGTGTAGGCCCACATTTCTTTGATCTATTTTTCCCAAGCACCTTGATCCTACCAGCCTTCCTTATGAATGTGGATGCCAACGCCATTCTGGAATTTCGTTTTGGGGAGAGTTTTGTGCTTGAATCTCACCATTAGCGACTCAAGAACAGCTTCTTCCCTGCTGCCAACAGACTTTTGAATGGACCTACCTGGCACTAAGTTGATCTTTTCCTACACCCTAGCTATGATTGTAACACTGCATTCTACACCCTCTCCTTTCCTTCTCTATGAATGGTATGCTTTGTCTGTACAGCGTGCAAGAAACAATACTTTTCACTGTATACTAATACATGTGACAATAATAAATCCAATCAAATTAAATCAAATCAAATCAGCTGTAATTTTGTGCCGTACATCATACAGGATGGAAGCACTGTGAACTGTGTCTTCTCTTCCAGTCACCCACCCAGTGGTTGTTTTATCACCAGTCTTGGTAAGGCCTTGTTTGCTGCCATGGCAAAGTTCATTGCTGTTTCATCCACATTTCTAACCCAGGCCAACTGGTAAATCAGTCTTCTCTCGATGTCAGATGAATAAATGTTGGAATTTAATAATTTTATCATTGAGTTCAGGTGGCAGGGTCTGTGAATTGTTTGCTATCTGACTGGCGGCACGGTGGCTTTGTGGTTAGCACTGCTGCCTTACAGCACCAAGGACCCGGGTTCGCTTCCCAGCTTGGGTCACTGTCTGTGTGGAGTTTCCACGTTCTTCCCATGTCTGCGTGGGTTTCCTCCAGGTGCTCTGGTTTCCTCCCACAGTCCTAAGATGTACTGGTTAGGTGGATAGGCCTTGTCAAATTGTCCCTTGGTGTCAGGGCGACTGACTCGGGAAAATGCATGGGGTTATAGGGATAGGGCTTGGGTGGGATTGTGGTCGGTGCAGACTTGATGGACCGAATGGCCTCCTTCTGCACTGTGAGATTCTATGACAAAGTACTCAAACATGCCTTTTCACGAATCTTGTTTACTACCCAGAGTTGGCCTGAATATCTGCAAAACTATTTTTCTGTCGGTGTAGAGTTGGATGGCTCCACAGATAATATCACCATTTTGCTCATTAACCCATTCAACCATGTTTTTACCCCAGGTGAGGTTACTAACTCAGTCTTCCTCTGCTGGTGCATTTATTCCTTGGCATCTTTTTCAGTTTATTGCACATCTTTCTCTAATCTCTAATTACTTTCTCGGAAGCTGTCTTGCTGCTGCACAATTATTCGTCTTCTTGGTGGCAGCTTTCGTTTCGAATTGACCTGCATACCTTTTGGTTCATTCTCGAAGTCATTGTGATCCATCATGTGGTATACACATTTATCTTGTCAATTGGCTGGGAGCTGGTTGCGAGAATTGGGGAGGGGAGAATCTAAAGGTTCCCACGTGCACCTTTGAATTAATGAACCAGGAAGTAATTATTGTAGGTGATTAATAATTATGATGGAGTTTGACCCTTGAAAAACCAGGGTCAACTGAAATGTATGAAAAACTCCAGTTTTTGAAGCCAAAATTGTGGGGTAGAATTTTACACGAGATTGACTTTTATCTGAGTATATACTGTAGATATTAGTACCTACTGAATTTTGCCTCTGAGTTAGAGGTTTGGGTTTAATAGTTTAGGCTTACACTGCAGTGGAGTGCTGAGGGAATCTTTCGGAGGAGAGCTTAAACTGAGGCCCGAACTGCCTGTTAAGGTAGATGGATAAGGTCCCATGATAACGTTCGAAGAAGAGCAGGTGACTTCTTCCAGTGACTTAAAAATAGAAAGGCAAATTATTATCAAAATGGAAAGCAGATTCAAAATGCGTCTGTGCAGAGGGATCTGGGTATCGTTGCTCATGAATCACAGAAAGTTGGTATGCAGATAAAGCAAGTAATAAAAAAGGCACATGGGATGTTAGCGTTTATTGCAAAAGGACTGGAGTATAAAAGTAGAGAAGTGTTGTCGCAATTGTATGGGATGTTGGTGAGACCACATCTGGAGTATTGTGTCCAGTTTTGGTCTCCTTATTTGAGGAAGGATGTGGTGGCATTGGAGACAGTTCAGAGGAGGTTCACCAGACTGATTCCAGGGATGAAAGGGTTAGTGTATGAGGAGAGATAAAACAGTTTGGGCTTGTACTCGCTGGACTTTAGAAGGATGAGAAGGGATCTGATTGAGGTGTATAAAATATGAAAAGAGATCGATAAAGTAAACGTAGACGAAATTTTTCCCCTTGTGGGGCAATTTGGAACAAGAGGTCACAGGTATAGATTGAGAGGCGGTAGATTTAAAACTGGGATGAGGAGGAGCTACTTCTCGCAGAGGGTGGTGACTTTGTGGAACTCGCTGCCCCATCGCGCGGTGGAGTCTGAATCATTAAATTGTTCCAAGAAGAAAATAGATATATTTCTGATTTTTAAAAATGGGTTAAAGGGATATGGGGAACAGGCGGGGAGATGGATTTGAGACTAGGAAGAGATCAGCCAGGACCTGATTGAATGGCGGAGCAGGCTGGAAGGGCCTAATTCCTGCTCCTAATTCCAATGTTCCTTATGTTAAACTTGTTCCTTAAGCAACACCTACTGAAAATAGATAAAGCAGTTATTCACCTCATTGCTGTCTCTGGAACCTATTATGCTGATTGGCTGCTGCGTTTTCTCACATTACCATGGTAACTACATCCAAATAGTTATATGCTAGCTGTTAAGTACTTTGGCAGCTTCTGAGAATATGAAGAATGTCAGATTAATGACAATCCTTTATATTGTGAGGATGATGAAAATACAAACACATGCAAATAAAATATAGATACACCACAATTAAATATTATAAATTGCAACACAAATATGACTTTCTAGAAAAATTACGGCAATATGCAAATATTTGGGAAAATCACTCTTTGTTTGAACAATCACAGTTTGTGACTTAAGGTGTAGAGGCCACAATGGGTAGCATAGAGTCATAGAGTCATAGAGGTTTACAGCATGGAAACAGGCCCTTCGGCCCAACTTGTCCATGCCGCTCTTTTGTTTTAAACCCCGAACCTAATCCCAATTGCCTGCATTTGGCCCATATCCCTCTATACCCATCTTACCCATCTGGATCAGCCTCCTACACTCCAGAGAAAAAAGTCCCAGTCTATCCAGCCTCTCCTTATAACTCAAACGATCAAGTCCCGGTAGCATCCTAGTAAATCTTTTCTGCACTCTTTCTAGTTTAATGATATCCTTTCTATAATAGGGTAATCAGAACTGCACACAGTATTCCAAGTGTGGCCTTACCAATGTCTTGTACAACTTCAACAAGATGTCTCAACTCCTGTATTCAATGTTCTGACCGATAAAACCAAGCATGCCGAATGCCTTCTTCACCACTCTGTCCACCTGTGACTCCACTTTCAAGGAGCTATGAACATGTACCCCTAGATCTCTTATTCTATAACTCTCCCCAACGCCCTACCATTAACGGAGTAAGTCCTGCCCTGGTTCAATCTACCAAAATGCATCACCTCGCATTTGTCTAAATTAAACTTCATCTGCCATTCATCAGCCCACTGGCCCAATTGATCAAGATCCCATTGCAATTGGAGATAACTTTCCTCACGGTGCCAGGGATCCGGGTTCGATTCCTGGCTTGAGTCACTGTCTCTGCGGAATCTGCACATACTCTCTTGTCTCCGTGCATTTCCTCCCACAGTCCGAAAGACATGTTGGTTAGGTGCATTGGCCATGCTAAATTCTCCCTCAGTTTAAGCTTTAAGTTTATTTGTTATTGTCACAAGTAGGCTTACATTAACACTGCAATTAAGCTATTGTGAAAACCCCTAGTCGCCACACTCCGGCGCTTGTTCGGGTACACTGAGGGAGAATTTAGCATGGTCAATGCACGTAACCAGCATATCTTTCAGACTGTGAGAGGAAACTGGAGGAAACCCATGCCAACACGGGGAGTACATGCAGACTCTGCACAGACAGTGACCCAAGCCTGGAATCAAACTTGGGTCCCTGGCACTGTGAGGCAGTAGTGCTAACCACTGTGCCACCGTGCCATCTCAGTGTACCTGAACAGGCGACTAGGGGATTTTCACAGTAACTTCATTGCAGTGTTAATATAAGCCTACTTGTGACACTAATAAATAAACTTTGAACTTAAAACTTATAAAAAAATTCACATACATGTATATAGTCCTCGACTGTTACAAATCCGAGCCAAGATATTTCTGCACTCACAAGGGAATGCTGTGTGAACAACATTGAGACTATCCAGCAGTGGGCAAGTAACCCTAAATGTAACACAATCAGTCATGGTGAGGTCTTGGCTGAGAGGCTTAATGTCATTAAGTTCATTGGCCCAATGCATCCTCTCTTAAAAGAAGATTCAGGACAGGGATTCAGTAAGATTTTAGAAGAGGTGCACCTTAAGAAACGTACTCATGCTCAAGTCAAACTGCATCCAACATGGTGGCAGGAAGTGTTCATAAACTGGGGTGAGTACAGAGCGTTATGTAGATGTTTGAAAGAAAAGCTTATATAACACAAATTGGACATTTTATAATGGCAAACATTAATGATACGCTACTACTAGGGGAGGTGATGGTATTATTGCTGGACTATTAATCCAATAACTCAGCTAATGCTCAGGGGACCCAGGTTTGAATCCTGTCATGGCAGATGGTGGAATTTTAATTCAATGAAAAGAAGTCTGGAATTTAGAGTCTATTGATGACCGTGAAACCATTGTCGATTGTCAGAAAAACCTATCTGGTTCACTAATGTCCTTTAGGGAAGGAAATCTGCTCTCCTTACCTGGTCTGGCTTACATGTGACTCCAGAGCCACAGCAATGAGGTTGACTCTCAACTAGGCATAGGCAATTAATACTGGCCAGGCAGCAACATCCATCTCCCATAAATGAACAAAAGTAAAATCCTTATTGTGTGTTCACTTATATATCGTTTCGTTGCAGAAAGAAATTGCTCTTTTTAAATTAAAATTAAAATCTGCAAATCCTTTGTTATTGGAAATCCTCAATAATTGACCACATTTTGTAGTCCAAAGGAATTTCCTTACAATTTTGATTTGGTAAAAGATGAGAACCTAATCAAGTTTATTTATTAGTGTCACAAGTAGGCTTACATTAACACTGCAATTAAGTTATTGTGAAAATCCCCTTGTCACCACACTCCAGTGCCTGTTCGGTTACACTGAGGGAGAATTTAGCATGGCCAATCCACCTAGCCAGCACATCTTTCAGACCGTGGGAGGAAACTGGAGGAAACTCACACTGATACAGGGAGAACGTGCAAACTCCATACAGACAGTAACCCAAGCCAGGAATCAAACCTAGTCCCTGGCGCTGTGAGGCAGCAGTGCTAACCACTGTGCCACCGTGCTGCCCCATCATGAAATAAAAACAAATGATTGATTTAGTTATTAAACTGTTTCTTACAATGTGGTGCAAACATCCTCGGGATGGTAATTTACTAACTAGCTGCCAGCGAAAATCAAAATAACCTCGAACTCCCCATTCATCAGGACTGTAACTATACTTGATATAATTTGTTTAAAAATCAGTGGTTGGTAAGTTGATGGAGAAGATCCTGCGGGACAGGATTTATGAACATTGAGAGAAGTTTAGTATGCTCAAAAGTAGTCAGCACAGCTTTGTCAAAGGCAAATTGTGCCTTACGAGCCTGGTAGAGTTCTTTGAAAATGTGACTAAACACATTGACGAAGGAAAAGCGGTAGATGTGGTTTACATGGACTTCAGCAAGGCGTTCGATAAGGTCCCCCATGCAAGACTTCTCGAGAAAGTGAGAGGGCATGGGATCCAAGGGGCTGTTGCCTTGTGGATTCAGAACTGGCTTGCCTGCAGAAGGGAGAGAGTGGTTGTAGATGGGTCTTTTTCTGAATGGAGGTCGGTCACCAGTGGAGTGCCCCAGGGATCTGTTCTGGGACCCTTGCTGTTTGTCATTTTCATAAATGACCTGGATGAGGAAGTGGAGGGATGGGTTGGTAAGTTTGCCGATGACACGAAGGTTGGTGGTGTTGTGGATAGGTTGGAGGGATGTCAGAAGCTGCAGCGTGACATAGATAGGATGCAAGACTGGGCGGAGAAGTGGCAGATGGACTTCAACCCGGATAAATGTGTAGTGGTCCATTTTGGCAGGTCAAATGGGATGAAGGAGTATAATATCAAGGGTAAGACTCTTAGCAGTGTAGAGGATCAGAAGGACCTTGGGGTCCGGGTCCATAGGACTCTTAAATCAGCCTTGCAGGTAGAGGAGGTGGTTTAGAAGGCGTACGGTGTGCTGGCCTTCATCAATCGAGGGATTGAGTTTAGGAGTTGGGAGATAATGATGCAGCTTTATAAGACCCTTGTCAGATCCCACTTGGAGTACTGTGCTCATTTCTGGTCGCCTCATTACAGGAGGGATGTGGAAATGATTGAAAGGGTGCAGAGAAGATTTACAAGGATGTTGCCTGGATTGGTTGGCATGCCTTATGAGAGTAGGCTGAGGGAGCTCGGTCTTTTCTCCTTGGAGAGACGAAGGATGAGAGGTGACCTGATAGAGGTGCACAACATGTTGAGAGGTATAGATCGGGTGGATTCTCGGAGGCTTTTTCCCAGGGCTGAAATGGCTGCTACGAGAGGACACAGGTTTAAGGTGCTGGGGAGTAGGTACAGAGGAGATGTCAGGGGTAAGTTTTTCACTCAGAGGGTGGTGGGTGAGTGGAATTGGCTGCCGTCAGTGGTGGTGGAGGCAAACTCGATAGGGTCTTTTAAGAGACTTCTGAATGAGTACATGGGACTTAATAGGATTGAGGGTTATAGGTAAGCCTATATATAAGCCTAGATAGGTAGGGACATGACCGGCGCAACTTATGGGCCGAAGGACCTGTTTGTGCTGTATTTTTTCTATGTTCTATGTTCTAAACATTCTGGATCACAGTATTATAGATGCTAGGTTTAGAGTTCCTGTGGCAATCTCGCTGTCAAACAACAGATTGAACTGGGCTAGAGAAAGGATTCACAGTAAATTTCCAATTCCACCGAATGGATATTATTCAAGATAATCACTAATGAATCTAATAGGGAAATAAGGATACATGTATTTACTCAGAGAGTTACCACAAAAAGTTACCACAAGAAATAGTTGAGGTAAATAGTTTGGGTGCTTTCAACAAGAAATTAGACAAGTAACTGAGAAAAAAAAGACCAGAAAGGAATGTTGAAGGCTGAGTGAGAATGGGCTGAGCATTGTGTGGAGTATAAACAACAACATGGATTAGTTGGGCTGAATGGTCTGTTTCCATCTTGTATATGCTACATATTTAGATATGATAGCCAGAATTCTTTGACCTCGCCTGTGGCTGAGATTCTCCACTCCCACTTTAAAGTATATTTACTAGTGTCACAAGTAAGCGTACATTAACACTGCAGTGCAGTTACTGTGAAAATCCCCTAGTCACCACACTCTGGCGCCTGTTCGGTACACGGAGGGAGAATTTAGCACGGCCAATCCACCTAACCAGCACATTTTTCAAACTGTGGGAGGAAATCGAAGTGCCCAAAGGAAATTCATGCAGACACGGGGAGAAAGTGCAGACTCCGCACAGACAGTGACCCAAGCTGGGAATCGAACCCAGGTCCCTGGCGCTGTGAGGCAGCCGTGCTAACCACTGTGCCACCGTGCCACCCTGAATGGAGATTTGGCTGGGCGGCAAAGTCTTTGTTCTCGCTGGTGGGGCATACAACATTGGCGAATTCCGGCCAATGATACCTGTAGTTACGACATCTGCAGCTTCTTCCCTCCAAGAGCTGAGATTTAAGTTTGCCACCTTGTTTCCAGGTATTGCTAAAGGAATGGGGGATTAAAGATGGGTATTCATCTACGTTCCCTTTTAATCATACAGCTGCTTTTGGCCTGGTAGTTGCTGTGTCTCTGGAATCTGCTTCTTTTTGTTTTGTCCAAATGTGCTCAGCCAATCATTTTGAAATGAGTTTTTTTAAATTGACATACAAAGCACGTCCAGCGGCCGAGATGTTTAACGATGGGTGATTTCGTAAGAATTTTGCGACAAATGTCACAAATGATTTTGCTAATCCTCACCTTTTGTTACAAGGCATTGATGCGCTATCAATAAGGCGAAAGACTACCGATATGCCAATATAAGTGTAGGCTTTTATTCACAACAGAATCAGGAGCAGATCCCAACAATTAACCGACCTGGACTGAACAAGGGGGAGGAGACAGCCACCTTTATACTAGGTGCTGAGGGGAGGAACCAAACTGGAAGGGGACGTGTCCAGGTATGACAAACACACACAACGGTGGTCCATATAGGACAAAGGCACAACTGAGGTCCACCACAGGCATCGTTCAGTCATTCTGCAGTGCATGAAATTATTGTGCAGTGGAGCAACATGGCTGCCACTGAGCTGACATTTTGGCTTTTGTCGCAGGGGCAAATGGCAATGTGGGCGTAAAATATCGTGACATTCAAAAAATGAGAATCTCGCCAGTGAGATCTCACTTACAGATTGTCCCTGCCCCCTGCCCCCCACCGAAATGTTAAGCACCTTATTTAAATAAGTTATAATGTAAATAAAGGGCTTCTTCGCCCTATGTTCCCCCAACATTGGGACCTCCCCCCTCGCCAAGGTGATGTCATGCCAGTGAGGTTTACAATGGGTTTTTAAAAACAGGAACCAGGCAGATGGAACCCGTCGGGGGTGCACAGGTAAATATAGCTCTCGGATGGAGAGGGACATAGTTGGGCAGTACCTTGGCATTATCCCTTTGCACCCTGGTAGTGGGCAGTACCAGGGGACAGTGACAAGGGGGTGCTTCATTGGGGGAGTTTCCCCTTATCCTTGGGAGTGGGGATGCCCCATGTCCGTGGGGGTAGAAACATAGAACATCGAAACCCTACAGTACAGAAAGAGGCCATTCGGCCCATCGAGTCTGCACCGACCACAAACCCACTCAGGCCCTACCCCCATATCCCTACATATTTTACCCACTAATCCCTCTAACCTACGCAACTCAGGACACTAAGGGCAACTTTTAGCATGGCCAATCAACCTAACCCGCACATCTTTGGACTGTGGGAGGAAACCAGAGCACCCGGAGGAAACCCACGCAGACACGAGGAGAATGTGCAAACTCCACACAGAGAGTGACCCAAGCCGGGAATCGAACCCAGGTCCCTGGAGCTGTGACGCAGCAGTGCTAACCACTGTGCTACCATGCCGCCGTGTTCCCCTTATCTCCATGTACGTGGATACAGATGGAGATGTGTTTCCTGTTTCTTACAAAATGGTGCCTGTCTCAGGATTCCTGGTGTTGCCGACTTTTTTTGGTCCCATCCCACCAGCATGACGGCATGGAGATTCTTTCTGCACAGAGCACTGCACAATGTGGTGAGAAAATCCGACTATGCAGCTGGCAAGCTGTGGGTCAGGTTTCTCATCTCAGGACTGTGCACGGTGACGCAGTGGTTAGCACTGCTGCCTCACAGAGCCGGGGACCCAGGTTACATTCCCAGCTTGGGTCACTGTCTGTGTGGAGTTTGCACGTTCTGTGTGGGTTTCCTCCGGGTGCTCTGGTTTCCTCCCACAGTCTTGAAAGACGTGCTGGTTAGGTGCATTGACCCGAACAGGTGCTGGACTGTGGCAACTAGGGTAATTTCACAGTAACTTCATTGCAGTGTGTTAATGTAAGCCTTACTTGTGACTAAAATAAACTTCAGAAAATGGTAAATTCCATCCGCAGTCACACAAAGGGAATCCCATTTTGTTGCTTAATATCTTACATTACCATATCTCTGAGAAATGCTGTTTCTACCCATGAGAGTGTAATTAGTTCATGAAATGTGGCGATAGAATCATATAATCCCTACAGCGCAGAAGGAGGACATTCAGCCTATCGAGTCTGCGCCAACAACAATCCCACCTAGGCCCTATCCCCGTAACCCCCGTATTTACCCTACTAATCCTCTGACATTAAGGAGCAGTTTAGCATAGACAGCCTACCTAACCTGCGCATCTTTGGACTGTGGGAGCAAACTGGAGCACCCAGAGGAAAACCACGCAGGCACAGAGACAATGTGCTAACTCTACACAGACAGTCAACCAAAGCCGGAATTGAACGCGCTGCCCTGGTGCTGTGAGGCAGCAATGCTAACCACTGTGCCACCGTGCCACCCATATCGATCACTGTTCTTAAATTCTCTCCGGCAAGATGAAGACATATGTAATGACAAAAAAAAGATCATCATCAATAACCTCCGGGTTATTTTAGGGGTTGGAACTACTTTGTGTTTATTGCTGGATGAGACCTATATAAAATACCAAAGGTCCATTAGAATTTCTCACAAACAGATAACCAAAATAATGTCAACTGTGTCCTATCCGTCTGTCATCTCCTCAGCCCAGTTACCTGCCAACTCGCCTTGAGTCACCGGACTGCTTTATTCCCGAAGGAATTCCGACAACTTGTAAAAGGTTTGCCCCTGTGCCCATCAGTGAAACACAAGCAACGGAGGACCACCCGTGGAGTGACTATACGCCCACTAATGAAGCAAGATGCATACCTTTTATCACCTTTTGTCAGCCTATATTGTTGCATGTCAGCAACCTGTAAACACTAGCATTTGGCATGGCATTTCTCGTTTTGTTGAAAGATTGCAGATTACCTTAATGCCACGCTAAATATTCACGCACCTCCAGCACTTGGCCGTAAAACATTAGAACGTTTGGCCCTAACTTTAACTCATGCTTTTGCAATAGTCAGAACTGTTTGAAAATTAAGGACAGAGCTGAAGGTTAAAACGAGTAATGTGCCTGTAGAACTAGTGGACGAATGTGATTTTATGTTTTTGTCACCATCCCAAAGCCACACATCAAAAATATTGACTTGGATATGCTCTGCTTTCAGTCATTGCATCAGGATTTATTTTAGTTTATTTATTTATCAGTGTCACAAGTAGGCTTACATTAACACTGCAATGAAGTTACTGTATTTTCATGTGTTTTAATAGATATTATAAAAACTAATTGACTACATTATACAATAAAATCCATGCACTAAATCTTGCGTAATATGTCTGCACTATAGAGAGACCAGAGGCCGAAGGAGGAAGCGAATCACCAATGCCTAAATAGCTGCCTCCTTACTGTTTATGTACAAAGTTTAAAGTTTAGTTATTAGTGTCACAAGTAGGCTCACATTAACACTGCAATGAAGTTACTGTGAAAATCCCCTAGTTGCCATGCTCCGGCACCTGTTCAGGTACACTGAGAGAGAATTTAACATGGCCAATGCATCTAACCAGCACATCTGTCGGACTGTGGGAGGAAACTGGAGCACTTGGATGAAACCCACGTAGTTTTGGGGAGAACGTGCAGACTCTGCACAGCCAATGACCCAAGCTGGGAATTGAACCCGGGTCCCTGGCGCTGTGAGGCAGCAGTGCAAACCACTGTGCCACCATGCCACCCACAGCTTGCTATCTGACACCGATTGGCGGCATTACTATTTTGTACATTGCATTCCGCCAATCATTAAATCAATGCAACAAAGGTTTTAACACATATTGTACCTGACAAAGATTCTCTTTCATTCAGTGAACAATACAATGTAAAAATGAGTTGCAGTGACACCCACTGAGGGCCTTGGCATTTGGATATTTCATCAGAATTGCTGATAAATATTCCTCAGGGACAGTATTTGAAAACCAGCTTCCGCTTCCCTTGTTTGAGTTATTCTCTGTTCTGAGTTTTTCTACAATTCCCGACGCGCCAAACTATTGTTGAAGCTGCAATAGTTTGTTATTCAAAAACTGAACGTGAGAGCTGTTGATATCTGAATTTGATCGAAAGTTAGCCGAACTGATAAATCTTAGGTTAAAATTAATGTCACTGTTTTGCTGAACGGGAAGTGAGCCAGTGACCTAGACCCGGCTAGTTACTGCAGCTTCAGTGTTTAAATAGATCTGAATAAAATTGTCAGTATGGCTACTGTGGGGGAAAGGGAAAGAAATAAATCATTTAGACTGAATACGGATTTCACTGTGCTCCTTAGATCCCATTAATACGGTACTTTCATCTACTGCAGATGCTTAGGGAATTGAACCTGTAATTAAGTTGTTAACCTAGAAATTCCTTTCAAAGAGGCAGATCGTCTCAAACTTTTATGTGAATTAATCTTTGGGTGCTGAAAGATTTGTCTCAGCTTTCAAAATCTTTGGATCTTCAAAACAAATTCTAATCTGGCGCTGCTCAGAGTCGAAGGAGGGGGGGAAAGGCAAATATAGCAGTCTTTACAGGCAATCTTTAATTTATATTAAAGGCTGAATAATTGTTACACAAATTTTCTTTTTTTGGGAGAGGAAAGTTACGGCGCTGATTTATCCTGAGGCAGGGCAGCAGGACTGTGGGACACTTTTATAACGAGGGGGGAAAACTAATTGGGTATGTTTCCCACCGCTGGGCACTAACTAGACATCCTTGCTTAGAAACGCTTAACTACGTGTCTGAAGTGGCGAACCCCTAGGGTCAAAATACTTCCCACACGTATACAATCTCCTACATTACAACAATGGCTGCACTTCAAAAGTATGTCATTGGCTGTAAAGTGCTGTAGGATGTCCTGAGGTCACAAGAGGTGCTATATAAATGTAAGTCTTTTCATTCCCCCAAGCTCAAGTCGTCGCTCAGGTAAGATACAAGGGCTGCCATTGTACAGGGAACAAACCCCCAGCATGATCCACTGCCTTCAGGACAGCAGGGATTAGGGATACTCACGAAGGAAAGAAAGATGATTTAAAAAAGAACTAAAAAGAAAAGCTCCTGCAACTATGAAATGGCTAATTTTCCTTTGTTTTTTTTTGGTCCTGTTGTTGCTGGTGTTGTTAACTTGAAGAGTTGTTCAAAGAATCTCGTTAAAAAACAAAGAGTCTTGCATTTTGTCAGAGCCCTTTTGTGAATATGCAAATTATTGAAATTCAATGAAGCAATGAAAGATGACAGACATAATAACAGCAAATTGCAGTGTTGACAGCAATGAGCAGTTTCTCAGTGAAGGAGGCAGACAGCTTTTTATCAACATCTCTGCATTTGTGGAAATGGACACAATACTTTCCCGAACACTGTCCACATCAGGTCTGGTGAAAGTTAAATCTAGTGCTCTCTTATAAACAGCTTTGAAACTAAAGACCACTTTTGATTTTTCTCCCAGTGCTGATGATACTGAGGGGATACTGACACAACAATGGTGCCTCTATGGCTGTAGATCTATTATGAACACATAATACTCAAATTGCACAGTTTCATCACTTTAATTTGTCATGCCTGATACACAAAAAAATTACACTGGCTGATAAGAGGTAATCCAAATTCCTGTTCTCCGAAACAATGAGCTTCAAAGAAACTCTCATGGAGAAAGCGTAGATACTAAGTGCCCCTTCAACAACCAGCCCTTTACTTCTTCTGCGCTCCGTAGTATGGGTGTCAGCTAAAAGCTGCCTTTTTACATTCGATTTGAACCATTCCTTCAAGCTGACGAAAGAAGTATATCAATGGTGTAAGCAATTCCATTTCAGTGCTCACAATAAATACAATGTTACTCCTTCTCTTTGCCACTGTCAAGTGTCCTGCAGGTGTCTTATTCGATGCTGTGAAAACATTATTTCACAAATAGTACACACAATCCCCCCCTCCACTGCGTTTTTCTGAAATTGATATCCCTGTAAACTGCATCTTCACACAACAGAACGTATAGTTTTATCTGATGATCTTTCACGTCCCATGCCAGACGTCCTTTTGTTTTCTTGCACCTGCTATGACGCACGCCCATTCTTTTTTTACCTCTAACAATGATCCTCTCAACTGTTGTGTTTGCCTCTTCCTGGTGATTTGGAATGGAAACAAGAAAGAGAAAACATCTTGTGAATAATGTGTGTAATAAATGCATGGTCATGCTTTCTCCTCCTAGCCACCATGCTGATAGGACTGTTGATTTTGCATCAGGTAGCTGCAGATCTGAAGCAAAGTCACCCATGCATTTATTGGTGGCACAGTGGCAGCCTCACGGCACCAGGGACCCGGGTTCGATTCCCAGCTTGGGTCACTGTCTGTGTGGAGTTTGCATGTTCTCCCCATGTCTGCGTGGGTTTCCTCCAGGTGCTCCAGTTTCCTCCCATAGACTCAAAGATGTGCTGGTTAGGGGCATTGTCCATGCTAAATTCTCTCAGTGTACCCGAACAGGCGTCGGAGTGTGGCAACTAGGGGATTTTCACAGTAACGCCATTGTTAATGTAAGCCTACTTGTGACACTAACAAATAAACTTTAAACTTTCTATATAAACAGTAAGGAGGCAGCTATTTAGACATTTGTGATTCGCTTCCTTCTTCGGCCTCTTGTCTCTCTATGGTGCATACCTTGCATGCAAGATTTAGCACATGGATTGTATTGTATAATGTAGTCAATTAGCTTTAATTAATGTCTTTTAAAACATATTAAAATGCATGTCAGAACATCAGTGAGCATCCAGAATTAAATGACCCATGATTTATATCATCAAATAACCTCAAAATAGGAAAAATATTATTTTAATGAACTCATGATGTGTTCCAAAAATGTGCAGGTTAGGGGGATTGTTCATGCTAAATTGCCCCTTAGTATTAAGGGGGATTAGCAGGGTAAATACGTGGGGTTATGTGGATAGGGCCTGGGTGGGATTGTTGTCAGTGCAGACTCGATGGGCCAAATGGCCTCCTTCTGCACTGTGTGGATTCCATGATTCTACGAAGACAAAATCACAACAGAGACAAACAAGTAAAAGCAGCAGGTATTACGTCATTATCAAGGGCTAAGAGGGAATTCCAGATCAATAAAACATAACTTATATTTTTAAATCTCATTGGAGACTATAAGGTTATGAAAATTCCTCAGATACAGGTTATTAATGTTAACAAATGATGTTACTCATGACTAAGTTTAGATTTTATGGCCCAGATTTCCTGGTTGTAGAGATTGTGAAACTGTCAACATGCCCCATCATTACAATTATAAAACTGACAGCAACTCCTGGCATCCCCACGTGCTCAGTTGAACATGACAATCCAAAGGTTGCTGTCACTGATTCCCTGCTCCTCTGCAGGATGCAGTGTTGGTGCACATCAAATAGAAAACATTTGAATCAACACAAATATCCACTTTTATGCTGTTAGTCTTGATGTAGAAATCCTTGAAAAAGCTATACATTATTGAATGAGGTGTAAACTGGGTTTTTAATAGTGTACAAAGGTCATAACTACTACTGAATAACCTTCTGCCTTTAAGAAATGATTTTATATTTATGGAATATCAAATTTCTCCATTACGATTAGAACAACAAAGAACAAACAACAGTACAGCACAACAACAGGCCCTTCGACCCACCAAGCCTGCGCCAACACATGGAGCCTTTACGGGGTCCATATCCCTCTATTCCCTGCCTATTCATGTATCTGTCAAGATGCGACTTAAACGTTGCTACAGAAGGAACATGTTTTAATAATTTTTTTAATTAAAAATGTGTTCATGATATTGGATCTCCTCCCATGTGTGTATATCCAATCTTCGTTTTTCTATCTGTAAAATGACTAAAAAGTGAAGGATAATCGGGGCTGTTTACTTTTGGTTTGCTGTCTGTGACAATCCTTCAATGTAATTGATTGCATAGCCAACTTATATCATTACCATTGCTGGATGCTGGGGATCACCTATGGTTGACACTGGAGTTAAACGCACAATGGGAAAAGATGAAATGTATGCCAGAGTCCCCCAGGATTCTTTCGTTGAGGTTATTGACGAGTGCTGTCACTCTGCTGGTCAACACAAAATCTGGGCCGCAGTTATTTTTTACAGACGATATTTGCTAGTATAAATAAAATCCTCCTGTATCTCAGTTCTGCAAGAAGGTCCCAGATTCCTTCTCTAGTCTTTTCTCAAGTCAGCTGATCTCAGTAATGATATCATTAGGAGCGGCACAATTAGCCTCTTGGACTAGGCAACCAAAATACTAGCCAACCTTCCTGTTCACGTTACCTATCCATTGATCTCGGCTGGAAAATAAATGCACATATAGATGTTGAGTAAGGAAGGAAGCTGGCTCAGACTGCGATGCCCCACATGAGTGAATGTAAAAATAGATAGACATTTCTAATGCATAATAGTCATGTGAGGGATTGCATTTATTGGATCATTTGGGGAAGGTGCTGGAAGGCTTCAATGCCTTTGGAACCATACCCACAGTGGCACAGTGGTTAGCACTGCTGCCTCACAGTGTCAGCGACCCGAGTTTGATTCCAACCTTGGGTGACGGTCCATGTGGAGTCTGCGTGCTCTCCCCATGTTTGTGTGGGTTTCCTCCGGGTGCTCCGGTTTCCTCCCATCGTCCAAAGATGTGCAGGTTAGATGGATTGGCTATGTTAAATGGTCACTTAGTGTCCAAAGATGTGTAGATTAGTGGGGTAAATATGTGGGATTACGGGGATAGGATGGGGGTGGGGTCTGGGTAAGATGCTGCTCCATCGGAGAGTCAGTGCAGACTTGATGGGCCGAATGGCCTCCTTCTGCAGTGTAGGGATTCTTTGATCTTTGAACTTCCATTAGCACCTTGAGAGAAAGTGGAAGCACGCTAAAATAAAATTGTTTGTCTTTCTATTAGAAAATATAACGTTTAGTGATCCATAGTAAATTCTTAACACCCGAGAAAGATGCAAGTCTGTTTTCAAACCACTTTAAAGTCACCCGATTTATAATTTTGAAAGATATTGTATTTTAATAGAGATAAACTATCAAGTAGGTCAATAGCAAAAGCTACACAAGATCATATATACGCATTATCAAGTAATACTGACACAGTCAATAAAATGTAGAATTACTCAGATAAACACTACTTTAAAACAATCATTCTTGAAAGTAATTTGCAAGCTTCATTGACCAATGTAATTTAAAAATATACTTTAATGTTAATTTACAAATATTTTCCTAAGTATTTGTGCAATATTTCACCACCGACTGTCATGTTCTAATATAGTATGAACTTAAAATCATAGAACCCTACAGTGCAGAGAGGCCATTCAGCCCATCGAGTCTGCACCGGCCACAATTCCACCCATGCCCTATCCCCATAACCCCGTGCATTTACCCAAGCTAGTCCCCCTAACACTAAAGGGCAATTTAACATGGCCAATCCACCTAACCCGCACATCTTTGGACTGTAGGAGGAAACTGGAGCACCCGGAGGAAACCCACACAGACAGAGGGAGAACATGCGAACTCCACACAGACAGTGACCCAAGCCAGGAATTGAACCTGGGTCCTTGGCGCTGGTGAGGCAGCAGTGCTAACCACTGTGCCACCATGCCACCCAGAAAATGCTTCGCAATTTTGAACAAAACCAGACTGGCCACTGCCAATCATGTGACTTTTGACAGTATCAGCTCCAGACAGTATTAAAACTCAAGCAAATGCTCAACTAAATAATGGGCAGCCATATTGGAAACTCACGCATCCCTTTGTTTAAGGATGGAATTTCGACAAAAGGACTATAATATTCCTATCTTCTTTGGTCACCACAGATAAAAGACACATTGATGCTCAATGTGTGTTAGATGAATGTTAGAGGGCCCATGCCGATCTCCCATTGTGTTAAGATGGTCCCTCACTTAAACACAGATTGTGTCAAGTTCAAAGTGCCAAACGACAAACATAGTGATCTGGATTTTCACAACAATGGGGATTGCCCCTGTCAGTGCAAAAATGGTGGAAATGACCAAAGTTCATAAGATCTGCCCATGAAGATGGCACTCACAATTTACATGGGGGCAGGGATGGGCCTGGGTCAGCATTTGTGCATGTACATTACTGGAGGAAGTTGCCTGTATAAAACTGCAGCAATCTCTGCTCATGCTTGATTTTCATTAGGCAGAAGTGTGCAGATTAGACATGGTTGGAGCAGGTCTAAGCTTTGCTGGAAATTGTTCTAACTCTGCACCCCTGACCTGGGAGTGAAAATTCTGGGCAGGATGTTTATCGACCTGACCACCCACCTTATTTGGAATGGAACATTGGACTTGTAGTAGATCACATGGGTTTAGTCAGCCATGTTTTTGCCTGTTTTGAAAAACAGCAGGACTCAGCTCTGCAGTGATAGAGAGGCCATTGGAAAGCTGTTGAACCTGCTGCAGTCATCTAAGCAACCAAGGTATTAAACCTTAAAAATGGGAGAAGGGCTTCCCACAATCTGTTCTGACTTCAAGTTCACCTGAGAATCAGCCTCCTGGAAATTCAGCTACAAGAGGCTTCACAGCTTACTGACAAATCTCTGCTTACAATGCCTTCGCTTCAAATAAAAGCATCATGTCATCTAAGAAACCACGGGTCTGCCATAAATGAGAGACTGAGATAATTATACATTGTAATCGTATTGTTTTTCTTTTCATCTGTACCAAATGTTTGGGCAGAATTTTCCCGTCCTGGGAATTTCTGGTCTTGGGGTGAGCGCGGCTGGAAAATCCCGCCCTTTGTGTCAATAATAGGACAAGTCAGCATGGATTTAGTAAGGGGAGGTCGTGCCTGACAAACCTGTTAGAGTTCTTTGAAGAGATAACAAATAGGTTAGACCAAGGAGAGCCAATGGATGTTATCTATCTTGACTTCCAAAAGGCCTTTGACAAGGTGCCTCACGGGAGACTGCTGAGTAAAATAAGGGCCCATGGTATTCGAGGCAAGGTACTAACATGGATTGACAATTGGCTGTCAGACAGAAGGCAGAGAGTTGGGATAAAAGGTTCTTTCTCAGAATGGCAACCGGTGACAAGTGGTGTCCCGCAGGGTTCAGTGTTGGGGCCACAGCTGTTCTCTTTATATATTAACGATCTGGATGACGGGACTGGGGGCATTCTGGCCAAGTTTGCCGATGATACAAAGATAGGTGGAGGGGCAGGTAGTATTGAGGAGGTGGGGAGGCTGCAGAAAGATTTAGACAGTTTAGGAGAGTGGTCCAAGAAGTGGCTGATGAAATTCAACGTGGGCAAGTGCGAGGTCTTGCACTTTGGAAAAAAGAATAGAGGCATGGACTATTTTCTAAACGGTGACAAAATTCATAATGCTAAAGTGCAAAGGGACTTGGGAGTCCTAGTCCAGGATTCTCTAAAGGTAAACTTGCAGGTTGAGTCCGTAATTAAGAAAGCAAATGTAATGTTGTCATTTATCTCAAGAGGCTTGGAATACAAAAGCAGGGATGTACTTCTGAGGCTTTATAAAGTACTGGTTAGGCCCCATTTGGAGTACTGTGAGCAATTTTGGGCCCCACACCTCAGGAAGGACATACTGGCACTGGAGCGGGCCCAGCGGAGATTCACACGGATGATCCCAGGAATGGTAGGCCTGACATACGATGAACGTCTGAGGATCATGGGATTATATTCATTGGAGTTTAGGAGGTTGAGGAGAGATCTAATAGAAACTTACAAGATAATGAACGGCTTAGATAGGATGGACGTAGGGAAGTTGTTTCCATTAGCAGGGGAGACTAGGACGTGGGGGCACAGCCTTAGAATAAAAGGGAGTCACTTTAGAACAGAGATGAGGAGAAATTTCTTCAGCCAGAGAGTGGTGGGTCTGTGGAATTCATTGCCACAGAGGGCTGTGGAGGCCGAGACGTTGAGCGTCTTCAAGACAGAAATTGATAAATTCTTGATTTCTCGAGGAATTAAGGGCTATGGGGAGAGAGCGGGTAAATGGAGTTGAAATCAACCATGATTGAATGGTGGAGTGGACTCGATGGGCCGAATGGCCTTACTTCCGCTCCTATGTCTTATGGTCTTATGGTCTTAATAGTGTGGATCAGTCAAATGAATGGAATGTCATGTTTTTAAATCACTGAAGTGATAATATATAACCCTTACTTTTAAATTCATGAAAGGTTACTGCTGAACTTACTTAAAATGGGACAATCACTCTGAGGGTAAGAAAAAGCACACCTCATGTACAAAACACATTGATCAAGATAATAGGATAACACATAAATTCTGCCTGTGGTGTTACTGTGATGTTGCAATAGTTCTGATATCTCCATCTAACTGGGGTTTACTTAAGGGCTGTTGGTCAATGTCCCCTCATTACCCTAGTGCCATGAGCACAATCCTACCTGATGATTTGAATAGGTTTCGAATTGATGTTGGAATCAACCAACCAAACTCAATAAGGTTGTATGTTTCACTGACTCGGTAGTAAGATATTCTATTTCTCAGGGAGATGTAAGTGATGCATTTCTGGCTTCCTTGCATTGTAGAAAATATTGCAAATTGGCAAAGACAACTGCTGTTTATTCGGACATTTTGAGTTTGGAATAGCCAGAGTGTGGCGACCAGGGGATTTACACAGTAACTTAATTGCAGGGTTAATGTACGCCTACTTGTGACACTAATAAATACACTTTAAACCTTAGAATCAATAAGAAACCATTGGCCTTCGCATTTCTCATGGTGTTTATCTAAGTCAATTGGTAACTCGGACATTTACAAGCACTGTATAATGGATTTATCATGCAAAATGTTGCCTTCATGTACAGTCTTCTGGCTGGTAAAAAGAGGCTGTGGAAATCTGTGGATAATAGATATTAATTTATTCAATCATATATATTACGAAAGGTCAAAAACATATACTGGCCCATATCTTCATTTTTCCTCTAATTTGACAAATTGAGGCCCAGAATGAAAGGAGTTTTGGGGTGATATGACAAAGTCTGCGATGCTGTGTGGAGTTTACACATTCTCCCTGTGTCTGAGTGGGTTTCCTCCCACAGTCCAAAGATGTGCGGGTTTGGTGCATTGGCCATGTTAAATTGCCCTTTAATGTCCCAGGATGCGTAGGTTAGAGGGATAAATATGCAGGGTTTCGGGAGTAGGACCTGGGTGGGATTGTTGTCGGTGCAGACTCGATGGGCCGAATGGCCTCTTTCTGCACTGTAGGGATTCTATGACTCACTTAGATCTACAGACAGCTTTGCAATCACACGGTGCCTTGTGATTTCAAGTGCAAAGCTGTGAAGGAAGAGCCAATAATTTAAGCTGATGCTTTTAAATGCAAACAATGTGAAGGATACATTTCTTTTAAATGTTGCTCCAGGGTGGATAGGTCTGATGTTCCCCTGCACGCCTCACTGAATTGAATGAGCAGATGCCACAGAACATTTTTGGAGTAAACTGAGTTTGCCAATAAAAGCTTGCAATTAGTTCAAGTTGGGTCCTGAGCAGATTTTGTTTTATTCACTGGGATTACCTCAAAATTCCAGGAGATGATGGCAAATTAAGAGTAAAATGAGGAAGCCCTGTTTGTCTCCTATTACTTCTGATGAAAAAAAATGAGTTGAGGTTTAAAATTCACAACACATTTTTGGCGTGAAATATTAAACCTCTGATCATATAAAATCTGCAAACTAAGAAGCTCATGTTTGAGCTTGCTGTTGAGACTCATTAAGGAATCTATGCCTGTATTTCATATTTGATTGTGCTCCAAAGTAACTCGTCCCAATGCTTTTGTTTACTGAGACATGCCATGTTTTGGTCTCTATGATCTAGTTCAAGAATAACATGTTTGTTTGATTGTGCTCTTTACAGTTGCAGTAAAACATAAGTTCACAAATTGAAGCACATCCAATATAAAAATGGCTCCGAAACTGGAGATCCACAGATGTCTATAATGCAAAGCAACATTGTTTCTCATCTCAAAGAACTAACGGCCCAGAATTTGCTGCCAAAATAATGGCAAATTTACTGTAAATTTCATTAGTTGTATGTAAATATCCCAGCTGTGGTGAGGGTGGGATACGCCAGTCATCTAACCTTGCAAAAGTGTCATCTTGCTCTTCTAGGCTTTTTGGTTAAGATCAAGTGTAGTTTTTGGTCCTGCACTTGATTGAAATGAATGAGGTTACACTGAATCTTCACTTGAAGCATTATTTTTTAAAGTTAAAGTTTATTTATTGGTCACAAGTAAGGCTTACATTAACACTTCAATGAAGTTACTGTGAAATTCCCCTTGTCGCCACAGTCTGGCACCTGTTCAGGTCAATGCACCTAACCAGCACGTCTTTCAGAATGTGGGAGGAAACCAGAGCACCCGAATGAAACCCACGCAGACACAGGGAGAACTTGCAAACTCCACACAGACAGTGACCCAAGCCAGGAATTGAACCTGGGTGCCTGGTGTTGTGAAGCAGCAGTGCTAACCACTGTGCCACCATGCAGCCATCTGGGCCTTTTGGCTAAGATGAAGCTCAGATCAAGCCCAGGAGGAGGTATTGACCCTGTCTTATCAGCTTGGATCTGTAATGCCTCTCTTGCCGGGACTCTGATTGGACCAAGTTGGATATTTGATTGGAAATAAAGTACCGAAAGGGACAAAAACATCTTGCTCTCAAACTCTTGTAAGTTTTATGAAATTGCTGCAATTGCACATTTTATGCTAGCACTTAACAATGTAAGCACCTTTGCAATGAGATTCATGTTGCTGCAATGCAAAATAACCTCTGCAACCCAGAAAGGTAACAATTGAAACGGTGGAGTCCCATTCCTACAGATTGTGAATTGATTGTTGATGCACCTCAATGAGCACCCGGAAACAAGGCTTTAGAACTGAAGGCTTTAATACATTAACAATGAAACTACTAACACAAATTCACCCGTTCAGACTGAAGGGGTCCTGCCGGAGCAGGGGGTCTTATACCCTGCCACCGGAGGCGGGACCCCACTGGAGTGTGCCATGATAACACTTAGGACAGGTAAACACCCTATCCCAACAACATAGTACAACCCCCATAACAACAACACCCTAGCCCAACAGTAATACAATAACAACCCCAGTGGTGAACCAACGATGGTTCACCACAATTGTAAAGAGATATTTTTAACCTCTTAAATTTTTTTTTAAAAGAAGAAACTGTCCTTGTGTTTCCTTTGCAGAACTCCTGAAGAAATATATTTCATTTATACAAAAAAGGTTAGGTTAGGTTAACCAGATAGGTTAGGTTGATTGGCCATGCTAAATTGCCCCTTAGTGTCAGGGGGATCAGCAGGGCAAATATGTGGGGTTATGGGAATGGGGCCTGGGTGGGATAGTGGTCGGTGCAGAATCGATGGGCCAAATGGCCTCCTTCTGTACTGTAGGGATTCTATGTTTCTATGATTCTATGATAACGTTTCATAGTCCTAGGATATCCCAAAATTCTTCCATCAATAAATTACAGTTGCAGTCATTGTAAAGGCAAACGCAGCCAGCATTTTGTGCACAACAAAAGTCCCACAATCTGTCATGAAATGTTCATCTGTTTTAGTGATGTTGTTGCACCAGAATATTCAGGACGTTGGTAGAATTCTCTGTTCAAGATAACAAACCTCAAAGTCCACCTGAACAGGCAGACAAAGGGGTTTCAGTTTAATATCTCATTAAGAAGGCAGCACCTTTGACAATGTACTGCTTTTCAATCTACTGAATCATCAACCTAGATCGTTTGGCTCAGTATCTGGTGCATCTTATACCCACAATGTTCTGACCCTGAGCCGAATGGTCCAAATGAGCCGAGGTGCCTTAACGACATTTCTACACTCACAGAGGTGCACTTCCACTGCTTGATCAGGTTGATCCCATGGTACACATAATAGGCGAACAAGGTGTATCCTGGCCAATATTTCTCCAAATCACCAAGACCATTCTTCTCATTTCTATTTGTGAGTTCTTACTGTCTGCAAACAGCTGTCAAGCAAACAGCTATCCATACAACTGCATTTCAAAGTAATTCATTTTATGTGATTTACTTTGAGATGTTAGAGAAATACCCAAAACTGCAAGGAACCATAAAAGGTCGTGAACGCAAACCAGCCTCCCATCCATTGACTCTGTCTACACTTCCCGCTGCCTCGGCAAAGCAGTCAGCATAATTAAGGACCCCATGCATGCCGGACATTCTTTCTTCCACCTTCTTCTGTCAGGAAAAAGATACAAAAGTCTGAGGTCATGTACCCAACCGATTCAAGAACAGTTTCTTCCCTGCTGCTGTCAGACTTTTGAATGGACCTACCCTGCATTAAGTTGATCTTTCTCTACATCCTAGCTATGACTGTAACACTACATTCTGCATTCTCTCGTTTCCTTCTCTATGAACGGTATGTTTTGTCTGTATAGCATGCAAGAAACAATACTTTTCACTGGATGTTAATACATGTGACAATAATAAATCAAGTCAAATCAAATCAAATCAAAATACAAATACAAGCCTTTGTTTTATAACAGCCTTGTGTCAATATGCTAGTTTATTAAATTTGTGGTATAATTTACTGTATCAACTCAGTTTGTACACTCAGTGACACATTGTAATTCAACAGGAAATGATACTGAACGTATGTATCGAACCTCTTTGAATACAGGGTGCAGATGCAACATTTTTCTGGTACCAAAGTAGAGATAGAATATAATGTAGGCACTGGGGGTCCCGCCACAGGCTGGAGATATGGATGAAGCAAGGAAGACTTTGGTCAAAGAAGTGAGGAGGCTAACTTTAAAAAAAGTTATAGTTTTGCAAGTGAATAATTAATGATGCAAAGATTTCTCAACCATCTTCAAATAAATGACTTTAGAGCATTCTGATGAGTTCTGAGTGGAAATATCCCAGAGTTGTGAGGAGAATAGCTACTAGTTTCTGACCAGTATGCATGCAGTCAACCTACTTGACTAGTAGTACCTGTTACACGATTGCCACAGGCTGCATGGTGGCTATGAGGTAAGGCAGCACCTATTTGTCATTATACTATATTCTATACCCTATCCTTTTCCTTTGCCCCAAGTATGTTTTGCCTGTATAGTATGCAAGAAACAATACTTTTCATTGTATCCCAGTATACATGACAATAATAAATCAAATCAAAATATGTTGCTGTGTCCTTTATAGATTTTCTGGTTACTGTTTATTTTATATTCATTCGTGGGACATGGGCATCATTGGCTGGCCAGCATTTATTCCCCGTCCCTAATCGCCTGAGGGCAGTTGAGAGTCAACTATATTGCTGTGGCTCTGGAGTCTCATGAAGGCCAGACCAGGCAAGGACAGCAGATTTCCTTCCCTAAAGGACATTAGTGATCCAGATGGGGTTTTTTTGACAATTGACAATGGTTTCAGGGTCATCAGTAGATTCTTAATTCCAAATAATTTTTTAAATTCAAATTCCACCATCTGCCATGGTGGGATTTGAACCTGGGTCCCCAGAACATGAGCTTCTGGATTAATAGTCTAGCGAGAATACCACTAGGCCAGCACCTCCCAATGTTGCAATCCAGAAATGATCCGATGAGTGTGGTGCCAAAGGTTATCAGTATATCAAAGGAATGGATACCAGATTCCTTGCCCTGGAAAATGATGGTGTTCCCCCCAATTCCCCCAGAGTTCTTATCACCGTCACGGTTTGTTCTCCCTCTGTTAAATGATGGAGGCTCCTTATTTAAGAGTTGAGAACACCTATGTGGAAAAATTATTATGGAACTATGAAGGAAGGATCTTAATAAACTGATTTTGGAGTTTCCATAGACTGAAGATGTTTTTGGAATTAGTTCCCTGGACGGCAGATAACTTATTTGTTCTAAAAACAAAAAAGCACTGGAAAGACTCAGCAGGCCTGGCGAGAGAAAACAGGCATAATGTTTTGAATCCGTATGATGCTTCTTCAGAGCTAAAGAGGGAATGAAATGTGCTGGATTATATAGTTGGGGGAGGGGGGGGTGGAGAAACTGAAGCAGAATAGAAGGCCTGTGAGAGGTGGGAGCTGAGGAGAAATTGACAAATATGTCATGTAACTAGACAAAGGGAGTGTTAATGGTCATGTTAAAGACTAAAGTAGGTGCTAAAAATGGTATAAAGGTAAGGTGGCAGAATGTGTTAATAGCAGAACAAGCGTCAGTGTTCTGTGAAAGCAAAACAAGATAAAAATGGCTCCGTGGGGGAGGGGGTTGGGAAAATTATCAAAATGGAGAAGAAGGTTCATGGTCTGAGGGTGTTGAACTCAATGTTAAGTCCGAAAAGTTGTAAGGTGCCTAATCAGAAAATGAGGTGATGTCCCTCCAGTTTGCAGTGGGCTTCATAGGTAAAAATTGCTGCAGGCCAAGGTCAGAAATGTGAGCATGAGAACAAGATGGTGCGTTAAAATAACAAGTGACAGGAAGGTCGGGGTCATGCTTGCGGACTAAGCGAAGGGGTTCCACAAAGCTTCTTTTTTGTTTGCTTTATATATGGAAAATATATAATGGATGTTTGATCTGGAAGGATTTGTGGAACAAAAAATGGAATTGATTTCTGATTAATATATTTGTAAATAATAATGTGGGTTGAAAATTACTGTTAAGAAAATGCCGGAAAGTTTTCCAGAGCCGATACAGGCATGATGAGCTGAATGGCCTCCTTTAATGTGGCAACAATTCTGTGATTCTGTGAATTAACTATCTGCTCATAAAGTCTGAAAATGCAATGTTATTTGAGGACCATCAAACACACAGAAAAGTGCAGTGTAATTGTTCATTTGGAAGAGGAATTTTTCCCATGTATATTTTACTTTTTCTGTCTATATGAAGCTTTCTTTTCGGTAGCAGTATCAGGTTGTGTATGTCCCCATTAGATTCTTCACTCATTATATGCCGATTAAACCTATCAGATTTTCTACTATTTACTTTTAAAACTCATATACTTTTAAAACTTTGATGACTTTGGTGACTATTGGCTTTGACAGAATTCTATTGTTGCTTTTTGACAATTGTACAACAACCAGAATAAGTATGTTTCATCGGTTGATAAGATATAGGAGCAGAATTAGGCCATTCGGCCCATCGAGTCTGCTCCGCCATTCGATCAAGGCTGATATGCCCCTCATCCCCATTTTACTGTCTTCTCCCCACAATCCTTTAACACATTACCAATTAAAAATCTGTCTAACTCCTCCTTAAATTTACTCACTATCTCAGCATATACCACGCTTTAGGGTAGCGAATTCCACAGATTCACAACCCTTTGGGGAAAGTAGTTTCTCCTCAACTCTGTTTTAAATTTGCTACACCTAATCCTAAGACTATGACCTCTCATCCTTCCATTCAAATTCATGTCTCTTTATCCATGTAGTTTGAAAGCTCTTATTCAGTTAAATCCCATTTAGATTATTTGCATATTAATTTCTGGTTGCATCAGTGCTAATTATGCTGGTGTTGGTGCAGACATTAGCTATTCGGGTGCTGCAAGCTGTGGACTTAAAATAACCCATGGAGATTTAAAATTGTAGTAGCTAATAGTGCAGAATTTTCATTATAGACTTTCTGAAAAATGATCCATTTGTGAAGGTTTGTGAACATACATCACAGAATTTTCTGGTTCTGCCCACCGCAGGAATCATTGCAGGTGGGATGGACAATTTGATTGATCATTTAACGGTCCATTGATCTTGGGCAGAAATTTCCAGTCTCGGGGCAGGTGAGACTGGAAAATCCTGACAGTTAGTGTTCATCCATCAGTAAGGATATTCCACTAGCAAGCAATAATAAAAAAACAACTTCCTAAAGTAAATCAAAGTCAAGGTTTAATAAAGAAACGTCATTACAACACCACTTGGGCCACGCCTTGGACCACAAATGCTTCCCACAATCCTTATCTGCTTGCTGGTCAGCTGACCCTTATCATTGGTTACATTGTAACAGTTAGAGCATTTAAAATATATTGAATAAATATATGGTAAGGTGGTAAGTTGATGGAGAAGATCCTGAGGGACAGGATTTATGAACATTTAGAGAAGTTTAGTATGCTCAAAAGTAGTCTTTTGTCAAAGGCAAATCGTGCCTTACAAGCCTGGTGGAGTTCTTTGAAAATGTGACTAAACACATTGACGAAGGAAAAGCGGTAGATGTGGCTTACATGGACTTCAGCAAGGCGTTCGATAAAGTCCCCCATGCAAGACTTCTCGAGAAAATGAGAGAGCATGGGATCCAAGGGGCTGTTGCCTTGTGGATTCAGAACTGGCTTGCCTGCAGAAGGCAGAGAGTGGTTGTAGACGGGTCTTTTCCTGAATGGAGGTTGGTCACCAGTGGAGTGCCCCAGGGATCTGTTCTGGGACTCTTGCTGTTTGTCATTTTCATAAATGACCTGGATGAGGAAGCGGAGGGATGGGTTGGTAAGTTTGCCAATGACACGAAGGTTGGTGGTGTTGTGGATAGGTTGGAGGGATGTCAGAAACTGCAGATAGGATGCAAGACTGGGCGGAGAAGTGGCAGATGGACTTCAACCCGGATAAATGTGTAGTGGTCCATTTTGGCAGGTCAAATGGGATGAAGGAGTATAATATCAAGGATAAGACTCTTAGCAGTGTAGAAGATCAGAAGGACCTTGGGGTCCGGGTCCATAGGACTCTTAAATCGGCCTCGCAGGTAGAGGAGGTGGTTAAGAAGGCGTATGGTGTGCTGGCCTTCATCAATCGAGGGATTGAGTTTAGGAGTTGGGAGATAATGATGCAGCTTTATAAGACCCTTGTCAGACCCCACTTGGAGTACTGTGCTCAGTTCTGGTCACGTCATTACAGGAGGGATGTGGAAATGATTGAAAGGGTGCAGAGAAGATTTACAAGGATGTTGCCTGGATTGGTTGGCATGCCTTATGAGGATAGGCTGAGGGAACTCGGTCTTTTCTCCTTGGAGAGACGAAGGATGAGAGGTGACCTGATAGAGGTGTACAAGATGATGAGAGGTATAGATCGGGTGAATTCTCTGAGGCTTTTTCCCAGGGTTGAAATGGCTGCTATGAGAGGACACAGGTTTAAGGTGCTGGGGAGTAGGTACAGAGGAGATGTCAGGGGTATGTTTTTCACTCAGAGGGTGGTAGGTGAGTGGAATCGGCTGCCATCAGTGGTGGTGGAGGCAAACTCGATAGGGTCTTTTAAGAGACTTCTGGATGAGTACATGGGACCTAATAGGATTGAGGGTTATAGGTAAGCCTATATATAGGCCTAGGTAGGTAGGGACATGACCGGCGCAACTTGTGGGCTGAAGGGCCTGTTTGTGCTGTATTTTTTCTATGTTCTAAAAATAAAATGTATATCTATTTGAACACGCTTAAATCTTAGTCTTACAATACTAGTTGTTTTTGGACGGATCATTCCTGGGGTTCACTGGTTCATTTTGCTTGGATTGCTGCATCACTTAATTTTCTTCAGTCAACCACCTTAACAAACTGTTCATTGCTCCAGTTGTAAATCTTGCACAGCTGCATATAACTGTAACCACGGGGAGATACATGCTGACTGTTGCTGAGGCACAATTTTAATCTGCGTCTTTGTATACACTTTTAGATTCAATTTTAAAGGATGGCATGGTGGCACAGTGGTTAGCGCTGCTGTCTCATAGCGCCAGGGATCTGGGTTCAATTCCCGGCATGGGTCACTGTCTGTGTGGAGTTTGCACATTCTCCCCGCGTCTAGTCTGGGTTTCCTCCGGGTGCTCCAGTTTCCTCCCACAGTCCAAAGATGTGTGGGTTAGATAGATTGGCCATGCTAAATTGCCCCTTAGTGTCAGGGGGATGCATGAGGTTATGTGGATAGGGCCTGGGTAGGATTATGGTCAGTGCAGATTTGATGGGCTGAATGGCCTCCTCCTGCACTGTAGGATTCTATGAAATTCTGCAACTGAAAAACTGAAGACAATTTTTGATATCCATCAGTACGTGTGACGTTCAAAGTTGTGATACATGGGGCTCCAATCATCTGTCTAAAACTAAAACTAGAGTCTAATACTAGTCTAAAACTAGAGGTCATATGTTTAAGGTGAGAGGGGAGAGATACAAAAGTGTCCAGAGGGGCAATGTTTTCACACAGAGGGTGGTGAGTGTCTGGAACAAGCTGCCAGAGGGAGTAGTAGAGGCGGGTACAATTTCGTCTTTTAAAAAGCATTTCGAGAGTTACATGGGTACGATGGGTATGGAGGGATAAGGGCCAAAAGCGGGCAATTGGGATTAGCTTAGGGGTTTAAAAAAAATGGCGGCATGGACAAGTTGGGCCGAAGGGCCTGTTTCCATGCTGTAAACCTCTATGACTCTATGACTCTATGGGGGGAATTTTACCATTTCGAGTCTAAGGGCCGGATCCGGGCGCAATGCAGATCCGAGCCCGGAATCCTCTTTGCAGCGTGCCCATACGCTTTTTGCCGGCTTTGGTCCGATCCGCGCAGTGGGCGGGGCTTAGCGCTGCCAGAACGATCGGAGCTCTGAACTGCGCATGCACAGTTCCAAAATAAATCTGAAGCAGCGCGCCCGGGCACGAAAGAAAAAAATAGCAGAGAGAGCAGAGAGGGGTGAGGATGGACTTGGGAGAATCTTGCAAACTGAAAATAATGTAGCATCTTCTTTGTGCTGCCTAATTATCTGTGGGAAAGATAATTAAACTACAGTGTCCCAGTGAGCAATTAGTGACCTGTATAATACATTTGTGATCTGTAACTGGATTGTTGATGTCCCTGTAGCCATGAGCCAGGTGCTCAAATGTTCAGAGACATGTGGTGAACTTGGAAGAATTGCCTCCGTGGTGGAACTTGGTTGGAAATAAGATTCAAGGAGATTACTAAATCTGGGAAATCAACCATAGTGAAAAGAAGTTTGTATTGGCAACTCTTCTCTCACATTCCATGGCAAAAATTTGGGATAATATTTCAAAATATATATCCCCCCATCCATATTTTGAAATATTTTCCCAAACTTTTGACTGTCAGGTTTTTAGTTCCTGCGATTATAATTTTGACATTATCTTCCAAAGGGAATTCCTCTAATTCTGTGCAATGTTCAGATGAAAACAAGATGAAAGAAAGGATCCAAGGCTGCTCCAGAGGCAGATTAGCTGCACCCAACGTTGCCCATGCAAATCACATTCATAAGTAGGGGCACATCTGCCATGGAATGTGAGAGAAGAGTTGCCAATACAAACTTCTTTTCACTATGGTTGGTTTCCCAGATTTAGTAATCTCCTTGAATCTTATTTCCAACCAAGTTCCACCACGGGGACAATTCTTCCAAGTTCACCACAGGACTCTGAACATTTGAGCACCTGGCTCATGGCTACAGGGACATCAACAATCTATTTACAGATCACAATTGTATTATACGGGTCACTAATTGCTCACTGGGACACTGTAGTTTAATTACCTTTCCCATAGATAATTAGGCAGCACAAAGAAGATGCTACATTATTTTCAGTTTGCAAGATTCTCCCAAGTCCATCCTCCTCCCCATCCTCCCCCCCCCAACCAGAGATCCATCTGAACCCGCCCCCCTCCACCCCCCCCCCCCCCCCCCCCCCCACCCCCCCCTCCAGCGGACACCAGCGGAAGGCAGGAAGGTGCTGCAGGCTCTCGAAGGACTGCAGGCCGGAAGGATGGTGGTGGGAGACCAGCGATTGAGGTAGGTTGGGGGTGTGCTCTGCCGAGGGGGGCCTGCCTCCTATGGGGGTCCGATCCCGGGGGCGGGGGGGGGCTGCCCAGGGGGGCCTGCCTCCTAGGGGGGTCCGCTCCCAGGGGGGTTCTGCCGGGATGGTTAGCGGGGGGGGGGGGGGTCTGCAAAGGATGGTTGCAGAGGATGGTCTTCGGAGGTTCCCCTGCAGAATAGAAATCCGCTTCGGATTTTTATTCGGCAGGCCACTTACAGCGCGGATCCGGAACGGACCAGAAGACGGTAAAGTGGGATTTGGCGGTAGAGTTGGGCGCGCGGTTCATTAAGTCGATTTAAATGCATGCTCATGCATTTAAATCGTCGGGCCGCCCGATTCGGACGCGGACCGGACCCGCGCCCGAATCGGGTGTCGGTAAAGCTGCGGTCTGCTCGGATTCGGGTGCAGATCGCGATAAAGGCCCGACGCCCAACTTTACCGCGATTTCGTGCCCGAAAACGGGTGCGAATGTCTAGTAAAAAAGGGCCCTATGATTCTATGTTCTGAAATGAAATGGGATTGATATGAACCACTGAGGGGGTAAATGTGTTTTCACATTTTAGCATCCTCAGCAAAACCTTACAAAGTATATTCATAATGTAAGGGAAATAAATTGAATGATTCCAAAACGGCAGCAGATTTTTAAAGTTTTTATTCTGGCAGCGATATTACATTGTTGGATATTATTGGATTGGTCTCATTTTGAAGAATTCTTGTTAAGTACAGGGAGTGCGCTGTGTATTAATAATTTGACAACAGTGTAAACACTTAATGCTTATTGTAAACTAA